>NW_022157121.1:0-378837 GCF_007821495.1 Lachnellula hyalina | reverse complement strand
AGAGGGGGAGAGAGAGAGAGAGAGAGAGAGAGAGAGAGAGAACGTAATAGTGGAGAGCGGCAGAGAAGAAGAAAAGAGACATCATCTTTTCAAAGTATTCGTACACTGCACTGACTGATACCCATACCAACTGCCAAATGTCGAGCATTGCGTGCTCGTCCACTACCAGGGGCTAAGAAGGAACCGACCGACGCTAGCTTTACCTAGTTGTCGGGAATGCCCCATGCAATTCCAAATCTGTATACAGCCATATACCGTATTCTGCTGTGTAATTATAGTTTACTACCGTCATTTGCCATTGAAATACCGCACCGTATAAATAAATAAATAAATAAATAAATAAATACCTACGCTGGATGATTCCATCCTCTGAGAGACCTCTTGTTCTTGCTGCCAACCTGCAACAGCCTTATGTGTGGAGCGGGGCGAGAGTAGCCTATGAGACGGCACGGTCATGATGCCATCCTCGGTTCAAACGCCATGTTATCACGACATTGCCAAGGCCGGCGGAGAGGAATCTTTGTGAAGGTATTAGTTATTGCTTTCCTATATGGATGTCGCATCGAATACATACCTACCTAGGTATACACCTTGAATAATCTCCACACTTGTGACCTGACCTGCTTCTCAGCTGCGACGATAGACCTTTGCATTGTTGACTGTCTCGCCGTCTCTGTGAGCATTTCTCTCTACCTCCCTCTACCTCCCTCTCGAGTCTCTACCTACCTACCTACCTACCTACCCACGCATGTCTTGTATCTTTGAAGACGTACCTATGAAATCATATTGCGACATTAACGCCTAGAAGAGCCTACCCAGGAACCGTGCCGTGCCATACATACTGTACAGTGCATGACATGTACTGTATGCGGGGTATTTGTTCCCTTTATCTTATCAGATTTAAAAATCAAAATCGAGAATTCGCCATACTGTACTGTAATACTGTATAGAATAGCTGAGTGACAATTTAGATCTACGTGCAAATTCCGAGAACTCAGCTCTTATTATTTCCTTTGCACATTCTTTTATAAGGTATCAGCTGACCTTTTAAACACACCTACTCTATATCGATCACTTTCAATGAGTTCGAGCAGAAAGTACCTAGGCAATTTGGAGAGCACATTATGATAGAAAGCAATCCGTGCGCTGTGGGAATAAATAATCATTGCACCAAGTGCCCTTCTTCCATCAACTCCCGCGAATCGCGTCTGACGCGTCTCGGTCGCGTGTAGTAAATAGTACGCGGGAGCGGGGAGGCATCGCAAAACATCATGAAAGCTAGCAAATCGTACAATACCTTGCCAATTGCGATACACTCCAGACTTAGCAGATGAAGAACATTGATCATATAGTAATCGCATCTCACCGCTGCGCAGCCAACAGCGTCTTGAAAAATGTCTAGCTCACCCACGAAAGAAAGTATCATCCCCAAGTTAGCACCGCCGAATTCAACCCCATTACACGATCCACCTAGTCCCAGGACCCATAGAGCTTTACGCAGGTATGTCAGCTTTCAACCATAAAATGACATGACATGCTCCCAAGAGCTCGGCTCTCACTCTCACTCTCATATCTAGAAACCTGCAGAAACAACAGCGCTAACTCGTCGGCCAAAGACTTCAGTCTGCCCACACATTAGGGAATAGCCAGCCCTCTTTGATCCAGCTTCAGCATAGGCAGCACCTCCAGCACAATCAAACGCCCGTCAGTACCCCACACCACAGTCGAGGGAGGTCGAACAGCGATGCCTCAAACATGACACCTCCTCCGAACCTAGGCGCAGCTAGCAGACGACCAATGCCTGGCAGGAGACCCGCTGCCGCAGATGCGCTCTCGCTGGACCGCCTGATCAGAGATGGGCCGCCAGATGGGGATATTATCACTGCCTTGGAGAGCACAAGACTGAAGATCCTGGATCAGGGCATCAAGAGTGATACGGATGGCATGGTGAGAAAATAAATGGATGCTGTTGGTGGATAAATATGCTAATCTCAACAGTCATCTCTCCGCATATATGTTTGGCTCATATTACTCGATGCTCCAATCCTCGAAACCGACTCTTACCTCGCCCTCATACACCGTGGAGCATCCCCGGCCTACTCCAAGATTCGAAACGATACCTTTCGAACCTTAACAACCGATCCACTCTACCGGAGGAGAGTTAGTGAGGCTAGTCTTATCCGGCTTTTGAATGCTGTAGCTTGGAAGCTACACGATGCAAAGGAAGAACGCGCAGAGGAACTAGCAAAGAGTGACAACAAGCATACAGTTAACATACAAGCCAGTCCCGAGGTTCAATCGTCAACTCCAACTCTCAAACCAAGAGCGCGCGCCTTGACCTTGACCACGGATGGTTCCGATGCTGGAAAATCCGAGCCGGGAACATACGTTCAGGGAATGAATGTTTTGGCAGCTCCGTTTCTATATGCTGCTCGAAGCGAGGCGGAAGCTTTCGTCGCATTCTATCGTTTTATCACCAACGAATGTCCAGGCTATGTACGTGGTGCTATGGATGGTGTTCACAAAGGACTTGCTCTTGTAGACAAGGTTCTCGCCATTGTCGATCCGAAGCTCAGTCTCTATCTCATGAGCAAAAACATGAGTGCAGAAGTCTATGCCTTTCCTTCTGTTCTCACTTTGTGCGCGTGTACGCCTCCATTGCCCCAGGTTCTTCGTCTTTGGGATTTTCTCTTTGCATATGGAGCCCATTTGAATATCTTGTGCATTGTCGCACAGCTAGTTTTCCTGAGAAACTCCATTTTGAGCTCCCCGAGGTAAGTTGAGGATCGCATCCGCATAACATCACCACACTAAACTGACATGTCATAAGTCCCACAAAGATTCTTCGAAACTTTCCTACGCTCCAAGCTGATACCATCAAAGAGGTGACTCTGAGCTTGGTGAAGAAGATCCCGGATGATGTCTATGCAGAAATTGTTTCTCATGCCAAGTAAATTTGACACCAAGTAAATCTGGAATCAAAGCATTGAGTTGGCGTTTGCGGATTCTGTATTTCATGTTTGGTATAGGAGGGCCAAATGGGTCGCTGTGTATTGGGAATGAGACATGAGGTACGAACTGTGATGTATTTGGGGGGAGGAAATTGGTGTTGGATTGTGCATAAACGCATTTCATGGCCTTGGAGGCTACGAGTTAACGAATTGAAGAAATCGCTATGATTGGACAACGGAGACGTGCCTGTTAATATTCAAGGTGTCGTTGCTATTTACTTGCATTACACGTGCTCCGAGGACTGGTTTCTGCAAGGTACTAACGGGCTAGGTCCACACGTGGAAGAAATGGAGATCCAACCACCGACCTCCCGAATCTGCAATTTCTGTCCTTTGCATGCGTTGCTAAAAGTATAATAACTTCAATGTCCCATCCGGTGTTATGAGAAAACTCAGCCACTTTGCACTTCCTTTAAATACATTTCTTGCAATGGCCTTCGTATCTTCTTCTTTAGCGCTGGCTTGGACAGTCTTGAGCATAGCAACGCAAGGGACGCTAGCATCACCTACTCCACTAGATATATCGCCATCTTTACAAGAAATATTGAACAAGGCCCATCAAGGACCCCTTTATACTTATCCTACATCCTTGACACAGGGCATTATCCCGGTATTTAGCCCAAAGTTTCCCCTATCTTCAGTCACCTGACGCAAATTTGTAGAAAGCAATCCATTCCCACAACGACTGTAAGAGAGCCCCTTCCTTGAACGCTGCGAAACAAAGGCTAACGAAAATCGCAGACTGGAGAGATGTCCCCTTTTATACTGCTCTTTCGGTTGGTGCGGTTTCAACTGAGAGCGACGTGTGGCTTTATAACGATACTCTCTTCGTTGGCCACGAGCAAGGTGCTCTGACGACTGCTCGTACTTTTGAGTCTCTATACATCAATCCAATTCTTGATGTTCTGAAAAGACAAAACCCCACCGTATGCAACCATTCAGAGCATTCCGTTTCTCTATTGGACACAATTACGAGCTTCAATATCCGCTTTCAACTGTCTCATGAGCCCTCAGACTCTAAAACCAAGTCCTGCATGAAACATTGCTGATTCTCGAATTCGCAGAACTCGGCCTTTGTAACCAGTCCCACACACAACGGCGTTTTCGACACCGATGGGGGCCAGACGTTGTATCTTTTCGTAGATTTAAAGACAGACGGCGCGAGTACCTGGCCCGCTGTTGTGAAGGCTCTGGAGCCACTGTAAGTTGCCTTTCAGGGAGAACTTCAGAAACAATATCTGACTCACGATCTCTAGACGTTCCGCCGGCTACCTCTCAAGCGTAAACTCCACGACTTTTACCTCTGGCGCGGTAACAGTAATCGGCACAGGCAACACGCCGCTAAGCCTCGTCCAACCCATCACCGACCGTGACTACTTCTGGGATGCTCCAATCCCAACACTCAACTCCACCTTCTCCAACATCACCTCCCTCATCTCCCCTATCGCGTCGACTGATTTTGCCGCAAATTTCGGTCCCGTGCTCGGGACGTCTCTAGATAGCACACAGTTGGATTTACTTAGAACGCAAGTTAAAATTGCACACGGCAAGGGCATTAAGTTGAGGTATTGGGATCAGCCGGCATGGCCTCTGAGCACGCGGGACGCGGTTTGGCGTCTCTTGAGAACAGAAGGGGTGGATTTTATTAATGCTGATGATGTTGCGGCTGCGGCAGGTGATGCTTCTTGGTAGAAAATTGGGATATAATTATCTTTAATGGTATATTGTTGGACGATTGCGTTTGATAGGAGCTGCAAAACCACTGCTTTATGATATGATGATTATTACTAATTCCATGCAATAATCGAGCTGTTACAAATGAATGTTCCGAGTTCAAGTGAGAGTTTAAGTGAGGACTGAATGTTCGTCGTGTTCACTCAATATTAATACTGTGAGCGAAGAGAGCGAAGAAGGAAGGACCGACTATTACCGTTTTCATGTCACGCGCCGCCTAACACATTATAAAGTTAAAAGGATGCCCCCTTTTTGTCCACTGCGAATGTGCTAGACTGAAGTTGCTCTGTAAATTACTCTACACTGGTATTGTAAGTCCGGTCCCTCATTCTGCTCTGTAAACCCAGTATGATCTACTTCCATACCATAAGCAATGAGTTACTGAAGGGATCACAGCCAGGTCTATTTTACTTCTGGTGCCCTAGATACTCTAGTTTACACGCTGTCTGTCTCTGAACGCCACGCTTAATAATCTGCCTTTCACCCCTCAACACCTAACCACCCGAGACCCTGATCCTTATACATGCAAGTCATCAAACAACGGAGGAATACAAAATAATACAATTCACGAGGGATCAAGAGAGTAAATTTCGCAAAGAAGGGCTTGCACTTGCCCCGCCGTTCACTCGGCCATCGTTCTGCCGGGCATTGCTAGGCTGCGGAGGTTCTCGAGTTGGGGGATGAGCCTCGTGGTGCATTGGTGGACTGCCTTGAGGCGGGCCAACCGATGAGCGGGGACGCATGGGTGCATTGCTGAAAGGATGCTCGGGAGCACGAGGTGGAGGGCCACCATTGGTCAAATGTTGCGGTGTTGGTCGCGTCGAAGCATATGAAGCATATGTGCCGTTTTGCATATGAAGCGTCGATGACCCCATGCTGCGATGTGGTGAAGGTGGGTAGCCGTTTGGAACCTGAGCAATGTGTCCATTCTGGTGAGGGGACTGTGGCTGGTTGTAACTCGACTGTCTGACCTGGGGCTGTCCATTTAATGATTGAGGTGCTGCAGGTGTGGTAGCAGGCGAGTGGTTTCCATTTAGTTGATTAATAGACGTACCTCCCTGGGATACGGGTGAATGGCGGGACCAATTGTTGTAAGATCCGTTAGATGGGTATGATGGCGGAGCAGGCCATGCATAATGAGGTCTCTCTTGAACGGCATCTGGATCTGGAATGGGAGCATTGGTAGTAGTGGGAGGCGCACTGATTGGAGGCCCCGAACTTTCTCGCTGTATCACTGCTGGTGGAGGAGACGGCTCCTTTTGCACTTTCTTCCAGTGACATTGATGGCACTGAAATTCCGTGGGCTCGGGTGGCGCAACTTGTGTATTTTGGTGCAATGCTGCAGCAGCCAGAGCCGCATGACTTCCATCATCTTCGCCAAGAGAGCCCAAAAGAGCTTGGCCTTCATTGAGGTACGACCCATTCGAAGTAGCGTGGTCTCCGTTGGTGCGCAAGTCACCGTTGGAAGCGACTTCGCTCGTGGCGATAGGAGGGAATGACCACCACTTGGGACTAACATCGATTCCGCATGTGGCACAGATCTTCTCTGCAGTGACAGTGCTCATTGACGATACATCTGAGGATTCCTCGGCCCTAGCGTGAGAAACAGAACCACGAGCGGGAATGGAATGCCCATTAGCACCTGTGGCCGTAGAAGTCCTACGATTTGGTGTTTGAGTAAGAGGCGTAGTATTGACGATTTTTGTGGATTGATTGACAAGAGTCGCCTTCCTCACGGTTCCAGTCAACGTTAAATCCGCCTGTTTGAAGTTCTGCACATAGAGTTGCAGAGCATTGAGACCCGTTTCGTCGACGATGTCGTTCATTTTATGCACAATGGTCTTTGTGGGTCCATGTTCCTTGCACCAGATTGCAGCCGACATTGTGCCTGCCTCGCCATTTATACTCACAATATTAACCAGGTCTCGGCGAGAGCCTTTCACAGGCGCGATATCAAATCCCAGGATGTAGCCACCTTGGTGTGCACACTCAACATGGACTAGAAAAGGTTGTTAGTATGGCAGATGGATCATATAGTGATGAGAATTACCTGGAGCTCGACAGGAATGACATGCCACGCACGCACCGCCTTTCTTCTTGCATGCCTTGCAGGTTTCATCGTATCTCGCAGAAGCAATAGAGGGGATGCCTTCTGACGGCTCTAAAGCCTTCGCATTCCCAAATTTTACCTCTGGCGTAAATACTGCACACGTAACATGAACCCAGTTATTGTTAGCTGTACGCTTGAGAGGTTCCCGAGGATTGACAGGTTTATTCAGTTCCTCTTGTTTCTTACGGAAGAAGTCAGCATCTTTCTGTGCACTTTCTCGCTCTAGACGATCACGCTCGCGTTCTTTCTCTGATTTTTTCTTGTGTGATATTTTAGGTGGTTCGACGAAATCATGCTCGGTGTACTCTACAGGGCAGAGCATGCATTTATATTGCTAAAGATAATTAATAACAGAGGGTTTTCTCGATGGGATTTGGCTTACTATCGACACTTGGGGGTTCTTGTCGTTCGAACACATGTCACAGACCCATTTGTTGGGAGTCCGACTCTCGCCCATGATACCATAGCAATTACGGTGTACGGTCAGTCGACACTCCTTGCACGATACATGTTGGTCACCCATAGGCTCCATTTCGCCACATATCGCACAGGGTAACAACTTCGGTTTGGGTGGTTCGGGGATGGGTGGTGGTGCTGGCTTCTCCGGCACCACCTTTTTCTTTTGCCCCGAGGTCACAACAGCTCCAGACTCTAGGGCTGAGTCGTTTGAGTCCTTGTCAGAAGCAGCCTTTACTTTCTTCCTTGGCGGTTCCGCACCCGATAGAGTATTTAAAACTGCTGGAGCTGGTGTCCCCCCAGCCGAAGTAGGAGCCACTGGAGTAATATTTGCTGAGTGGTTCATGGTTTCATTGGCAGCAACAAGTTCTTTCAGGAGTTCTTCATCAATCTTCCGCTTCCATGCCCTACCCCCGGCCTGCGCGATCTTCTTAGCCATTTCGTCTACGTCTTCCCACTGAACTGCGTAACGACGCCAGAGCTCCGCGCATCTCTGACAGAGGGCTACCATGAGTTGGGTACCTTTGTCTTTCCCGGAAGGTTTGGTCGCTGAGGGCTCTATGATCATGGTACCGGCAGGGGTGTTAGGAGCTCGCCTCCACTGCCGGCAGCTTCGTGTCCCACAAAATTTGCACTGGAAACCCCGCTTCTTCTCGAATGCTTTGTCGTTGTCAAAGGCAGAATCATCATATTCGTCGGCAACATCATCTTGGAGCTTCCCAGATGTAGCTTCTGCTCTTTTTGCCTCTTTCTTGCCTTTCCTGCCAGAGTAGTTACCCCATATATGCTTTCCTCGCTCGGTCTTTTTCCACGTGTAGTAAAATCTGACTATGTTTGCAGCGCTGACCGTTTTGACATGCTTTTTGATGCTGTGCCACTCAGAGCCATATTTTGAGACCCCATCTTCGAATTTCTTCAGTTCTGTCGGGCTGAGTTCAGGCTCTTTAAACACGCCTTTGTCGTGGTTTATCATGACTCGGAGCGCCTTCTCGATGTCATACCCATTTGATTGTAGCGTTTGTAGGGCGACATCAAGGACGTTGGTAGACATTTCAGGCAAATGGTAGACGGGATTAGCCTTATCTTTGGCATGGCACAAGTACTCGAATACGAACCGCTCACGCTCGGATTGCGCGCTATCGTCGGGCCGTTCGTAGTTACCATCGTTATCTTTAGGAAGAGGGAAAGACAGCTGGCCTGGTTCTGGAAGCTTATATAGTAGTTTTGCCGTGTTATTTGGATCATCATTATCGTAGTCCTCCCCTCGATGGACATAGCCAGGAGGTTCATCCATTACCCATTTTGGACGCTTCTCACGCGTGATTTTGTCGGCTTCCAAGGCAGCGACCGTCTCCTTGGATAGCTTCGCGTCCTTCTTATGACCACTACCTTTCATGTACTTCTTCTTGATTTCGGCTGGCTTGACGTACTCTACAGGTCGTCCGGGCCATATTGGGATATTAGCTTGATGTCGGGGACCAAGGCGCGAGCTTGCACGAGGATAAATTCGGTCGTCATAATCCAAAGCATCTTCTACCTTACAGTGCATACCGAGATAGCGGAAAAGCCATAGACTTGTTTGGTGGATCTGCTCCGTTGTTCCCGGATTGACTGATACATCTGCGCCAGTAGATGGACTGGTTCGCCCAGTGTCGAGAGCTTCTCCAACGACACCGGCGGAGTCTTCCTCCTCCTCGTTGAAATCTTCATCTTCTGCTTCTATTGTAGTATCTGTAACATTTGGCGTATTTCGAGCCTCAAGCTTCTTCTCCTGGGCCTTGCTGCAAGGACCACAAGCCCAGGCGAAACCGCGAGATGGCTTCTTCAAGAGAGGTGGATTCACACAACTCATGTGATAGGTATTCCGACACACGGCGCAATCGACAGAATCGTTGCTTGAATGATTTAGCTGACGCCTCTTGGGATACGGGTAATACAACTAACCTTGCACAGTACTTATTGCATCTCTTACACGACTTCACAGCGCTGGTCAATTCTTTGCCTCGGCCAGGTTCTACAATAATGAATCTCCAACGTTCATCAAGGACCTTTTTAACGTCCGTAGGAACGTTGATAACCTGACTAGTTGGTATGACATCGTAAAATCGATGTATGTAGCGATCATACAGCTTCTCATACCAAAAGCAGTCCTTTGTTTTCCTTAATTCATCCAGTTTATCTACTTCACTCTTGTGCTTAATTTGGCATTTCCCTCTGAGTGCAGTGAGAGGGCTAATGTCAGAGTGCATAGATGCGAAGACTTGGCGGGTATCGTTAACTTTACGTCCAATGTCTTTCGGCCTGTAATACCAATTCAGGCGGAGGGCATCGATAGGCTGTGTATTGTCATTGCTGATATGAAGAAACTCCATGATTCGACCAAGATAATAAGGTTCTCCAGGCGGTTCACAGACCAAATATACATGATCTATATAATATTAGTCTCAGATAGCCTTCCAACCAGTAATAAAAAAGAACAGCGCAAGACTTGCGTACCATTAACTTCGAGAATTGTGCCATCATCCGCTACAAGCTTCTTCCCATTCAACCGCCCGCCGCAGTTCTCGAAGGTGAGCATGTTCGTTTCCCGAAAGCCAGCGGCGACCTGCGCAGCCATACTGGCTCGACGAGTCACTGTCTGGACAGGAAGTGTAGTTTGCGAGGGGCCCTGTTGGGTCTGGTTGGTCGTAGATTGAGCTGCTACCTTTCTCTTTTTTGACTGGGTTGGTACAGCCGTAGTTGCGGGGTTAGCTGAGAAAGTTGAAGTACCCGGTATCGGATCTCTCGAATGATTCTGCAATGTAGCAAGTTGATCTCCTTCAGGCGCAGCGCCCTTGCGACTAGAATTTGCTGGCTTCCCGACATCTGATGCGTTCAAGTCGGTAGCTCGTGCCTTGCGCCCGGTATTGTCTTTCGCTGTTGAGGGCGCCTCAAACTCCGTATCCAGCTCCTTATCCTCAGCATAATTCGGCCGTGAGGTTCCTGTCCTGTTACGTGACCGAGTGCCATATGGTGCCGCAGAACCAATATCCTTCATGGACGGGGTCGAAGCATTGGAATTCGTTGCGGTCATCGGTTGTGATATAGCGGCTCCTGAATCCAGCGCACTTGAATTTATAGGTCCGTTCGACTCCTCGGGCGGCGGGATTTTGGGGGGAAAATTGAGCGGGGCGTCGCTGGGTTGCCGCACTTCCACGTCGTTGCTATCTCCACGCGCCGAGCCTGCGGCGCTCGAACGACGAGAAACGTCTTTCGTCATGGCGACGAGTTGAAGCGGAAGATCCGCCACAGGACGTGGCTACGAATGGAATGGAAGCGCTTCCCGCAGGATAAAGAGTGCGAGAAGCGCTGGAGAGAGAAAGGGAAAGGCTATCGGACGATGGCCGCAAGGTTTCGACCCATCAGAGAGAACCAGCAAGTCGAGCTGGGATCGGAGCTTGGAGATTGGGGTATTTCAGGAAGCACAGTCGCGTGGGAATCTGCCCAGAAATATCGGGTGCTGGTGTGGTATCGACTTCTTAGAGTACGCAAGCTAAAGTATACTATGCAGAGACGACGAGGCTGCGAATCCCTCGTTCGGAGAACCAGTGTTGGGGTCTAGAGAACTCTCTCGTCCGCTATCGAGATACCTGCTTGTCCGGTATGTATTGCGGGCTGTCCAAGTTGAGAAAATGTGGGAGGGGAACAGTAAGCGCGTGTAGACGAGGAGTGAGTGACTGATACGTTTAAAAGATGAAGGTCGAGAGGTATTGGTGATGGGATGGTACTAGTTGGTGGAGGCAAGCCTAGAGAAAAAAGGGCGATGTTTATCAAGTGGGCGCTCAGGTACCAGCCTAGCATGGATGGATGGCATGGGCATGGCATCGATCACACAAGGAATAAAAAGAGACCCTTTATCTGAAGAAAATGGTCTACAGTAGCTATTAAGTTGCTTCCGCCATGTACTAATCTGGAGAAAGGGAGGTTTAGAAGTCCAGAACTTCAAACAGTATTTGTTACTCTTGAAGCAGTGAACTTTTAATCGAATTCCTATACTCGGTATTGGGGAGGATTCCAGGTTGCTAATTGAACAGTCCCTGGGACTACTGCGGCTGTTGAATCGTGATGCCAAAGCTCACAACCAACCCAACCTGGTTGAGAGAGGCTGACTGACAAAATGACCAAAGCTTCTCCTTTCAATTGAGATTCGTGCTTTATAATGAGGGTTGATATCTCGATGTTTACTTGTATAAGAGACCGGTACCATAAAAGATAGCTTCGTTTGTCTCTATCCAGGTGACAGGTGAGATGAATCTGTTTTTATCCATGTACCGACATAAGTAAGGTATATTTAGTTTTGTTTTACTAAACCAAGAGACTAAAAGATTACCGATAGTGAAGGCGTGCCATACGATCGATGAATCGATGCTTCCCCTTTTGGAAGCTATAGCAACATAAATTCAGTCATGTGATCGCGGCTTCAAAACTACTTTCTACTCTATGGATACCTCAAACTTGATCCACGTACCTCTACACTTTCCGTCTCGCAATATTTGACTTTAATCTTGTCCCCTGTTCTGGGCACATCGAGCTTACTTGGAAGTACTTTTGCTCCCCCCAGTCGCAACTATGTGCTAGGGTACCTAACCTGCGGAATAAAATATTGTGGCCTATTGTAGCCCTGGCTCAGCGGCACACGTCCGCTCTCAGCATGGATGCTAACAAAACGTCTAACACATACCACAAAACCACAATAGATATCGCAAGAGCTACCCACACAACAACATCCCATATTGGTCGGAAGAGGACTTTTGACGAGTCTCATGGCGGGCAGGATGCTGACATATCAAACCGTGGGGGCTTCCAACGGCCAGCCCTCCAACTCAGGTGTTTTGAGGCCCTGAAGGCGAGTGAGATACAAGATATTTGCGATCGTGGCCAGTCAGAATATACCCAAAGACGGGGCCTTGCATTGACTCCGACCCCAACGTCCAACCCGTTATTGGATCTGTCACATCCTGGTATGCATATTTCTTGAGCAGTATATTTCTTTGTTCGGAAGAGTTCCGAGTTCTAGACTCCCGAGGGGCTCCCTCTTCTTCGAGCATTTCGGGGGTCCTGACGCCCGAAACTTTTCTCGAACCCCCCAATCTTTCATCACTAGGCAAGACTGACTCTAAGAACTTGTAGCCTACGGTTTGCCCGCTCAGCTTGTCCGGAATTTTGCAGATCACGGGGTTAAATCCATTTATCCATGGCAGTCCGAATGCCTATTGCATAGCGGGGCCTTGGGAGGTGAACGAAACCTTGTCTATACAGCACCAACAGGAGTAAGTTAATGGTGGCTGTCTTCTCATTTTTTTTTACCATGTTCTGGACTTACCACAGATATGCCAGTTTTTACATCCTACAAACCCCCTGACTTGCCCAAATTTGCCGCGCTAACTTTCTATTTCTCTTTACTCTAGGGTGGCAAGTCTCTGGTGGCTGATATCTTGATGCTCAGAAAGGTGTTGCAAAACCCAGGCCAAAAAGCCTTGCTAGTTCTCCCATATGTTGCCTTGGTTCAAGAAAAGTTACGGTGGCTAAGGCAAATCGTAGATGGTATCACTAAGATTCCCTCGAACTCATCTCGCATTGAGAAAGTACAATCTTGGCGCAATCTTGGGGACGAAGACACCCTGAGGGTAGTGGGACTTTTTGGTGGCAGCAAATCAAGAGCCACCTGGGTGGACATGGATATTGCGGTCTGTACTATTGAGAAGGTTGGATTTAATACCTCTTTAGGCGTCCATTGGACTGACAATGAGTAGGCGAACTCTTTGGTGAATGCAGCTATTGAAGAGCATACTATAGGGATGCTTGGTACTGTTATTATTGATGAACTACACATGATTGATGATGAAAGCCGGGGTTATATTTTGGAATTAATGGCAACGAAACTCCTCAGTCTGGACCAGAATGTGCAGCTCATCGGCATGAGCGCAACGTTAAATGTAGGTTTATCCGATCATTTCCAAAATGCCTGCTAAAAGCGAAAAGAATGCAGGATTACTAGCACAGTGGCTGAATGATGCAAAATTCTATATTTCTCGATATTGCCCAGTTCCTATAGAAGAACATCTCGTTTTTGACAATTCTGTATACCATGCAGCGACGTCAAGCAGGTTTTACAAAACAGCCACTCAACTCAATGCACAAACACAACCTTCCTCGCAAGTAAAGCCCGAACCAGTGAGAATTATTCACCCATCGCAATGCAGGGAATTCGGCGATCCATTGATAAATGCTGTTGTGTCTCTTGCTAGTGAGACTGCAAGGGCAGGATACGGAGCGCTTGTATTTTGCAGCAGTCGCGCTGGCTGCGAAAGAGACGCCATACTCATTAGTCAGGTCTTACCACGCCCCGAAGAAGTCGATACTACTACCATGGAGAAGAGGTTGGAGTTACTGGATGATTTGAGAAGCACCAGTACAGGGCTAGACGCCACATTGGAGAAGATTGTTCTCGTCGGGGTCGCATTTCACCGTATGACCATTTTATGATTGGGAGTGGTATGATGGCTAATTTTGCTTTGCAGATGCAGGCTTGACTGCGGAAGAACGAGACCTAATTGCAACGGCCTATGACTTAGGTGTTGTCAAGATTATTGTTGCAACATGTAGCTTGGCTGCTGGAATTAATCTGCCGGCCAGGCGAGTGATTCTTCATGGGGCACGAATGGGCGCGGACTTTGTTGGGCCTTCCATGCTGTAAGTGCTGCTTCGATCTAATTTTGAAGATTAGCTAATAGTTTAAGACGACAAATGAGGGGTAGAGCTGGCCGGAAAGGAAAGGATGAGATTGGGGAAACGTATCTTTGCTGCAAAAAAAGCGACCTCGAATCAGTTGCGGAGCTAATGGAAGCTGACATTCCAAATGTTGAGAGCTGTCTATTACCAGGAAAACGAGGAATCAAAAGGTATGCGGTCCCCAGTTGCATCCAACAATCATTTGCTGAGCAGAAGACGGGCGAGTAACTCACATAACTTTGCAGGGCATTGCTAGAGGTGATAGCGATCAAATTGGCAACATGCGAAGAGTCCGTCAATGATTATATGCGAAGGACTCTTCTCTACCATTCCGTCGATTCCGAAGAACTAGGGGTCACCATCTCGTCGACTTTGGATGATCTTTCAAAAAGTGGCCTGGTGAAAATAATTGATGGCTCTACCTATGCAGCTACTACTTTAGGCGAAGCTGTTGTTGCATCGTCATTAACTCCGGAAGATGGTCTCTTTGTGCATAGGGAACTACTGAAGGCCCTTCAAGGCTTTGCCATGGACTCAGACCTCCATGCATTGTACACTTTCACCCCAGTGCAAACTACGCAAAGCAATGTTAATGTACGTATTCTTTTACCTACTTTTTTGCTTGTCTTGAATGAACTAGCTTGCAGCCCACAGATAAACAAAACTTCAGATTGGTTGGCTTCTACCAATAACTGGTTATTATTTGGATATTTCAAGGCTAATGTGATCATTTGAGAGCAGTGGCGGATATTTCGGCACGAAGTGGAGCGTCTGGATGAGAGTAACATGCGGGCTCTTCAATTTGTGGGATTGAAGCCAATGTTGATCAATAAGATGTAAGCGATATGTAGCACTTATTGGAACCAATTGTTAAAAGATTGCAGGGCACATGGCGGTTCAATGAAAGAGTCAACCCCAGAGGAGTTGGAAACTGTCCGCGTTTACAAGCGTTTCTACTCCGCCCTCCAGCTTCGTGACCTCTGCAACGAAATGCCTATTCATGCAGTGGCCCGCAAATACGATATACCGCGGGGTATCGTGCAAAACCTGGCGCAGACGTGCCATGGATTTGCTGCTGGAATTATCAAATTCTGCCAACGGATGGGATGGGGGGCTTTGGCAGCAGTCTTAGACCATTATTCCGACAGACTAAGGGCTGGTATGTAGCACTCTTTAGCAGCAGCTGGACGCAGTTTATTATGTGAGCTGCTTATTCCTTTCGACAGAAGCTGATGCTTAACAGGCGCAAAGTCAGATCTCCTAGCTTTGGCTGAAATCACTTACATCAAAAGTCGAACAGCCAGAGTATTCTGGGAAAATGGGTACAGGACAGTAGCTGCTGTAGCTACAGCGGATCCAAAGGACTTATTGCCCGTCTTCTTGATGGTTTGTCCTCCTCTCCATCACGTCGTTAGAAGCCCCATACTTACTGTGACAAGGCACAACCTAGAAAGCCAAATAAGCACCTTGGCGAAGAAGATAAGTATATTGAAAAGCTTCGTGCGAAGGTAGCGATGATTTCGATTTCGGCAAATAAGCTATGGGGTGAGCGTGATTACTTTTCTTTCTCTGGATCTGAAGACTGACGAGACCCAGAGCGCCAAATGCAGCAAGAGCTCGACGAGGAAGAGTGAATTACTCTACACACCAAAGTAGCCTAAGAGTCCTTATACACGGTTGCTCGAGAGCTCTCGAGGCGAGAGCAAGTATCGTCGGCACGCATTGTAGGATCCACAAGTAGATGAGGAGATATGATGGGACGATGGCTCTCAGACTTCTGGGTTGCATGCCTATCAACATCGTTGACGCATAACAAAACCAGCATAGGAAAAACTGCCTTTGGTAATTAGCTTTACGGGGACTCGATATTGTATATAGAACCTGATAAACACGACCCAACACGGCGTGTACAGCTTTGCCGCCAAGTTCTGGGAATGTGAGGGTAAAATCAGCATCGGCATTAGCACAATCGGTTGTGAGATTTGAGTAGCCCTTTGGACTTTTTGGAAGTAATGTATTTTATTAGGCGGGTGACTGTGCTGAACCACTTGGGATCATGCAGCTGCAGGGGAGGGGTTTGCGTATGAGAGTTCGGGTACTTGGCTTGGTAATCCCCCCAAGTGAGACCAATAAAGACTTTGATAGACTACGAAACAGAAGTATTGGTATACATGAACAATCTTCTTGAATACAAGATGAAACGATAAGCCACCAAAGAACTTGTTTATATTTTTGGTTTATGATATATGGTTCAAAGCATGCTAAACTTTGATTGTTCTATCAAAGCATATGTTTATAATATTGAGCACTTGGAAGGCAGTCCACATGGTCCCTGCTTCTCCTCTGTCTCTTCGTTTGTTTTAGATTTTTCAGTTGTGGTATTCTTTGCTCCATTGTTTTGTTCTTTCGTTCGCGCCGCTGCAGTTCCCCCTCCATTGGCGGTTTGGGGTCCATCTAGTCAAGCGAAGTTGACCTTGGAGACAGCGTTACCAAAACTCTCTCCATGGATCGTAGCAACTTCGAGCTCCAAAGGAGAGGGTTGACGAGATCCGTCAGCTCCCTAATAGAAGAATTAGCTGAGTCGGATGGATTTGAAAGGACGATAGACTCACCGAGAAAGTGCCAGCTCCCCATGGCGACCCTCCCCTAACTTCGCTCAGATTGGCGAGTTGACCAAAGGCGGTCTTGTATCCGAGAGGAACATAGATGATGCCGTGATGAGTGAGGGTGGAGAGAGCGCTCACAACAGTGCTCTCCTGTCCGCCTCCTGGGGTGCCGGTGGAGACAAAAATTCCAGCGTACTTGCCCCAGTAGCCTCCAGCGGCCCATTGAGCGCCAGTGGTGTCCCAGAAGGCCTTCCATTGAGCTGGGAAGTTGCCATATCTAGTTGGGATACCTATGAGGAAGGCATCGTATTGCTCGAGGGTCTTGGCGTCAATGAGCGGGATGTCGGATTTAGGGGGAGCATGCATCTAGAAAGGAAACAAGTTAGCCATGCGAAGGGGCTTCCAATAGTGAAACATCAAATTCTTCGATCGTGCAAATGCAGTGTGTAGCGGTACCTTGGCAAGAACCTCCTCAGGAAGCGTCTCGGGCACCTGGAAGAGGTCGGCCTCAATGCCAGCCTTCTTGAGACCTTCCTTCTCAGCTTCGGCAAGCTTTTGAATGTGGCCGTACATGGAGTCTATGGAGAGAAGCATGAGTTAGTTGAACGTTATAGCAATGGTATGGTTTGAAATGTATATGGTGGGGTGATTCGCAGGGAAAGGTAGATCATGATGGCGGGGTAAAAGCTTACAGAAGACGATTGCTACCTTGGGCGCCATGGTGAAGGTTTTAATGAGTTTGATTGATTGAGTGGGGTCGGTAATTTGATGGATGGATGGATCAGAAGAGAGGCAGATAGATCTGAACTGAATTGAACTGGACTTAAAAGCAAAGATGTTCGGGGAGGGGAACAACAAGTGTTTATATATGTTCCGAAGTGGGGTCGGTTTGATCAGGGGAAGTGCGGCCGCGACGGGTTAGCGGGCCATGTTAGCATGGTGGGTAGGTGTAGGTAATCATCAATAATCAACAAGCGCCATGCTTCAGGATGCTTGCATCACCATCAGTCATGAACTGCTAATGCAATGTGGAATGTAGTGCAAGACTGAGGATTATCATCATCATGACATCTACTTTAGTATCGATTGCCACATCTACTTTAATATCAATTCTCACATCTACTTTATCTTCAATCAATTATCACTCACCACTTGTTTTCTTGCTGTGAGCTTCTGCAGATATACTTCGTACGTACTAGATCTACCTCGGGATAATGATGCGCACTACTCAATACGGAGTACTTGATGCTGAAACATGAATTATTTACGAGCACGTCTGCACGTGTCTGTCCCGAAATTTCTGAAGCTAAGCGATGATCATGCATGGCTGGCCTGGGCGGGCGTAGGCGTAGGCGTACCTACTGTAGCTCGAGTGTAGGTAGGTATCCTATCCTATCCTATCGAGCCTATGCAACAGGAGTGAAGGGTACGAAGTAGCGAGTAGAGTGGTGAGGTGAGGTGAGTGAGCTCAATCAGCCCTCGCGTACCTACCCTACCCTTACCTTACCTTACCTACTGTACTTCTACCTAAGGTACTGGTACTACTTACTATACTGTATGCATTCGCCTCTCCATGTACCTACCTAGGTAACTTCCTTTATTCCCGTCACCACTATAGGTACCATCCCATCCCCATCTACCACCTCGCACCTACTTTAATCCCCTAAACATACCGTCATCCCCAAGTCTGAAGTGTTGTTGTTGTTGTGTTGGTGCCCAACTCGCATCGCATCCTCCGCCCCCAAAACAGCGGCCAAGACCCACGACACAGATGTAAGCGCGCACAAGCTCTGGCATCAATCAGTACCTACGATACCGTCTCAGTCCTTTTGCCCCCTTTGCAGATGCGACCGCATCACCTCCCTCCGTACGCACCTCACCATAGCCATCCAGCCCATCGCATCTTTTCATGATCCTTCTGTCCAGTCCTGACTCTGGACCTGGCTGACGACTGCCCTGTAGCTCCTCATCTCCCCGCCCCCATCTACCTGCCTGCCTGCGATTTTGCGACAATTGAATATTCGCAACTCTGTCTAAGCGCCTATCCTCCCGCAACATCCAAGCACGACAACGGCCGATAAGGAAAAGGCGCATACTGTACTGCACAATTACATTGGCAAGATACCGGTCTGCGACACTCAGGCCGTGCAGTGGTGTATTGTTGGAACGAACTTCTATCATCACCGTCTGTTCTATTGCGCCCGCACTAGACCCAGCCTCCTCATACACCTCTACCACCAACCAACTTTGAGACGTGAAGCAACCCGTTTGCACACTTGCCTTGCCCTACTATAAACTTGACTTGTCGACGTCTTTTCCAAGGCGTGTTGGTCCATCCATCCGAGTGGATAGGTATCCCCTCGTTTCGCATAGCCTCAAGGCTCAGCCACCGTGCCTGTGAGGCTGACAGCGGGTCTGCAGAAAACAACCTGACGGTGTTCTAAGAACAGCAACAAAGGACGACATGGATCAACAGCGTGGTAGATCACCGTCTGCAGGACATCAACAGTCTCATATAAACCATGGACACTCGCCTTCGCCGCAGCCGTTCCAAGAAAATACTAGTTCAGTTGGATTAGGACTCGCTTTAGATGCTTCCCCAGGAAACAACAATTCGCAATTCTTGCATGGCAATTTCTCAAACAACCGCCTTCCTTCATATGAGAGCGACGATTTTCTCGACCAGCAGAATCCTTCCTTTTCGCAAGGTGGTCTCAGAGACTCCACCTACAGCCCAAGCCAGGATTTCACCCCGCAGTTCAAGCAGGAAGACCCGTCATCCCACTACGGCCAACCGCCACAGAGGAGCTTTACACAAGAACTTCTCAGTGCCAATCTAACTTCTAACTTTAATGAAGGCGACTTTTCTCTGTTTCCAACACCCAGTGGACAAAGCGAGCAATTCGAACAGTCCTTTTTCATGAACGACCCTTCACAAATTGGAGGTAGCAACGTCAACCCCGCAGAACTGAATATGGCTTCACCTCCAAGCCATACACCGACGCCCCCAGGTCTTCTACAACCCGATTCCCGCTCTCCCTCATCGGCCCACCAATCTCCGTCATTCAACCAGGGCCAGTTTCAAGCTTCTCCAGGCCACTCGCGAAATGCTTCGTTGGGACCAGAGAGTGCTGCATTTCCCCAAGGACAAAATCAAGTTGAATGGGGCATGATGCCGCCACAGTTCACCACTCATCGCAGGAGTCCTTCCGAGTATTCTGACGTTTCTGCATCCTCCGCAAACCATTCGCCAAACCTTGGCCACCACGACACCTTCGATTCAATAGAACAGCACCACTCCCCAATGCAGAATCCCCAGGACGCAAGCTTGTACCAAGAAGTACTTGGTATCGGATCTTTCTCTTTGTCTGATAACCAAGCGCAACATGCAGCAAGTCCTGGAAGAGGTTTAAGCCCCGCTCATAGCCCCGCTATCTCGCCTCGACTTGGTCCTCAACAGCTACCGAACGTCAATCAGCAAAACTCGTTTATGCTTGGGATGAATAACGGCTTTGGCCCCCCACAAAACATGTATGGGGCGCAAGGCCAAGAATCTTTCCCCCAGATACAACAGCACGGCGCCGGATCTGTTGATATGGGCCAGGCTCAGCAGATGGTTCCTCCCGAGATCAATGTCGAGTTTGCGCCAACGTCCAGGCAAAATAGCTTTGAGCCCCCAAAGCCTTCTTTTGACCAAGATGCATTGACACCCCCTGACAGAGGTACGTTATCCCAATGTATACCAATTCACGTGCCATGATGACTAATGATCATAGGTCGTCGCCGTCGAGCTGTTTCAGACCCCTACAATAGTGCTTCAACTATGTCACGTCCTCATACTCCCTCGAGCATGTCGTCCGGAGTCGGTTCGGAACTCTTAGCTCGCGCCTCTGATGTTCACCGTTCGTTGTCACCTAACGACCGAACTGGGGCCAACTCTCCCAGTCGACGCCGCCAATCTACATCTTCTCTTCCAAACCGCGATTATATTCTGGGTCTTGCGGACCCTGAATACCAAGCAGCTACTGCTGATAGTGGAAATGCCAAACGGATTCAAAAGCACCCCGCAACCTTTCAGTGTACTCTTTGTCCTAAAAGATTTACTCGTGCCTACAATCTTCGGTCTCATTTACGAACCCATACTGATGAGCGTCCTTTTGTCTGTACTGTGTGCGGTAAAGCGTTCGCACGTCAACATGACCGGAAACGCCATGAAGGATTGCACTCGGGGGAGAAGAAGTTTGTCTGTAAAGGAGAGCTTAAGCAAGGAGGGCAATGGGGCTGTGGTCGTCGCTTTGCTCGCGCTGATGCGTTGGGCCGACATTTCCGCTCTGAGGCCGGCCGCATCTGCATCAAGCCACTTCTGGATGAGGAGGCGATCGAACGCCAACGCGTATGGCAAGAACAACGCATGCAACACAATATGCACTCGCAGCAGGTTCCGGAACAGAACTTCCCAATGGACGCGTCAGGAAATTACACCCTACCGGCTGCATTACTCGCCCAATATCCCGCGCTTGCAACTTTGAGCTGGGGTGAGATACCACAAGGGGATGTTGGAATAGATGATGAGGCAAGTTCTGGAGCCAGGTCTTCCTTTGACGCTTCGGGGTCTGAATACTACGATGAAGGTGATGAAGGTGGTGGATATGTCTCAAGCGGGCCGGGGCCACAACAGGGTTTCGGCCAGGGGCAGATGAACGTCGGTTACAACGGTTATTCGAGCGATATTGGAGCTCGCTAGTGGGATAGGCTAGCAGGACTTTGTCCATTTTCTTGTCACCTTTCTGCTTTGTTAAAGGCATCTATGGTTTTCTATATTCTGGGCGCAACTAGATACCACCTTTGCTTATTCACGGTCGCCAAGTCGAGCGGCATATGAACATGGGATTGATTTGTTCCGTAGTGGGTTTTGAAATAGATTGTATGAATTATAGCAATGTTATATCATTGCATGAACTAAATAACGCCTCACTCCCTTCACGAGCTGTAGTGGAAGCAACAGTCTCTACACGAAAGAATCCTATAGAAGAACCAAACATAGCACGATACGTTTCAATAGTGATAGCAGTGTTAATCGTTAAAACCTAACATTTGTTTGGTTACCTATATACAATGTGAACAGATGAGCTGGGTGGCTATTTGGATGGAAGCTGGTAAAACATCAACTGGTACCGTGGAAGTGGCTTTTGGACCACGTGATGATAGATGGACAACCAGGGTGGCTTAGTCATGCATAAGTATATCTCATCGTAGCATCCGTAGATCCTTACAAAATCCAGTCTTCACCTTGAATCGAAATAACCCTGCCTTCAGTACCTAGCCTAGGTACCTACTCCTACTCGCAGTGAGTGGTTTAAGCGATATGGCCCGTGAAGAGCGTTTTAGGCTTCGTTTGGTTGCGTTGCCCCCTCAATTTAGCGCGCTAAGATAAGGCTCGCTTGGGGATAACCATGGCGCTAAAAGAAAAAGTTCTTGAGCTCCTGCTTGAAAAGTTTGTGTAGGGCACTTCTCTTCTACCCAGCTTCTCATTTTTCAATCACAAGTCTTTTTGAACATTGTACAAAAACCTTGTACAAAATTACCCATTGATCTTCGATAATTCCTTTCCACCTCAACCAGTATACGAAACATTATCAAAATGTCTCTCGTTCCAGGTATTATCCCCGAGGCTGCACAATCATTGCCCCCAAATAGATTCTGACGCGAGAAACAGTTGCCCTATATGGGCTCGAGGTCCCTTGTGATGGTGTGCCAGTGCCAGCTTTGCCCGACTTTCCTGCTACTGTAAGTTCATTGGTTTCGGTGTTTCTTTTCTCCAGAGTGCTGCTGGGTCGAAATTGATCCATTCTCTTATTCTGCGCTTGGCGTGAGCTTAAGCTGATATGCCAATTCTTAGTTCCGTATCACCATGGCTGCCATCGATCCCAGTGAACCTGCAGAGATTGAGGAGACCCCTAACGGAACCACTCGTCCCCGAGCTACTCTGAAGATCATTCGCCAAACCGGGCCGTTCGAGGAGGACGATTCTGATGATGAGGACGATGAAGATGATGAGACTCTTCGGGCACTGTTAGCTGAGAGTGACTCTGAAGAGGAGAGCGACGAAGATGAAGAGGAGGCCAACGGTGGTCCTAGCGACCCAACCAAGTCCAAGAAGGGCCGCAAGCAAGCCGCTCTGCAACAGATCCTGGAGTCAATCAAGGCTAGCGGTGATTCTGACGAGGAAATGGAAGATGCCACACCCAATGGCACCAAGGCAGACAAGAAGGGTAAAGCCAAGGCTACTAATAACGAAGAAGAAGAAGAGGAGGAGGACTCGGAATCCAGCGACGATGAGGAAGGTAGCGACATCGAGGTCGAAGAATTCGTTCTGTGCACGCTTGACCCAGAGAAGGTATGTTGTATAACATTCCCTATGACTTGCTGATACTAATACTCCCAAGAACTACCAGCAACCTCTTGACATTACTATCGGGGAGAATGAGCGTGTCTTCTTCACCGTCACCGGCACCCATACAATGTACCTCACCGGTAACTATGTGATTTCTGATAATGATGGTGGACACAACCACCATCACGAAGTCTATGATTCTTCTGACGATGAAGACGACGAAGACTATGACTTGTCACCTGACGAGGATGAGCTCGAGCTTGAGCTGGATGATGACGAGAGCGATGACCTTGACGCACTGGAGAATCCTCGCATCACTGAAGTCGACTCTGACGAGGAGGAGGCACCAAAGCTTGTCGTCAAGGCTGAAAAGAAGGGCAAGGGCAAGAACAAGCGCTCTGCTGATCAGATTGATGAGGGCACTTCTCTTGACGATATCATGGCCAAGTCACTGAAATCCGAGGCTGTGGAAGAGCCCAAGCTCACCAAGAAGCAAAAGAAGCTGAAGAAAAACAACGGCGAAGCTGCTCCAGTGACTCCGGAGTCAAAGGGTACAGACGCAAAGGAACCTACATCGGCCAAGAGTGACAAGAGCGATAAGAAGGTCCAGTTTGCGAAAAACCTCGAGCAAGGCCCTACTGGGTCTGAAGCTCCCGTCAAAGGCAACAAGGCTACTTTAGGTCCCAAGACCGTCAACGGTGTTAAGATTGACGACAAGAAAATTGGCTCCGGCCCAATCGTCAAGAATGGAGACAAAGTTGGCATGCGCTACATCGGTAAACTTGTTGACGGCAAGGTTTTTGACTGTAAGTTTTCAGACACCTTCAGAGCCATCTTCCTATTGCTAACTTAAGTCTGCAGCAAACAAGAGCGGCAAGCCATTCGAGTTCAAGGTGGGCAAGAAAGAAGTTATTCAAGGCTGGGATATCGGCATTGTTGGTATGGCAGCCGGTGGAGAGCGCAGACTTACAATCCCCCCTAAGCTCGCATATGGCAGCAAGGCCATGCCCGGACTGCCTGCTAACAGCACTTTGATCTTCGATGTCAAGTTGATTAACATCAAGAAATAAGCGACATCATTGATAGCATTCACGGATAGTTTGGAGGTTTCATTGAATATCTGCGACGTCTAGCAGCAAAAGCGTTGGACCCATCTGTTGTACATTTCCTGCACACCCCTTCGGCTGGTTTGCTGCACACTGCTTTCATACTTTTATACGCTGCATATCACGTTGCTATGTCTTGCGAAGGTCCTCCAACCTACGCGATTCTGTGATAGATTGCCCATCATGAACGGGTAGCAGAAAAGCAAAATGAGAGATTCGTATCATTATAGGCGCATTGTCAAAACCGGACCCCCTGTTAATTTTGCTATTGAGAGTTGGTGTTAGTAAATAAAAAAAAGTTCTCTTGTTGTCCAGTATCGCTCTTGCCTTCCAAGACTCCAAATGTGCCGTTGGACGTAGCAACGAAGGTGCCTTAGAGCTCTGCTTCTCTTCGCTCGCCCTCTTTCCAGCATCAACCACATCATTTCAAATTTTCATACTGTATGTGACCATTCCAGCATTCATTACTTTGGTATTCGTAACGCTTCATTCAGCACAAACACTTCGTTGTCAGTGCCCACGATGAAACGAACCCGCAGTAAAACGGCAGAGCGCCCGAGAGACTTCTTCGAAGAGCTTGCATCGGGAGGCATCAGGTCTCGTTTCAATTGGAAGCATGACCTGGCTTCTCCAGATTCCACGGAACATGACTCCCACCCGACAAAGCTTCGTCGCCAGGGTTCGCCAGGCTCCAAACTGATGTCGGCCCTGCGTTCTTGGTCAAATAGTGGTACAGTAGCAACTTCACTTCCCTATAGTGCGAATCTCTAGGCTGACAAAAATACTGCCGACAGTTTCTAGTGCTTCCTTTGCTGAACCCGAAGATACTTCTTTTCCCGCCAGTCCGCCTGGTCTGCGGCGAAAACTTTCCCTGGCTCTATCCAAGGGCCAACTTGATCCAACAGTAGTCCACCGGTTACAATTCAAGAGTCGACCAAGCATTATTTCTCTCGATAGGGAAGTCGTCGAAATATTTCCCAAAGCACCTGAAGGGTCTCCGTCGACATCTGCGGGTAGTTCAAGTATGAATAGTGGAAAGTCATCTGTCCCTAGGCCTGGCGAATCGACGGGGAAGACGTCTCTGGATTCCAAGTTCTCTACAAAATCCAAGGGTGTATCTCAGCATTCCTCGGAGAACAAAAAGGCCGCGTCAAATCAGACTACGCCTGAGGGTGGTTCCAATGAGAACATCCTCACTCCGATCGCCGAGGTAGAGACTGTGGAGGCACCGGTGCCCATTCCAAGTAAGTCGCTCTGGGCTACAATACACGACCTACAGTCCACTAAACTGGTGCAAGCTATTATCACTGTCGAGAAAGCTGCCGCAGCTAAAGTTTTCTTCGAGTGTCACTACAATGACCTGACCTCAATTGCATTGACACCCCGCTCGCTACGCCGTCGACAGCTTGAGCAGATCCTATATGAAGATACAACGTCCACTCAAACTGAGAAAGATCGAAAACGTAAATTCTTGAGCAGAAAGGAGAGCGAACATCTTCGTGAGACACGGGTCATGAAAGGCCATAGATCAATCGCTTGGAAGGGAAATGATATTACTACGTCTAAATATGAGATTGTGAAGGTTCTAGGCAAGGGAAGTTTTGGAGTTGTGCGCCTTGTGAGAGAGAAATTTGAGCAAGAGTATATTCCACGGCTCCTCTACTGCGAAGACACTGACACTGTGCTTTAGAGGACCTGTCGACCCACAGAAAAAGCAAGAGGTATATGCTATGAAAGTCATCCGCAAGCCAGATATGCTCCGTAATAGCCAAGAGGGTCATCTCCGAGCAGAACGCGACTTCCTTGTTTCTGCCGAAGGCTCTCGTTGGTGTGTACTTGGAATTCCTGTGGATGACTTTCGTCTAACTTATCCAGGGTTGTATCATTGATAGCAAGTTTCCAAGACTTGAACAATCTATATCTCGTCATGGATTATATGCCTGGAGGCGATTTCCTTGGACTGCTGATCCGTGATAATATACTCTCGGAACCGGTAACAAAGTGGTACATCGCGGAGATGATCCTATGCATCGAAGAAGCTCACAGGCTTCGTTGGATTCATCGCGACATTAAGCCGGACAACTTTCTCATATCGGCCTCTGGTCATCTCAAGATCTCTGACTTTGGTCTTGCATTCGATGGCCATTGGTCTCATGATCAAGCATACTTCAACAATCAAAGATACTCATTGCTTACCAAGCTCGGAATAAACGTTGAAGGCGACACGATCGACAGGAAGGAAGGCCGCACTATTGCTGCTGCAATGAAGATTGCTAGCGTTCTCATAGGAGGCAAAGAGCGTCATGACAGACACTCCTCAAATAATTCTGACGGTGAAGGCATTCTTAATTGGCGTAATCGCAATGGTAACCGGACCTTGGCGCGGTCTGTCGTAGGAACCAGTCAGTACATGGCCCCGGAAGTGGTTAGGGGCGAACTATATGATGCTCGGTGTGACTGGTGGAGCGTTGCTGTCATCTTGTACGAGGTAAATGTTCCCATAAGAATGACTGTTGTGAATCAACTGACCAACTCTAGTGCCTTTATGGCCACACTCCATTTCTCGCCGAAGAAGGAGGCAGACAACAAACTAAGATGAATATTCTGGTAAGTTGTTGTCTTTCAGTCACAGCTCATGCTCACTTTAAACAGAACCACAAGACAACGTTTGAATTTCCTCACAAGCCATTGGTGAGCAAGAGATGTCAAGATCTGATTCGTAGCATCATCCAAGAAAAGGACACTCGTCTCTGTTGCAAACGCTACAAACTTAGGGACCAATTGCCGGCCTCCAGTCGTCAAAACAGAGACCATACCGGCCGCTATGTTCTTCCAGACGATGCGGACGACATCAAGGCCCATAAATGGTTCAGAGATATTCATTGGGACCGTTTGCACTTGACGGTGCCTCCATTTGTTCCAAATATCCGCTCGATGGACGATACCCATTATTTTGACGAAGAAGATCCAATATCTGATTTCTCAGAATCGGTTTCACTGCCTACACCAACCACAGAAGAAATTACAAATGCTCTGAAGCCATTCAACCGCGAGATTCAAGTTATTGCAAAGGGCTTTATTGATCGACCCCATGATTCAGCAAGATTGAGAAAAGTTGAGAGAGAAATTGACGAGTTTGTGTTGTGCGAGGAACAGAAGGATTACTTGAAAGCCTTTGTTAAGCATTACGGCAGAAAGGAAAGAAAGAGGCCACGAGATAGGCTGCTGCGAGATAAGGATACTGCGCCCAAAGTGTTGGAATTGAGGAAGCAAGGAGCCTTTCTGGGGTATACGTATCGCAGATTCAGACCCGTAAAGGGCAACGTTGACAGAAGCTCCCGGGTATCCACTATCGTGGGAAACACGCCGGGGAAGAGAACTGTCTGGCACCGGGCTAGATTGAGCATTCATTGATTAGAGGGGATGACTGGACGACGGAGAAATACGGTAGCTTGTGAGGGTGGCTTTTGGCACATTACTTTCATTTTGCCTTACGCTTGAGCTCTTTCTGGCTGCACCCGGTTATGGTTCTGGGATAGCTTTACTCAGAAGTGTATAACTCGGACGCTCTTCCTAGGTTCCTCTGGTGTTCATAAGGAATGGAGTAATTTACAACAGGATAACTTGACCCAGTTTCGCTTTGTCTCTTTGTCTTGAATGAGAGTATTGACATTGGCGTGCAAATAGCCAAGCAAGTGCATCAATTAGCAGTCCCCAGCTTCCTACGAACAGGTGATGGTAGTGATAGTCGTAATCATGCAATGTTGAAGTCGCCTGACCTCGTAGCTGTAGACAATGGATCGAGTCCTACAGTAGCAGGCTGCAGGAATGGTGTTGTTGATGGCATACGGACTCACTTGTTAGGTTGGGTTGGGTTGGGTTGGATGCTGGGAACGCGATCTCCAAATCAGGCAGAATGAAAAACGTCCATTATTTGTCCACGACATCAAAAAACGTACTACACTCCTACATTATTAATCATCCACTCTGTCCTCGGAGCGCATTCTAGGTACCCTGCACTATTCGAGTGAGCTATCTGTCAACTTTGCTTTCCAGACATAAAGCCTCGGCCCTGTTGTCTCCGGTGAGTTCCTACAGTAGACCCCGCCATGAGCCAACTCCCGTGCTAAATAACTTGCAGACTACTCATTTCATCGCAACGAACCTGACTCCCTATCCAGCCTACGCACGCAGCACCACACACGATCCCGCGATATATAACCAAGACAAGATGGCGGCGTTTATTACCGATCTCATGCAGTCTATTTTTACGCCCGGCCCAACCCCCACTCTCCTCGTCGCAACAAACATATCATTTGCATGCCTCCAAGTCGTACTCCTTATGCTCTTGATCGCAACCTACAGCATACATTTCATCATACTGTCCTTCTTGAGCGCCGGACTCTGGTGGGCTATCAACTGGTTCGCGGTGGAGCTCAGAGCTGCGGAAGAGGCGGAGGCTGAGAAGAAACGCCGGCTGGCAGAGACGGGGTTAGGATCAGATAGTGAGACTGAGGCGGAGACAGTGATTGAAACGGGGGATGTTGGAGTGGGGAGTAAAGAAGTAGAGGTTCTGGAGGCCAGGGGAGAGTTGAAAGACCGTGCAAGCTTGGGTGGAAGCAAGTCGGAACTCAGCACAGAGGACGAATGGGAGAGAGTTAGTGAGAACGAGAAGGATAAATGATTGCAGGTTGAGGGAGGGAAGAAGGCTATGGAATGCAGCGATTATTTATACCCCAGTTTTGCAGGCTCTAGATGGAAGAATTCCTTTCGATATTGCTATATATACGAGAAATGCGCATGGTGGAGCGATCAGTTTGTAGATTTCTAGAATATATTATGTTGGTAGGAATCTATTGAAATCCATTGAAAAGTGAGTTCAAGGGAGTATTATTGCCACCTAGATATATTGTGCGAAGCTAGCAGAGCTGTCTATGTACCTCACTATAGAGGTGTTTTTTGAAGAAGGTCACGTGGTATGCCTTTTTTATAGCTTCAATGAATTTCGCGACCTTAAGCCTCAATTTGTGTGCCACTTAACGACCTCGAACAACCCCGCATTCACAACCTACTCAACCCAACGCCAGCCGCAAGAGTGTACATATTGTCACTATGAAGCTCGTTAGGTAAGATACCCTTCCCGAATTAGCTTGCCTGTGGCACAAGCTGAGCTCTCTCTCAAGGCTCCCCCGCGAAGCTCCTGACTGACCCTTTTGCCCATGGTAGGTTCTTGATGAAATGCGCGAACGAGACAGTGACAATTGAACTCAAGAATGGTATGTTTCTCCCTATTTAAACTTATTTCCATAAGCTAATCAGGGTAAAGGAACCATCATTCACGGGACCATCACATCAGTCTCCCCGCAAATGAATACAGCTTTACGCACAGTCAAGATGACACAGCGCGGTCGTGACCCGATTTCGCTGGATACCATCAATCTTCGAGGTTCGACTATCAGATACTACATTCTCCCTGATTCGCTTCCGTTGGATACGCTCTTGATCGACGATGCGCCAAAGCCAAAGAACAAGGCCAGGAAGGAGGTTGCAGACAGAGGTGGAGTGAGAGGTGGCAGGGGACGTGGCGGACCCAGAGGACGAGGAGGATTCAGAGGTGGTGGAGGTGGAGGTGGTGGAGGCGGCCGTGGACGTGGTGGTGGAAGAGGCTTCTAACGAGGTCTTCATACAATTTGGAGGTCTGAAACGATTGGGTACTTGATCCATCTCGACTAGCAAAGAACTGGAGCATCGAAAGAGCTTCATATGCACGGCTTGCGGGTTGACTTGGCGTTTGTGGGGATAAAAACAGGTAGTCGAAATGTCAGGAAAGCGATTATGCACATGAGAGTTTCTCTAGCCATTTATTGTATTGCAGAGCCAGGTGATAAACGCCATATCCTAACGATTTGCAGCTTCTCCCAACCTCCCTTCTTTCCACTGTTTCTAACTGTCTCTGCTGTCCATCCATCTCCCCAGTTCCTGATCTGATCCTTGACCAATTCCGGTTTATTTTGCGCGCAGAGGAGGATATACGCACAGCCCTTCTCACCCAAGATCTGCGGCAAGGAGTCCAACAATCGATTAGTGACCTCCATTCCATCTTCTCCTCCGGCATAAGATAGAGAGAGCAAATGAGAATCCGCCTCGAACGAATCGCGAGTCTCCTTGGGCATTACAGTAGGCAAGTCTGGAGTTGGAACATAAGGAGGATTGAAGACCAGAACATCCACTTCTCGTACCCTCAAAGCAGTTGCGAGATCCCCAACCATATTTCCCAAGTAGAAACCATGTGATTTCGATTCCGTGGCCTGCTCCTCCTCTGCCACTCTGACTGTTTCAATCGTAGCCTTGCAGGCATGTATGTTCACATCGACTCCGGCCGTGAAAACATCTGATCTCCCAAAGATGGTTTCCGCATGGGCATCGATGAATGAAAGAACAACCCCTGATCCCGTGCCTATTTCAACAACTAGCGGCGATGGTGAGCTCTGAATTGATGCATTATTAAAGCGGTGTTGTAGGAAAGCCTTCTCGCTCTCAGAGGAAAGAGTATCTAGGAGCAAGTAGGAGTCCTCAGCTGGCTCATATACTCGCTCAAACTCCACATGAGAGGTCGATGGCGTAGGAAGCATGGCCTACTTTGTTTTGGGCATGAAGTTGGGATTCTTTTGACTAGGTGGTAGGTAGGCTAGGTTTGCTAATCGATGCAAGGCTGAACTTTTTCCTCGGCTGCTACTCCGAGGTTTGTCAACATCATAATTGAAATCCGACACGACAAGCCTGCTTTTACTCTTCCCAAAACCCCGACAATACAACAACAATATGAGGATAAACCCACGACTACTAATGGCGACGATTACATCTGCCGGAATGAAGAAAGGCTTCAGACCAGCTCCAATGGCTCTTTTACCACCGATACCGTTATATAGGAGACTGCTCCGATCACACAGGAAGCATCTACCACGAGAAATGCGTTTGCTAGGAGACGAGTACATAAAGAGTGAATTTAGAGCCCATCGAGACGTTGAAAATCCCGTACATATCGTACGCCCTTCTTTTCCCAGCTTCTAATTGACATCTGACTGACTGTTCTTGCAGATCGGATTCTTGACCGAATGGCAACTCTATGCACAGAAACTGGAGGGTGATTCGTGGATTGGAGAGCGTATGGATGCTGGGAAGATCGAGAAGATGAGCGGTGCGCATTTCAATAGAGGGATATTGGTGAACTGACTGACTGATCGATTTGAATATATAGATGAGCAGATTGGGCAATTCTACGAGCTCATGCAGGCCGTCAAAAAGTCATCAGGCGAGAATGACACCGAGCAATAACAGCATGCACCAAAAGAATATAGGAGTTTGTTTCACCTCGGGGCGTGGAAATAAGGTGATGTTGCTCGGAGCTGATACTTTTAATTCACCTTGCGCCGAGTCTCTGCAACTATCCAGTGCTACAATTAGAGGGATACCTTCAATGAAACATCAGATATTGGGAATCTGATACTTCAGCGCCATACCCATGAGCTACTAGCAGTCATTCAGTTCAAGGAGCTTGTATAAAGTTTGGAGGCTTGTGAAGGCAAAAGTGGTAGATGAATATCAGTGATTCATCGGCTTTGGTGACTCAAGACATGTTGATTATTCACATTATATGCAAGATCAGTATTTTGCGGAATTCCTAGCTTCGATTCCTCCAGAACATCACTAGGAAACAAGACCGCACAACTTATCATCACTTACATACCGATATTCCCCCACTACTTCAATACTCACACACGCGTCATCAACTACCCACAAAATTATTCGAGGTATACATACGAGAATGTGCCGCACTGTTCTCTACAAAAGTCAGGACAAGAAGGAGGGATGTAATCACAGATGGCTTGTAATCGATCAGCCTTGCGGCCCAGGGCGAGGTTTCAGCAATTGTGCCATCTTCAAAGACCGCCAAGACACATTGGCTCCGGCTCCCAGAGGATACTGGGCTTCCAAAGATAAATGCCCATGGCATGGGCTGAAGGGCAACTACGACTTCAACCGCATACGCGTAATTGAGAAGATCGACTATCACATGTTTGGCGCACTGGGCGCACCAAAGTTTTGCATCGTGCAATGATGGATACTGGAGCTCGGTGTATTTCTATGCACTAAAGGGGTCTGCGGTGACGTTTATTCTGCATCTAAAGGTGCCACAGGTGGTTGATCATTGACCTGAATTCCCCCTCTCTTCTTCTCGGTAGAATCATGGAAAGGCAGCTTCCACCCGCCCTCACTCTCTGGCGTTGCAAGCCACAATCTCATCAAATGTCTTCTGGGAGTTGGTGGAGCATGGTCCTTGTACTCGGTTCTGGCATGCAGAACGTGCTCGTTGCTTAGGAATTGAATATCTCCAACCTCAAGAATCATGTGCAATCTCAAGCGGTGACATGTGTCTTCCAACACCTTGGCTGCCTCGACTTGCTCGGGCGACAAGGGTGGGATAATACCCTTGTTCATAAATCGGTCAAGCGACTTTACATAGTATGGATCCCACTTAGAGTAGACTCTTCCGTTGGGGCCCTTCTCAAGGTAGAAGACAGAAGTTTTGATGAATTCTTCCTCTCCAACGCTAGTCTCTCCTTTGCGGTCAAAATACCAAATTGGTTTTGTCAAGGTTTCCGCGACGTCTGGGCGCTCTTTTTGGAGCGTGTTCCACACATGGTGCGAGGAAACAATATCAGATTCTCCTCCCTCGAGAGCTCGGGCAATGCATAGCAAGCCTACAAGGTCCGAGTCATCCGCATGGAAGAATTGGCTTCACACTGGTTAGTGGATTGAAAAGCCATAACAAACTTGAGTTTCCTTACCGAGCATTGGTACGGTAGATTCGTACTCTGTCAATCTGGGTTGGGTCGTCTCCAAGGTCCTTTACGTGGCCGAGAACGTGGCCGCGGCCGTTTTGAGATACGAAGTATCCAAGGTAAGTTCCCAATCCCATGTATGCCACAGCAGATTTGTGGTTGCCCCATTTTTCCACTGGGAAGCCTTTGAATAGGATGAAACCCTTCCCATTGAGAATCTCGGCGCGAATCGATGCCAACAATACCGACAGCTTGGGCAAAGGGAAGTTATCCTATAGGAAGGTGAGCTGGAGTGTGTTTGCAAATTGGACTGCCACTGACTTTGGAAATGCCAGTCAAAGGGGTCTTATCAGTGAGGAACTTGTCGGCGGCGGCACTCAACTCAGCAACTTCCTCGCTGTTGAAGACATGAACCCATTGTTCCGGGTTGTTGGTATAGTCATCCGCTTTCCAGACGGTTGCTCCCTTGATCTCCTTGGGGAAGTCGGAGTAGTTTTTGATCAACTCAGGCAAAGGGGGATGCTGCCCACTTGTCTTGATACCGTCGGGGAATATTTTCCTATCCACAGGCTTCTGGGAGGGACTTGTAAGAGAGTGGGGTGCCTGTGGCCGGGTCTCAAGCAGAGATGGTGCCATGGTAAATAGATTGATTGAGTGACAAATTTATGAGATGCAATGTACTACAGTATTGTACAAGAATTGGAGAGGGGGCCAAGTGGAATGGAAAGGGGAAAGAAAGACGAGAGGAAAACGGGTGTGAAGAAATAACAATACTTGAATAGAATAGCTAGGTAGTTGTAGCTTTGTTTTGCTCCCAAAGGTAGAAGTTTCATCATGCCCAGCGATGGCAACGTTGTAGACCACAATGAGGTGATCAAGAGCCAATAGCAAGCCCATGATAAGGATATCTTACGGTAAGGTACGCATAATGCGGGGCGACGGGACTATCCAGTGGGGCAGAATACCTCAATTAGCTAACACGGCAAGTAATAGTACCGTATGGCCTTGTATAATGATATAGTAATAAGGTTAGTCAATTCAGTTATAGGTTTAGTAAGCCTCATACGTAGTAATAATAAATACCTAGGTACTAGGATTGAAGTAGTTTCATCCAGCATCTCTTTGACAAACAAGTACCTAGGTACCTTAGCCTAGGTAGGTACGTACCTTTTTGTGTGTGTGCAATGTTCTATCCTGGCCGCCGGACTTATCGTCTTATCGGTCTAGTGTTCAGCAAAAAAATATTATTCGCGATCGCGCCCGCCCGCACCATGGAAAAGTTTAGGTCCATAACCTTTACATCCAAATCACCAACGCAAGAAACCATGGAAACCCGATTAAACATTGCTATATGTACTTTGCTATAACCTCTGCATAGTCCTTTTTCTCCACCATAGCAGGTCTCGATACCACCCACAACCGCAACGATGCCTGAGAAAGTCTACAAAAAGTTCGAGGACGATGACCCCAAGCCTTCAGTAGCCTCCAGCGAGATCAATGGGACGAGTAGCGGTACGAATTTGGAGAAGAAGAAAAAAAAGAGCAGCGGACACACTGCTGCTACCAACACCGTGAATGAGAGAAAGCGTTTCCCCGATGGCACCCCAAAATCCCAATCTCCTGTCAAATCAAATACGGCCCAGACCTCCGAAGCAGACACCATCGACAAACAGAAAACGAAAAGGCCCAAAACTAGTTCGTTTGCTAATGATGATACCAAGAGCAAGAGTGCAAAGCCACATGGTGTCAATGGCACAGTTCCAGAGAAAGGGCAACGTCAAGACAATGTATCGAGAACTGGACAGGGTGTGCAGAAGACGCAGCAGAATGGTGTTAGCAAACCTCAGTACAATAGGAATTCTCCTCATATTCAAGAACTTCTGAGGATTGCCAAAGCTCTCGAAGAAACACGCATGACTCTGCCTATCTGGTCTCAGAAGGCCAACATCCGATGGTCTCTGCGGCTACACGACGTGATGCTTCTCAACGGAGAGACAGGATCCGGCAAAAGTACTCAGGTTCCTCAATTCCTTTACACAGAGCCTTGGTGCCAGAGGCAAAAGGTCACGGTCGAGGAAAATGGAAGAAAACAAGAAATAAACGTTGGGGGCATGATTGCAATCACACAGCCTCGTCGAATTGCTGCCATGACGCTCGCTCAGCGTGTGGCTCGAGAACTGGGTTCACCCCTCAAGCAAGGCCAAGATCCAAAACTTGAAGGTAAAGTGGGGTTCTCCGTGCGATTCGACACTTTCGTGCCCAAAGGCACCCGAATAAAGTTTGTTACAGAGGGAACGCTTTTACAAGAGATGCTTCACGACCCATACCTTACCAAGTACAGTGCCGTTATTGTGGACGAAATTCACGAGAGAAGCGTGGATGTAGATCTCATTGCTGGCTTTCTCCGTCAGATAGTACATGGCGATAAGAAAGGTCGTGGTGGGGTCCCACTGAAAGTTGTTCTCATGAGTGCAACGATGGATCTAGGAGGATATGAAGCATTCTTCGCAAAGCCAGAATGGGATCCAACATATGTACCAGGTCAGAACTATGGCAAGGTTCTCGCACCTCATATCCCGGAAAACGAGAAATTACTGGACGAGCTGAAGAAACACGAAGAAGCCCCAAAGACCAAGCTGAAGAAGAAACCTGTCAAGAATGGTGCCATGAAGGATGGAAAGGCGAACGGGACCAGAGACGCCCAAAATAACGTGAATGGTGGCTATAAGAAGGCTGCAGGAAAGAATGGAGAAGAGCCTAGGTCGCGGCGGTCATCGACGGATACGACATGCTCATCTTGGAGTGGAATTAGTGACCCTATCGAGATGATTGAAGAAGCGAAGATCAAGACTATTCCCGGCATCCCAGAAGGCGATATCGAACCAAGTGGAGTGGGCAATGAATATGTCCGTGGTCGACAATACTCAGTTGATATCATATATGAGCGCGAAAAACCTTTGGACGTCTTAGAACGTATGCGTCAAGTCATTATTGACATAAATTCACAGGAAGCTCTTCCTGGAGACATCCTTGCCTTTGTTACAGGTCAGGACGATATCGAAACGCTTCAACGCCAACTCAACCAGGAGGTTGCTAAATCCGAGAAGAAGAAGGAGAAGGTTCCACGCATGAAAGTAATGCCACTTTACGGATCACTGTCAGCGGAAGCTCAACAAGCGGCCTTTGAACCAGTCAGAGAAAGATTCACGCGAAAAGTAGTCCTGGCCACAAATATTGCAGAAACGTCCGTCACGGTCTCTGGCGTACGATATGTCGTGGATGGTGGTATGGTGAAAGTTAAGCGATACCGCGCAGCCTTAGGGATGGACTCACTCTTGCCAACAGCTATCTCCAAAGTATCTGCCGTTCAAAGACTTGGCCGTGCTGCTCGTGAAGCCAAAGGGCGTTGTTGGAGAATCTACACGAAGGAGCAGTATGAAAGTTTCAATGAGGATGACATACCAGAAATACTGCGAAGCTCTGCGCTTGAGGCAGTACTAAAGATGAAAGCTCGCGGCGTGAGAAATCCCCTCACATTCCCCCTGATGGACATTCCAGACACCGAAAATCTCAAGAAAGCCCTCGGACAACTCGTCGGAATGGGCGCGTTGGAGCAAACTCAAGAACTCACTGAGATCGGAAGGAAAATGGCCAGGTTTCCCCTTCCGGCTCAATATGGACGAGTTGTGATCGCGGCTGCGGAACCAGAAGCAAATTGTCTCTTGGAGGTTATCGACATAATTTCACTACTTACCACCGAGTCTGAAATATTCGCAAATCCCAAATCAGAAGAAGACAACGAAGCGTTCGAATCCAGCCGCAACGACATCACCCGGCGTGAAGGCGATCTTATAACCCTTCTTACCACAATGCAGCGCTATATCTCCGAGAACACTGACCGCAATGTATGGTGCGAGAAGCACCATGTCAACGCCCGGGCCATGCGGATGGCGGTAAACATCCGCAAACAGCTGCACACGCTTTGTTTTGACCAGAAGCTTTTGACTGAGCGTCCTTCCAACATGCCGCAGCTATTTGAACCGACGTCCCCCGAGAAGGCCGAGACAATTCTCAAGACCTTTTTGGGCGCTTTCGGTACTAGAACTGCAACTCTACGACCCGATGGTACATATATGACTTTGCAACCGAAGAACAAAATAGTGATACATCCATCAAGTGTATTGTATGGGAGGAAGGTTGAGGCCATAATGTTCCTGGAACATGTCTTTACGAAGAAGAATTACGCAAAGAAAGTTAGCGCAATACAGGCGCAGTGGATTGTAGAAGCGATGCAGTTTGAGCGTTTCAAAAGCGGGTAGATGGGACTGGGCATTTGAACTGGAGATCTGGAGTTAGGTGTTTGAAATACCCCAATTTGCGATAATAAAAGTAAGAAGTGGTGATATAGACCTCGTTTCTTAAAGCATGTGTGAACTAGACCACCAGAACTGTACAGCGATACGTCTGAATTCGACCAGGCTCCGAGGTCTCTCAATCAGATTCGAATCTGACTCTGTCGTGTAATTACAATGCGTGGAATTTAAGGGCTAGATTACAGAAAAGGTCGTTACAAGTATTCATCGCGTCCGTGTATACTTCTAGTCTGCCACCTCTACGACCTTCCCTACAAAGCCATCTAACCCAGCAACTCCTTTCTCTCCCCTCTCTGTCCCATGATAGAGACCATGACCACCTCCAGGCATGACCAGAATTTGCGATCCTAGCTCAATCCACTCCCGATTAGTCAACAATTCAAACGTCAAGTCAATCACACCATCAGAACCAAAAATGGGAGCTGCAGGCAGTTCTACTCCCTCTCCAGCATCTTCATCTAGACCAAAGACTGCCTCTTCCACCTCTTCCAACTTTTCTTCTTCCGCTAAACAAGCTATAGAGGCATTTTCTTCATGAGGGAAGACGCGTAAGACTTTTGCAGAGGCACGGACACTAGCATTATATACAACCACCAAGCTCCCCGGTGTAATAGAGTTAACATCGCTGTCTTCAAAAGATGCAGTGAATCCAGTCGCAGCCTGCAGCGTATGCCCGGTCTCCAGCATATGGCGACTTGGAATCGCTGCGACCATGCCCTTTCGCACTTGGGGCACAGCTCGTGCTGGACGCTCAAAAGGACCGTTCGATCGTTCTTCCTCTAGGAGATTAAAGATGATTCCAAGGGTGCCCACCTGGCCAGCCTCGAGTGTATGTACTGGTAAACGAAGATTACGCATGCTTACAATTTGAGCATTGTGCCATTCTCCCTTTGTTACCGATGCTGAAGTAGCATTGCGAGAGGTAATCCGGACAAATTCAGCACTGGATGCACGAGGCAATGACATCCCAAGGCTGGCTGGCGAGGATTTTGCTGCGGATCGGCTGAGAGATGAATAATCATCTTCTGCTTCTGCTGGAAACGGGCCCACAACGATGGTATCGCCAACCGAAAATTCTCCAAATCTCGAATATCCAGCTACCACAACCCCAGTATCATTTGAGGTGAGGCCCTTAGAGGCGAGTAATTCGTACGACGCTGGGACTCCGAAAACGTCTTCAATATGGAATAAGCAAGCTGGTTGCTCTGGATTTAAAACGGGTCCAATAAAATCACGAGAGGTTGGAGTAGGTGGGACCGGCAGTCCCCGCAATAAAGCATGCATGGACCGAATACCAGTCCCTTTGGCTGCACTAGTCATAAGTATAGGTACAACAGACGTAAGGCTACCGGCGACAGTCATCTTGTCGACTATATCTTGAACTGCGGTATCATCCCTCTCTATAATCGTACCTAAATCCGACTCCAGAATAGTTTTTGAATGATCCGGCGGGAAAATTGAAGGCGTCCGATTTGCATCTTTTATGCCAGAGAGAATTTTGGATACAGTTTGACGCAGACCGTTTTTCGAGGCCAGGTCACTCTTGGTGATAATGATCGCCAAGGGTTTATCGAGTTTTAGACAAAGCGCGAGGTGTGCTTTCGCGAGGTCAACGCCGGACCCAACTGTTCCAAGTATATCTTGAGCAGATGATGTGCCACCAGCGCCACTTGGAGCATTGTCACCGTCATCAGCGGCGATACAAAGGATATTCCAATGCGGGGCCCATCCAACAAGCCCTCGAACCGTGGTTCGACGATATTTGGGATGACCCGCAGCATCGGAAACGAAGACCAGACGGCCACTTTCAGCCGAAGCGTGAATATCCGTCCAGGAGCTGATATTTCCAGATGCATAGTTTTTGACTTCCGCGCCTTTATAACCAAGTAGTTCTTGTGCTACGGAACTCGTTACTCCGGATGCTATCTCATGTCGATGTTTTAGAAGACTAAGTCTACTCTTGCCTCTGCCGTTGTCGAATGTTGCAGTCAATAAGGTTCCCAACAGGGTGGATTTTCCGGAAGTTGTAGGGCCAGTCAAAGTCACCCGTAATTGCTCAGTGGCCCGAGCCCTCCTTTGGAATGGTTTGGAAAAATCGATAAGCTGGGCTGCAGTTTGAATTTCAGTCTCGGCGCGTGGCAGGAGTGGCGGAACGATTGCTCTATAAGCTTCTCTGGAGCTCAAGTCGGGGGTTACAAGCGCCTCTGCAACCCAAAGCTGTGCCTGGTGACGGAGTGCCTTTGCTACATCGTTGGAGGCTGTGGGGACTGCGACTTTCCGCTGGTCTCCCTCCGAAGGGAGTCCGTGAGAGGCTTCTGTACCAGCTAACGACTCCTGCCACTCGCATTCTCCTACCACTATCATACGTACGATTTCAAGGGTACACCCTAGACTGGCTGCCATTGCTCTGAGATTGGTCAAACTCTCATCCATCTCATCCTTGGTCAGGCCAACCAACGACCCATCGTCGGACACACCGATTTCATAGAGAGCTCCCCGGCTTTCTTCAAGCCCAGCAAGGAGTTTTGCGGGTCTAGATGGTGTTTGCAAGCCTGACGCAGCTTCGGGCAGTTTTGGGAGGACAAGATCACTAGTAGATGAGGCATGATAAGGAGAAGACTGTTGCAGTCGCCACAGCAGTTGTGTGGTCAATTGCTCCAAACGGGTTTGCCTAGACTGATTCGAGGGTGCTGGGATTGGAGTCGAAGTATTGGGGGGAGTTTGGCGAGGGCGCTGTTGCTTACTTTGCCCAGATCGATTAACTGGCTCGCCGGTAGTTGACGAGCTGTAGGTCCTTCTGGGCCTGAGCAATAAGTGTAATTTATACTCCGTGGGGCCATCTTGAGGCTCTGCATCCAGTCGTGTAACCCCATAGTCCGAAAGCTCGCCCGAAGGTGGAAGCAGGGTCGATTTCGCGCTTCGATTGTTAGGTTGCGGTGTTGATGGTTTCGGGGAGTCTGTAGGTGTTGCCCACGGAGAGGAAACGGTGGGCACATCGGGGTCGTATGTAAATATGGATGCCATGATGATTACAAGTAGTATAGCGTCTTCCTGTTGCCGCAAATGCAATACTGGAGACTTCCTTTTGAGTCAAAGAGTAAAGCTCTGTATAGAAAACAAATAAAGCCTCAAGCTGTTTTTGGTAATTGCCGCCGCCGTATCGTACAGAATATTGGTTCCAGGCAATGTATGGAGCGAGTGTTTGTATGGGCGTGATGTATCCGGAAAAGCTGGGACATTGGGGGAATCATCTTGATGACTGACTGGATTGAAGGCTTTGGAGCGATTTGACGAGTAGGTGGTAGAGGGGACGGTCAAATTCTAGAGGCGTGTCATTGTGACATGCTGTGTATGTATTGTTGTATGGTGTGTGTGAGTACGTTATGTCTGGATATGGAGATTGAAGTAGTGGGGATATCTGGATGTTATATTAGGTATATTATATAGTATCGTGTTGTATGGCAGATGGAGTCATTCGGGGAAGTGGAGAGGAGTGGAGTGGAGTGGAGTGGGACGGAAGCGCTTGGCGCTTAGTTCTATGCATGTCAATCTAATTCTGGACAAGGCCGGCGGGGCTGAGTCTCTGAAACTCAACCTGAATCTCTGCTGCCTCGAGCACAATATAATACTCCCTCCCCCTCTCCCATTCTCTCTTCCTCGCCCTGAAGCCTTTTCCCACCTCTCAAAATACATTACAAAGACGAATAACCCTCCATCTCATCATTCAACACAACACCCTACACCCTACTGTCACAATGGGCAAGTTCGGATTCAGCAAGAAAGGGGACGGAGAGGACGATGCTAGCCGTTCTGCTCTGTTTGGAAGTCGCTCTTCCAAGAATGCCTCCCCAGCTGCCTCGAATCCCTACGCACAGACAGCCGCAGCTGATCCATACGCACAAGATACCAACAAATATGCAAACATGGGCCCTCCATCTGGTTCCCCGTACCAGCAAGCCAGATCACAATACGGTCTCCCTAGCGGACCTCCTGGGGGTCGAGGTCGAGGCTTGCCTGGAGGTCCTGGTGCAAACAGAGGAGGACCACCTCCTGGGCCACCCCCTGCAGTTAACCGTGGACCACCGAGTGGAGGTGGCTATGGAGCTGAAAAATATGGAAGCGGTGGAGGTTACGGCACGAATAGATATGATAATGCACCTAGTTATGGTGCCCCCGCCGCAGACACAGGCTCTAAATACGGTCCTGGTGGGTATGGAGGACTAGGACGAACAAACAGCAATGAGACGACCACAACGGAAGACAATCGCAACGCCTTATTCGGCGGAGCCAAAGACAGATATGCACAAAAAGCTGCCGCGCCTCCTGCCAACGGTCAACCAGGTACTGGTTATGGAGCCGAGTCAGGAGCGTCAGGTGCCGAGGGAGGGTATGGTGCCTATGGTGAAGAGAGACAGTTGACAGCCGAGGAAGAAGAGGAAGAAGATGTTCAAGCAACCAAGCAGCAGATCCGTTTCATGAAGCAGGAGGATGTTTCATCAACCAGGAATGCCCTTCGAATTGCAGCCCAAGCCGAGGAAACTGGCAGAGGCACATTGGCAAGACTTGGCGCACAGGGCGAGCGAATTCACAACACAGAAAAGAATTTGGATATCGCCGCAAACCATAACCGCATCGCTTCGGAGAAGGCTAGAGAACTAAAGACTTTGAACGGGAGCATGTTTGCTGTGCATGTTTCCAACCCCTTTACAGCATCCTCGAGGAGGGAAAAACGAGATCAAGAGATTCTCGAGAAGCATCGCACGGAACGTGAACAACGCGACACTACACGTCAAGCTGCATTTGGAAGTCAGCAGCGAATGGAACGCAATTTCAAAGACCTCCAGCCTGGAGACCAAGGCTATCGACCACAGCAGACTAAACAAAGCCTTGCGGACCGGTCCAAGTTTCAATTCGAGCCAGATTCCGAGGATGAAGAGATGGAAAACGAGATTGACAGCAACATCGATGCATTGGGTCATGCTGCTGGCCGATTGAACCTTTTGGCGAGAGCTACAGGCAAGGAAGTAGAAGCTCAGAATGAGGTTATCGACCGGGTTATTGTAAAGGTCAGTTGCCCTTTATCCCTTATACCATCTCATATACTAACGTACTTGGCAGAGCGACCGGGTGGACGACCAGATTGCGATGAATCGGGCTAAACTGGATCGGATCCATTGAGTTTTTGGCAATGTTGCTTTTGATAATTACGCTAGAATATAGGAGTTTCCATTGATAAGCGTTGCATTTTGCGTCTTTGGGCAGATTCCGCCATTTGAAAGCGTCTCACGCGTGTAGTGAAAATCAAGAGCTTCTCTGAATGTCTCATAGACAGGACAATTCTAATTTTAATAAGATACCACTGTGAATTACTTGAGTTGCCATTCAGCTCCATACGGCAGAAACCAGTCAAGAAATTTCAAACGCTCCTTAGTAAATCGTAAATACCTTAGGTACTGTAAGTAGGCGAACTGAATATAAAGTTCTCGAATTGTCTTGCACCCAACTTATTTACTTATTCAACCAACCTTTGCTATTCCTTCCACCCCTGTCATGCCCAGATCCATACCAACATGATTGGTTGAGAGGCTAGCATCGCCAGTCCCATGCCATGTTAGTATGTATGATACCTCACTAGACTGCGATAACATTAGAGGTACTGTACCGATATCAACAACAACAACAACATTCAAGTATCATCGCTCACGATGTTTGCCTGGCTCACGGTGGGGAGGGCAAAAGAGCCTCGCCGCTCATCCTCGTACTTGGATCGGGATCAAAGAGACGAGGGAGAGAGCCAAAGACTGTTACCGGGTGACGTAGATGTCGAGGCAGAGGAGTTGGATCATCATGATGGCTGCTTTCCGCCCCACGCCCCTGATCAAACCAGCCCCTATGCAGATTTGCCTGTGTACACGACTATTCATCGGTACGATATTTATGTTTGCAGTTGGGCGTCAATTCATCTATCTGACTCGGCCATTGGTGTAGGATAAGGAGAGATGTCATCGCCGCAATAGGTTGGTCATGCCTTCCACCTACTGTAGGATTTACGCTTGTGTTCTGACCTCTGAACAGACGATCCATATAGCATTGAGCAGTTGCGCGATCCGCGGATGAATCTCTCCGTGGTGAGGTATGCAATCCTCTCCTTCTTAGTGTCTGTAAACGACTCGAGCGTCCCGAGACAACTTCCGAGTTCCAACGTCGTCCTACTCAGCCAAGACTAACCCTCGAACTTACAGGCCTCTTGTTGATAAACTCTACGATCTGACTGATATTTCTATGGGTATACGCTGTGCTTGTTTCTTTACTTCCGCTTTCCCTTCTCCTTGGTGCGTCAAAAAAGGACCTGGTCCTGGAAAACGGGCCTCTGCAAAGCTCTAATAGCTCTCTTAATTCTTGACGTTCGGACAAAGTACTTCATAACCACAGTCTCATGCTGTAAAGTCTTCGCAAGAGGACGATTACCACACCAGGTCGTATTACAGAACCCCGCGAATGCTGCAAGACAGTCTGAAACAAGCAAACCTTTTAATTAGTAGTATACTAGCAGAAGATTCATTGGGTGGTTCCTCCCTAAGGTGTTGTTGGTAGATAAGTAGTCTCCTCCGAATAAAACCCAATCCGTTCTTCTACGCCCCTAAATATACATCTTCACATATATTTCCCAACAATCTTATTTGCCCCGCAACTTCACGCAATCAGCCAACTAACTTACACATCACAGTCTATTGCTTGCTCGTAAATCGTGTACAGTTCCAAAGGGAGCAAGCAAGCCAGGCCCATCATCAAAGCGTTCGCGCCACTCGTGCTCTCCTCTGCGAGCTACTTGCAAACCGCATTTTAAGGCGCTTTCTTGAAGACAATCCCGGCGCCCAGGGCCTACTTCTACTCGCACAGATCCTTGTTGGAGGCTTTGATCCATTCCAAAATGCGCCGCCAGAAGTTATGGAGCATCTCGATCATCTGTCATGGACAGTGCAGGGTCGAACTGGATACCGGAGAAAACTACCAGCCTTGGAGATTGCCATAATATCGGAAAGCAAACTCTTCCTTAGCTCTTCGGCGTGTCAAAAGGTGGTAAATGCTATTTACGAGGGACGAGTTATCTATACTCCTGTATGCAACTTTTCCGACCATTTTGTTACCCCTTCTAGACATATTCAGATTTCTTCGTGCCTTGGAGATACCAAGATGTTGAATATATTACCTTACCACAACCCTTCTTGATCAAGCAATACTAACTCCATTCCCCAGACTTCATTCATAGACATACTACCAGATCATTACAAACATAAGCCAGTATCTCTCTATAATCCACGCGGGGCACCACTTTTCAATCAATATCGACTCATTGTCCCGCGAACGAGGAAATTTATTGAAGTCGGCGAGTTCATATTGCTCTTGGTCTTGTTTCTCTTCGTCATGGCAGACCGCGACCCATCGCATTTCAGCTCACTCGAGCTTGTATTCCAGGTGTATACAATTGGCTTCTTGCTGGATATGTTTGCTACGATACTGGAGCATGGTGAGTAATAGAAATGCTAAACTTCACCATATGTTTTAACGTCCTCATAGGTTGGCATGTCTATACCCAGAATCTTTGGTCGTTCCTCGACGTTACCTTTGCTGGAATCTTCGCCATATACCTATGTCTACGCGTCCATGGCTGGAGGGTTGATGATCCCAAATATGGCCAGCAAGCAATGGATGTATTAGCCATGGGAGCACCAGTTTTGGTCCCTCGGTTAGCCTTCAACCTCATGTCCGAGAATATGCTCTTCGTCTCACTGCGAGCGATGATGAGGGACTTTACCGTCCTCACTGTACTAGCAGTTTGGTGCTTTGCTGGGTAACCAACCCCCCCCTCAAAATTGTTATGTTGGAACTCCCAAAGGGTGCTCCATCATCTCATCGCGACTCTTATTCTCCACCATACCAAAAAACGGTACTAATTCGTTGTAGGTTCTTGTTGAGCATGAGCTGGCTTTCCGATGGAGGACACAAGCCTATCACAATATCAAAATGGATGCTCTGGGTTTGGTTTGGACTCGATGGGACTGGGATTCAAAAATCTACCGACTTCCACTGGCTTTTGGGCCCCATCCTGATGGTTGCTTTTGCTTTCCTAGGAAATACTCTCTTCCTCACCATTCTAGTCTCCATGCTCAGCACTACTTTCTCAAACATTGTATCGAATGCCACCGCTGAGATACAATTTCGTCGCAGTGTCTTGACGCTCGAAGGTGTAAAGTCAGATGCCATTGTATGTTTTCCCGTGGATTTTGTTACAACTCTAACTCGACACAGTTCGCGTACGCACCCCCTTTCAACATCCTCGCCCTCTTAATTCTTCTCCCTCTGAAATTCGTCGTTACTCCACGCTGGTTTCACAAAGTCAACGTTGCAGCAGTCCGTATACTCAACGCTCCCATACTCTTGATCATAGGAATCATGGGTAAGTCAGCTCTTCGGAGGATGTTTTCCTACTTTGGATGTTCTCTAAATTAAATGTTTCACCTCTCATGAAACACCATCAATTTCACACTCTACCATCAAACCCAAAACTGACTCCGGAATCTTGTACCTAGAACGACGCGTCCTCTGGTCTGGCGCCCGCCATCCCCTGGAAGCGCACGAACAACTGCCCAAAACACCCAACCGTGCGGGCCTGTGGGATTTCTCTCGGTCCTTCTCAGTGCACGGTGACATACAAGCAGTATTCGATTCGGAACCACCCGAGGAGATCGAGGATGAGATAGCAGGGGATGACGACTTTGGTGCAAATGCCCTGGAGGATCAATTTGCGAGGGAGTCTGGGCCCGAGGCAGCGGGTGGGGGGAGGAAACGCCAAAAGGTGGGAGGAGGTAAGAATAGAAGGGATTCCGTGCAGCCGTTTGCTGGATTGTCGCAGCATGTGAAGGATTTGATTAATGAGGGGAGTGAGGATGGAGGAGGGGAAGACATGAAGAGTCGCTTAGAGGCTTTGGAGCAATCTACCATGAGGATTGAGAGGATGTTGGGACGGTTGTGTGAAAAGCTGGATGAGGGGGATTAAGGAGGCGGAAGTGGAAGTCTGGGTAAGAGTGAGGTAGAAGATTAGAACTGAGGCTCTTGAGGTGGAATATGTAACAAGCTATATTGTAGATCAGGAACTGTTTCTTTCATTCAACCCAACTATACTTCTGCTTTGGACGTTTGAAATCCTTCAATGTTGATTATGTTGATTATGTTGCCTTTGAGATTTAAGTAATAAGCATGATTTTAAGGTTGCGCAACGGAAATAGGAGAGTCCTTGCAGCTTCGGGGGTAACCGATGCAATGTAATCGTCCCCTTCCCTGGATGTCGCCAAGAATAGGATGGCGATTATTCAGGTTGCACGATCCAGTGCCCTAAAACAGGTACAAGATTTCCCCCCTGCAACTACTTGGACGCGGTAAAAATAAGAAAAATAAACTTCTGCGTGTCTTGTTTCAAGACTCATGACTACTTCGTGACCTTTTAGACGATGTAACCTCTCATGTGGTATTCCCATTCCTTCCAACGCCAGGTGAGTCTAAAACCGTCACCACCAGGCAGCAACACTTCGGTTGAAGCCCCCACCTCGCCGACGTAAATGTAATGCTCCAGAGTAATCCATAGATATCCCGGAAACTCCATTTTTCGCCCTCCACTGTACATGGTATGTCATGGAACCTCGATCCTTTATAATATCCTACAGAACGGGCCTTCTCCACCAATCACTCACTCACAGCATTTCGATCTTGAAGTGAGGATCGACAAGTGCCATCATCCAGCCACAATTTCTCCAATAACAACTCAAGCTCTGACCAAACCATAAAATAAAGTCCAGGTCAAGACAAACCCACTCAGCCCCTCAAATAATCCCCCGGTCCAAAGCTCCATGCTGCCCATGAAATATCTCTCTATGCCTGCACCGGCTTTCCCACCAGATATAGAGTTCTTAATAATCGCTGGGCGCACACGGAATGCATACACAAGGGCGGAAGTGAGCAGGGAGAAGACTAGGTAGAAGATGAAACCTGGGTATGATTCCAGACCAAGGATGCCGGCACCGACGCCAAACAGGGAGGCGGTTAGATTGTGCAGGGTAGTGAGTGTCTGTGAAAAAGCATGTTAGTAACAGAAGACGAGCAGGCGGTTGGATGAGTAAAGGAAAAGTGGTGAGTAAGGAAGGCTGAGCATGCGGCTGAGATGCCCCCGTGAGATGAGATGGGGTCGGCGGCGATGGCAAGCCAAGTCAACTGGACAAGTGTTGGGGGAACGCAATGCAAGGTGCGGGCTGCCACATGGAAGACAGATGGCACAAGACAGGGAAGGAATCATAGAGTATCATCCCGAGAAAGGGCTGGGATGGTGGAGATGATTCTTTTCGGTAAGAGAATCCATAATGGGACGAACCTTGGTGTTGTGCTGCACCGATTCCAGCACAATTGGGCTGATCTGCAGCTCACGTTCGGTCAGCATCGTGCGTGGTGGTGTGGCTGGTGAGGTAGAGTAGAGTAGATGCGGGATGTTGATACACGTCGGCCGTCGGGTGTAGGAAGTGAGGAGGATCAGATGGAGACAGAAATGCTATCGGTATCGCAAGTGGAGTTCGTACAGGCAAACGAGCAATTGGTCGTGGTGTTGAGATTGAAATAACCTTCTGCAGAGTTGGGGGGTTGGACCCGCAGGTGCGGTAAAGGCTGGCTGCAGGAAAAGCCCGCTAAGCGGCTAAGGTACGGTCTAAGGTAGACGCGACGCGCGACCAGACCAGACCAGACCAGATTATGGCAACTCGCTAAAACCCCTGAACCATCCCATCCCCTCGATACTGTCTGTCCACACGAAGGTACCATACAGTAGATTCCACTCTCAGCCCCTGAACAACAGCCCATCTCACCAGTATTCAGGGTTCAGAAGCGCGCCCTGCTCCAGCCTGACCCCCTTGCATGCTGCACTTTCGGCTTCGATACCTTCCGAGCTTGCTGACGAGAGCTTCTTCTGTAGGGCTGGGAACCACCGAGCTTTCTAGTGTCAGCATAATGGCACCTTTACCTCCATACCTACCTGATGTCTGGGATTTTCCTTCCATGCATACGTAGGTAAGCGCCGAGCATATGCTTATTGGGGTCGAGGGCCAGGTACTGTATCCACTGGCACGAAAACAACAGGCCAACTAACATCGTGAACCCTGGTAGACAGTGCTATGCAGCTGTTGACGCCACGTCGTGGCTTGTTCGCGGTTACAGCGTGTCCGGTCATGGTATGTTTGGCTTACAGGAACATCTTCTGGCGCTTGGTCTTGAGCGGCTGATCGCTGGGGCTCTTCGATGCTGCTGCATGCAGATCGTTGGGTGTGGCGCAAGAAGACCTCACGTGAAGCCTTTTTCAACGTCACAAGAGGTTCTAATCATCATGTCTTCAGGTATGAATTCGTAAAATGCATGAATTTGATACTTCAATCGTACAGATACTCTAGTCGTACTAAAAATGAAAGTAAAGAAATCCTATCATGTTCGATGCCTTTAAACACCCCAACCCATGGGCTCCCTCCCCGCAATGTGAAATGTCCAATTGAAAATATATATATATAAACGCAGTCTAATTTTCCCAAAATCCCCTCTGCCAATACCAAGATTCCGCTATGCCATAACACTGAAGTACCACAAAGCGGATCATTTAAGAAACATATCGTCCATAATCGTTCAAATACTGCTGCAAGTAGATCGAAAGGGTGTACCCTGGAATTTCCTCCGCACGGCGAAGATACCGGATTGCGTGAGAGAAATGGCGTTCGTCTCCCGGGGGGCCCGTCACGTTGCCTAAAGACATTTGTGACTCGGCAGCCTATAGTCTGTTAACACTGAGTAAGATTGTGACGGAATGACAGTACTCACTAAAGCCAACAAATCACCTGTTGTTGAGCCAAGAGCATCAGCGGACCGCACAGCTCGCCCATAGAAATCTACGGCTGGCTGCAGGTATCCTCGGGCTTCGACGTAGAGAGGTCCCTGGCGACGCGGATCAGAGGGCAGAGACGCTAAATCATCATCAGAATCTTGGGCGGTGTCAAAATCAGACAGATGACCACTACCTTGGCTGGAAGAGTCATTGTCCTCTTCTCGATGAATTCGAGCTAACGTTGCTTGTGATCTTTGGAGCCAGTTGCTGCCCAGACCTAAATTAAAATGTAAGCAATCTAGCTACAGCCAGGCGTGAGTTCTCATAAGAGATTGATTTCTCTTTGGATGGATTATTCGGACATACCTGTCAGAGTTTCGACATTTTCTGGGTAGTTTCGGAGGATTCTTAGCCATGCGGATTGGCACCATTCTGCCATGTCCGTGATGCACCCTGAATCAGCATCATGGTAGGCAAAATCCTGAATCCCATGAAGCATCCAGACTTGCTCGGCATAGCGCTGGGGGTCACGGAAGAAATGAATACGGTCAAGGGCTGTCATGGCCGAGCGAGCAGATGGGACGTAGGGTTCCCATTCATGAGGACGGGAAGAAACTACTTCGTAGAGCAACGTGACAATGCTTTTGACTTGTTCAATTAAGACCTCCGGTTCTTGGTCGGTGCTTCTTGACTGGTGAGACCGTTGTCTTGATGAGCCAGAGTGTCGAGACATATTGTGCCCGGGGTTGTGTAGCGCTGGTGAGGATATGGGAATGGAAAGGTTCAGAAGTACGGGATGAACAGCTTGACAGAACAGATTTCAGAGGGTGTATAAAGTACTAGAAGGTTGATGATGATGAAGTCTGTGTTCTGCAAGACTAGTTGATGAAGAAAGTATCTGATATATACGCAGCAGAAGTAGTCACACAGCACAATATGACAAGAGAAGGAACATCAGATACATTATTGCAAGCCTCTAGATTAGATCCACAGGGGAGCTATTCAGCTGGGAAGGAAACGAAGGGGGGCCAAAAATAAGATATAGGGTTGTCAGGATGAAATATAATTGTCAGGATGAAGGTGACCTTGTACCTCAATTTGATACCGACTTCTATTAGTGGCAGCGCTGATTTGCATCCTAGTTGTATCTAGCAGGTTCTATACCCGCATGAGCAAGATCCATTGAGTCAGCGTTCACGAAAGCAAGCTCGAATACCTAGGCTTGAGCAGGACAATTGAGCTATTGCCAAATTGCCGAATAGGAGAGCCCGAGGACTCGAGGAAAGTGATAAATTTGTCAGTGCTTATGACATGGACACGCACAGCCATACCGACAAGGTATCCATAATGGGCAGTATTCGGAATAGCGGCAGTGTGGCAAGTCAAAATGCGATGGCATTGTGCTTACAGTATAGTAGCTCCGTAGGTACTTTAGACAAAGAAGAAATTGTATCTGGGGGTGGCTTTCATGCACAACGGCTAGCGAATCTGCATTGGTGCGATAAAGTCCGTTGCGGATCCGGGAGGACACAAGGCTGGATTAATCGGCCGATTGCTGACTGTAGTGGATTATGGTGGATTGATTATTCAAGCATGTGGAAATATGTCCCGTCGCGCTAGGTGAGATGGATGAGAGGTGCGATGAATTCTGAATTCTTTCGTACTGCCGTGCCGGCGTCCATGTAGACATGAGAGGAGGATGGGATGGGATGGGATGAAATGCGATACCTACCGGTATTTGGCGCAATCCATCACGAACTGCGAGACTGCGGTACCTTCCTACAGCAACAATCCCACTGTCCCGTGTGTGGCATTATGATCAAACGTTGCAACTTGCAATTTACAATTGGCAGCAGACAGAAATTGGTCTAACTCCGAAACCAACATTTTGCATTTATAAGCAGCCTCTGATACATGATAGTTTCAACCGAGTTGAAAACACCATCTTCATCAAAAAGGCCCAGTGGTGTGTCGCGGTAATAGCAGTCTAGTGGGTAGCTCCTACCGAATACTACCCAGGCCAGGTACTTCGTCCGCAACCATCATGAGAAGAAAATATGGTGCATGTACAGATGACGTTTGCTTGGGGGCGGGATTATTGTACGTTTAGAAATACATACGGTAGAGTCCGTCCCTAGCACCCCAAGAAGCTCGAGTACTGCAGCAAGGTGGTCATATTACATTACTCAACCTCGAGTTTTTTGCGAAAATTGTGACGGTCTTGCTTTGTTTCTAGTCTATTTCTAATCAATTGCTTAAGAATCTTGCCCAAAAGTATGCAGAATTGCCGGCTTCACGAGGAAGGGCAATTGCTTATAAATATAAAGGAAAGACTTTGAGCAAGACCGAAATGATTCATATTATGCCAATGGGAAGCCCGGCTTCTGAATACTAATTCTGTATTTGCAGAGCCTGGACATATAGACCCCAGGCTTTAGGCATACCGGCATGAGTTGGAGGCATATTCAGCTCTGAAGAGCCATTGTTCAAGAGGACAGGAGTAGACGAATAATAAAAACATAACGAAATGGCTTTTATAAACACATTTCTCAAATCAGAATTTAGAGTCACGATAGTCACAATTCACCCCAGAGAGAAGTTCGCGGGAGAGGGGTTCTTGAAAGACGAAAAGACCAGACCACTTGGGTAGAACTCACATTAGGAATTGAAGAAAGCAAAGAAGCAAGAAATAGACCAAGGCAAGAAAGATACTCCCCATCCATGTAAAAGCCACCAAGATCAAGATGCATTATTGCCGATCTTGGACGATCGATCGACTTTATGCGTGCACTACTTCTACGAGTGGACTTTCACTCAGGGGCCTAAATCACTAAATCTCCCGTACCTACTTTGACTTCGCCACATCCGCAACAAGCAAAGCAAAGCAAACACCACACCATAATAATTAATACAGTTACAGTAATCAAACATTCCCGCACAAGAACAACACCTCAATTGCAAGCAGAACCTTTAGCTTGTTCGCAGACAGCCCCGTCCTATCCCACGACCTGGAAGGAGCGCGTGTCACCCATTCGGCATGGCCCATGGTTCCCTAAGATAACGCCTCGCATTCGATGGAGGCCGTAGTATTTGAGGACTCGCCGCTCGCCGACTACCTCGAGGGTCTGTGAATCCGCTCAGTACACTTAATAATCTGCGGACTGTTAATCGCTGACTCTTCTACAGGTGAGGGCGGCGAAGGCTCGTATGACCTTTCGAGCAGCTCCGGGCATGATACGTCTCCAAAGTCGTCGAACCCATCTTTTGCGCCTCGTGGTAGACCAACAGCTAGGCACAAGTTTCGACAAAAGCTCCCTCCACCGCTACGACTGGCAGTCCCACCGAAGAAAGCTGTAGCATTGCTACACAATACCTGCTCCGTAAGAACTACTTTCCTTTAGCAGAAGTATAGTCAGTGTCTAACATCTATGGTCACAGAAAGCAGTCAATTCGAGGCTTGGCAGAGTCGACAACGCGAGATTCCTTGAACGATTCCGATATATCATAGTGGCATCTCAACTTCTGAATGCACATTCATACATTGGGCAGGCTGGGAGGGGCCAACCTAGGGATGCCACAGTATCATTGCCCGATATTCCACAACTGGGGGCTCTTACACCGGCCGGGGCGATCGTGACAGCAACATGTGCCTTCATGCTGGCTTGGCTGGTCAACTGGACTCGAGGAAACAAAGGGTTTAGTGGTGGAAAGGGACGTCTAGCTGTCTTTATGACAGTACTTGCTGTGCTGGGAGTTGTGTTGTATGCCTACATGCGCAGGCATTGGCTTCAATACCTTCGGCAGCAGAGTCTATCAGAAATCTCAGACTTCATTACCAAGGCACAAGAATTCGATGGCGCTGCAGCAGGAGCGTTGAGTCTTGTCCAAGAGGTCGAGTTGGTGTCGCGGGGCTATAGAATGTTGGTATTATTTGTATGTTAGTCTAGCGAAGTGCTAACAGGTCTTCAGCAGCTCTCCCCTTCCGCCAGTCAGTCGATTAGATGATCGAAGTCAAAATCGGAGATGTGCTAGGCTGAGGAAGCAACTTCGTCTTTGTTTCGCCGCAGTAATCCCACGATACATCCAAGCATATACAGTGCTCAAACCTTTCACCGAGGAGATGGATCTTGAAAAGTATTATGACATCTACGACATTTGCGAAACCGATTTCACGGAGGCTATGTTGGGGTATTCGACGTCTGAGTTTGAAGATCTGGAGTCTGTACGGGTGTTGAAGATTCTAGCTTCAAGATATTTCATGGGCCGTAAAATCGTACTGTGTTGCTTGATGGCCTTGGATGCAAATGGCGGCAAACCAGACTTCCTTCGTTGGAGTACAGCTGTTGACGAGATTTGTGGGGTTACCATTGCTACGAGTGAAGCTGAAGAACGTCTGCATCGAATTCTTAGCGAAGAAGAGAGTTCGTGTGATCTTGAGAGCTAATTTGAATAATTATGCTAATATGTGCCAGACTTCGCTTTTTCTGCCACTCCGAAGGTGCCCATGACACCAAGTCGCGAGCGTTGGCGAGCTCAACTCCGCAAGCTGAATTCTCTATCATCAGGAATTCGCGGTCTCCAGGCAAAGCTTCACTTACTTCGCGAAGAATCCGACATAAGTTTAAATGAGACTGAGGATGTCTCCGAACTCGGGACAAACCTCATGATCCAGTACGAGTCAATCGGAATCGACCTAAAAGCATTGATGCAAGAATGGGAAGAAGGAAGGAATGCACTGGCATCGAATATTGATCGGAATGAACGCCGGGTGTCATCTATGAGTGGCATGCTCTCACCAACGATTTCTTTAGGTGGCCTTACAGCTGTTGAGGAAGGCGGTGCATCAGATGCATTAAGGGCCTTGAACGGCGAAGGGGCGTCTCGGTCTAGCATGGACCTGAGCTCCTCAGACGCGGAAGAAGTTTTCGAGGCCGTTGCAATTCCGCGACAGCGGAGCGCACTTACTCGTGAGGAGCGTATCGAAAAGATGAAAGAGGACAGGGTGAAACGGGAATCCATGAAGGACAAATCAGAAGCGAATACTCGTATGTTGAGGGAGTTGGAGTCTGTGATAAACATGCGTCCGAGAGGCAGAACGACCCCTGCAGGAGGTCGAATCACGTCGTTATGAACTAACGTTTTATGTTTTCCTTTGTTATATTAGATTTGCATTGTACACGATGATGGTGGGAGTAATCTGGCGAGCGCCATATGCTCAGACTGCTTGTAATTTTGCTTAAAACACAAATTGCTGTTACAAGGGATTGTTATACCCAGGCCAGGATAGCTTGTGACGGGAGTCAACATAATTGGATTGAGTGTAATATGAATATAATCTTCTACTCAAATCGAAGCTTTTGATTGTAACCCTGGTGCATTACTTACCCAGATCTTCCATCCAAATTGTGTCTGGCTGTGGGGAGAGAACGACAGTGGAGGTAACGAAGACTTTCTCTGCTTTTCTCTATCGATCTCATATTTCAACAGAAGTAAATTTCAGGCCCATATTTCGATTATGATTAACAGGCTATTGTATAATAGTGCGAAAGTTGAAGAATATTGTAATTGCTTTATTCTAGAGACATGGTCGCCACCGACTCTCTGGCTTTCGTTCTTCATGGACTTATCCCATTTCTAATACTCTCATCATACCGGAGGACTGCCTGTAGTAAGACTTGTGCCCCCAAAGCACAATCCTCAGGTGTTGTGTATTCAGCAGGATTGTGACTTATTCCGTCTTTGGAGGGTACAAATATCATACTGCTCTTGACTACTTTGCTCGTCCATGCAGCGTCATGACCAGCACCGCTCTTCATATTCATGATCTTAGACAGCCCTACTTCTGCCACAGCAGCAGATCGAACGGCAGAAATACAATCATCATGGAAAATAGACTCTGGCAAACCCCACGTACGCACAACGGAATATGACGTGCTGTTCTTCTCCTTCTGTATAATCCCATCAAATTGTTTGAAGATGGCAGTACATAGATCTTCAACCATGGCATCTGTTGAACAACGGATATCTATAATGAATTCAACCCCACTGGGAATTGTGGCTTGGCTCTGAGTGTCTGAAGTTATCACTCCGACAGTAGCAACACCCAGGCCAGTTGCCTTGGCCGTGTCACTAACAGCAGCTATCAATCTCGCAGCCGTGACCAGGGCATCGGATCTTTGGTCCATCGGAGTCGTTCCAGAGTGGCCTTCCACTCCAGAAACCCGCATAGCATACCACTTCATCCCCTGAACGGAAGTGACAACTCCCACTCGGTTGTTTGTTGCTTCTAGTTTTGGACCTTGCTCGATATGTAGTTCGAAATAGCTCTCAAGACCATTTTCTCGGTAGTTGCATGGAGTTTGCCCCAAGTAACCAGTATCTTCCAATGCTTTTTGCATGGTAGTACCTTCCATGTCCTTGATCTCATGGCATGCTTCAAGACCAGTCGAGGACTTTGTAGACCATACCCCAGACGCCATCATCGCCCCGGGAAACCTGGCACCTTCTTCGTTCGTCCAGTCGATAAGAGCTACTGGGCAATGTGTCTGGATGTTGTTCTCGTGCAGTGTTCGGAGCACTTCGAGAGCTGCTTGGACTCCCAAAATCCCGTCATAACGACCACCTATGCCCCGGTCAGTGTTCGAGATCTTCTTTGGGTTTGAATATAAGGTGCTCTACCTGCAGGCTGGGTGTCTAGATGGCTTCCCATTGCGATTGGCAATTTATCCTGGGAGGTTCCATCCCGAATCGCAAAGATATTTCCCATCTGGTCGATTTTTACTCTACATCCCAAAGCCTTGCATTCCTCAACAAGCCAGTCCCTGACACTTTTGTCTTCCTTGCTCAGTGCTAGTCGGCGCATGCCTGTAGAGTTCGTGATGGCTCCCCACGTTGAGCATGTAGACTGCAAGCTACTATTGAGCCGCTGGCCATTAATTCTCAACGTCGAATGAGACATCCTAACAGTGCGTTCAATCTAGGGGTTTGGGATACTGGTCCTTTGCGAGAGGAGGACAAGGGAGACTCGTCCCGAAACCCACGCTTGGTATCATAATTGTTGCTCGCAAGCTTGTTACTTCGAAGGTGGGATGGGATGGATCCGCATTGCAAAGTGTGTAGATTCCAACCTAAATGTCTGACAAATTAATGTCAATGTCAGTCCTGGGAAACCAAGCTTCATTTCTCTAAATCTGATAATACTGTACAATATGTAGGTCAACCAAGGCGAAATGATTGGATCTTCGGACTCTAGCTCTAGGTAGGGTACGCATATGCACATATGCACATCTTGTAAAACTCCTCCCCCTAGCCTTTCCTGCCTAATGAATTCTCTGGTACCTGTCTGTTGAGCTTTACTGTGCTGTATGTACATTTCGACTGCGGAGTAGTAGGTACCTAGGTACTGTACTGTAGAACCTGAGTCGTGAGGCAAGAACAATAATTTAAAAAAGGGAGCTTGAATCTATTCAAGCAGTCTACATCTCTTCAATCCAACCAACCACACTCGCAATGGCACATCCACTTTCCAGATTGCTGTCGCGGCGGATGTGCCAGCAATGGACACCATTTCAAAAGACTCCAGGCTCAGTATCTCGAGCTCTGCGATCTCCGATACAAAAGCCTGCAGGAAGACGCGCCTACGCAACTGGTCCCAATCCTAATCCTGGACAGAACCCCTTGAAAATCTGGCCCTTCATTGCAATCACACTCTTAGGAACAGGATCTTACATCTTGATGGTGCGAAGTCGAACCGGTACGTCACATTCCATGGTTCACATTGGATCCAAGTACATATTCTTGAAAATGCCATCACAAGCTCATTTCGAGAGCCGCTTTAACATGCAAGAACTACTGTACCAAGCGGAATCTCGCCCGCACTCCCCTTATATTATGATGGACCTTTTGAACTTCTCCTCCACAAACCACCGTCACTGACAAACACAATCTCCTCAGACATGGCGCCTCCTCACGAGCAAATCGCAGCCCCCAAAAAATCCACCCCGACCTTCTCCCCAGCCGACGTAACCGTGCTCTTCGTGCTGGGCGGCCCCGGTGCAGGAAAAGGCACACAATGTGCGAACCTAGTCCGCGACTACCACTTCACGCACCTGTCAGCGGGCGACCTTCTGCGCGCCGAGCAGGACCGCGAGGGCTCCGAATTTGGCACTTTGATCAAGGAGTATATCCGCGATGGCAAGATCGTGCCCATGGAAGTGACGGTGCAACTGTTGGAGAACGCCATGACGGAGACGCTGGAGAAGAGCCAGGGTGGGAAAGGGAAGTTTCTGATCGATGGCTTTCCCCGGCAGATGGACCAGGCGCTGAAGTTTGAGGAGTCGGTGTGCCCGGCGAGGTTCGTGCTGTTTTTTGACTGCCCGGAGCAGGAGATGCAGAGGCGCTTGTTGGATCGGGGCAAGACTAGTGGGAGGTCGGATGATAATGCTGAGAGTATTAAGAAGAGGTTCAAGACGTTCGTGGAGACTAGTATGCCGGTGGTAGATTACTTTGACGGCCAGGGACGGGTGGTGAAGGTTGTGGCTACCAAGACCCCGGAACAGGTGTATCAGGAGACGAAGGAGAGGCTTGAGGCCAAACTGGGAAAGAATTTTTAGATTGGCGTTGGGGATGATAGAACATAAAATAGAAAGCGGGTATGAGATACGGGGACAAGTTTGTTTCATGAGTGTAGAATAGAGCGTGTTACGTTTCTTAATGTATTCTATTCGCTGCGATCGATGCGATCCAGCCGGCAGAGCATTCGTATCTTCATAACCTGCACTCTCTATGAAGTCTAGCATACTCCATAAAACCTTCGCAGTAAAGCATCGTAGTCTTCCCGCATCAATGCCCGATGCTATGCAACCATTATACAGCCCCAACGCCAGAAGCGACTTTTGATATCAGCGGGAGGAAGAACGTGGCAAACTGCCTCTTTCTTTCAGCTTTCGCTCAATCGGTTCCCATCTCGATCATGTTATCTCTGCCTCCTGGGGCTCTCCGTCCCGCTCCCATGCCTGAAGCACCAGCAATCTTTCTCTCGGCCTCGTGCAGTTCTCGCTCCTTCTGAGCCTCTGCTTGCTGCCTCTCTCTGCTGATAACCTCCTTGACAGCTCTCAAGCTCGACCTCCATGTATCAAGCCTTGTTGCAACTTCACGCCATTGCTTTTCACCAAAAACACGATACGTTGTTCTGTGAATGAGAAACACCTGCTTCTGTTGGGACAGCTTTCCCTCAATCAGCTGCGCCCGGATAACGTCAATAACCCACATCTCTACGTCTTCGACGGGAACCTGAAGGGCCTTCGCAATGCGTTTGTACTCAAGCTCCTTGCTGTTGGTGCTAGCGGCAATACTTGCTAAGGTTAAAAGTCTCATCTTGCGGTGCAGCGCGCTGTTATCTAGAGCCTCCGTCTCAATCCAGTCCTCGTTCTCGTCTCGGAAATCAGTGTAGTCCTCCAATTCCTTCTCGGAGAAGATCTCAAGTAATTCGGAATATTCGGCGTGGGAATCGCTCAGGGCTTGGATGGTAGGCAGAGAGGTAAGATCGTGGAAGTCGAAATGTGTGCTGGAAATCAGCGCGGCTTTTAGAGCGCGGAGGGACAGGTCTTGGGCTTCCTTGGTCGAAACCTCGGAGGCTGGGAATGTGCGCAGGGCTTTGAGGATAAACTGGTAGGATTCTCTGAAGTGGTAGTCAGTAAATATGTCTCACAAGATAGTACCGAGCAAGAGCTTACCCTTGTTCACCGGCGTCCTCTGCAACATCTGCGAGTTGTCCATATAGCTTACGCTGGTCTTCCTCATCCAACTCCCATTCCTCAATCCATTGATCCAACTTCTTCAGCTGCGGGCGCAAAATCTCGAAATTTCCGCTATTCTTCACCAGGCGTAGGATTGCAGAGAAGACGTTCCACCGAACATCATTGTCGGGCTGCAAAAGGTTGAAAATAGTGGTCAGGACGTTCAGCGCAAGGCCGGAGCCGTTGAGTGGAGCAGAGGTGATGGGTTTCGAAAGGTGCTCACACATCCGGGGCAGAAACATATTGACGTTTGGCGACTGCATAACAAGGTATACCAGGAGATTATACGCCGCAGTGAACTCTTTCTCGGGGTATGTGTTGAGGGCAGCTGAAGCCGTGACGAGTTTCTTGAGGACCTCATCCTTGGTGTTGGCCTCGAGGAGGGGTTCTATCTCAGTTGAGATGTGTAGGTATTCTGCCAGGTCCCTGGAAAGGTCGGCAAAATTGCCTTCGACAAAACAGTACTGCATGATGGGCTGCTACTGCTGCTGCTCTCTTTTCGTGTCGTGAAGAATCGGGTTGAGGGTGAGCGGATGCTGCGATTACGATTGCCTCTGCCTCTGCGGTCGATTTTCAAGAAAAACGAGTGGGAGTTACTTAAGCGAGGAGCTAAGGCTCATTAGCGGAGGTGGGGTCAATCTAAATAGGGGCAGACAGGGGCGGTGGAGCTTGATGTATGTACTTACAATATGTACAATTACAAAACTCATAGATTCTAGACGATTAATTATCAATGCCCAATTGTTTATATTTATTCTATGAGCAGTACATTTCTAAAGTACAATTCCAATTCTTCTACCGCATCACCTCCCAAGGCAGCAGCGGTTCCAACCCATCCATCTGGCCGCATCACAAATATTGCCCCTTCCTTCACATTAATACCGTACCGAGAGTGCGCCGTCTGGTCCTTGTCATAGAAGACTTTTCCAAATGGTGCAACACCAAGTAGCTCATAGGCCGACGGGGAGCTTTTAGCAGGAATGGTGAGCCAGGATATCGGTGAGACGCCCGAGAACATCTTAGACTTTTCCCAGGCCGCGGAAAACTCTTTCAAATATACAGAAGTATGTTCTGGTTCACCAGCGAAGACGATGGCATGGAATCTGGCAATATTCGGCGTCTCCTTATGCAACCTTGTGGCTTCAAAAGTCGCTGGCTTTTGCAACTGAACATCAGGTGCTCGCTGCCCTGACTTCACCGGCGCTAGATCAACATTCGATTTAAATGTTCCAGGCACATTGACATTGTTACTATCAAATGCAATGCTCAGCCCAGAAGTAAATGTCGACGCTTCCTCCATCACCGTCCCCAATATCTCATTGGGGTCCGCGTTCGGGTCACCGCTCCAATCCGCCGGCAGTTGCATTGTCATCAATCTTGATATGTCCTTGTCATAGTTGATGAGTTTCTGAACATTTGGCAACCGCTCGCTCTCATACGTGCTGAGAAGGGACGATGGCGCCAGGCCGTGAAGCACTATGGAAAGCTTCCAGGCAAGATTGACAGCATCATGCATACCTGTATTCATTCCTTGAGCTGCTCCAGAAGAATGGGTATGGCATGCATCACCAGCAAGGAAAATGCAGTCTTTAGTGAAGAACTCCTTTGCTACCCTTTGCCCCACTGAGTAAACGGTGAACCAGTCAACTTGTTTGAACTTCAGCTTAAATGGCTTCACAGATTCGATGGCTTCTGTCACAGCCGCAGCTTCGTTGAAATCAGGATAGCCCTTTTGCCGCTCCGCCGTAAAGGCAAATCCGATCCTCGTGGCTCCATGGTCCCTGTCAAGAAATCAGTACCATGTTTTGTGTAAAGTTCAAGAGCCAAGAATATTAAATTTCCTTCGAGGGCTCAAAACTGAGGAGGCAAACTTACAACGCTGCCCATAATACGTTTCCATGGGTGGGTGATTCAAAAGCACCGTAAACTCTCGATTTGGGCACATCCGATTCAACAATACCATCGATTCGGACCCACTTGTCCTCTGTTGTGCTGCCTTCAAAGGGTATCTCAAGTGCCCTTCGGACAAACGACCTCCCACCGTCTGCACCTATCAAATACTTGCAAAGAACTGTCTCTTCTTCACCAGTTACACAATTTTTCAGCAGAGCCGTAACTCTGTAACCACCAGAAGGTACATTGTCATCGACAGTAACACTGACCAACTCAACAGGCGTCTCAAGTATTACACCCTTTTCTCGCAACCTCCTCCTGAATATCTCTTCCTGGTATTTCTGTCTCAATACCAAAGCAAAGTCCCACTGTGTGTCTTTCATATTCTCCATAAAATACCATCCTCGACCCTGGACCTCATTTCCATCTTTATCGTAGCTCACTGTATCCCTGCACGCAAAGCATTCTTGAGCCAGCTCATCAGCCAGATCGAGCTGGTCGAGCATCTCAGTAGAGCGTGGGTAGAGTGTGATGGCTCTGCCATACTGATCTTGTGAGGACTTGGGATGCTTCTCGATTATGGCTATAGACGACGAGTGTCCGAATCTGGCCAGTTGGTATGCAAGTACAAGTCCGACGGGCCCACCACCTACGACAAGAACATCGACATGGCGGACTTTGTTCTCGACGCTGCCCATATTTCTTATCGTGTCACGGGATTGGGAGAATATGGGAGGATTGGATGATGAGAAAGGCACCCTACAAATATCGGAATGTACTCCGTAGGGCTATAGGTTTTACTTATTCATGGCTTTCAGGAGCTATTTGGTAACTGAATAGATTGATTTTACTTGATGCCGACGCGGCGACGCCGACAATATCTTATCGCCCGGCCGCTTCAATGGTGGTCATATCGCGGGCGCCCACTTTTGGATATTTGCCGCTGAAAAGTCACTTGATTTCGCCTAAAGTTCAACCCCCTAAAGCTTTGCCTATCCAAAATTTACGGTATACCTAGTGGTACATTTTATGACATTTACTTTACTACGAGTGTCTAAAAATTCTCCACATTCCACTCTTCTTGACTCCGACTGCCAGCTAGAGAGCTGGCATCCCGTTTCAAGAACTGTCCAAACCCCTTTTTACTAGCAATAAGACCACCCTCATCCTTGGCCCAAACCACCTCTCCCCTCAAAACCGTATACCTCGGCCACTGTTTCATAGTCCTCCCTTCATAAGGTGTGTAATCCACGTTGTGATGCAGCATCGAATTGGTAAGCTCGAACTCCTTTGTTCCATCTGGATACCAAATCGTCAAATCGGCATCACTGACCCCTGCAAGCAGTGCACCTTTCCTTGGATACAAGCCATACAACTTTGCTGCGTTGGTGGATGTCACTTCCACAAATTTCTGCAACTTGAGCCGGTTTGCCGATAATGCTAAGGAGAGACGAGTCTCTACACCCGGGCATCCGTTGGGGATGTATTTGAAATGCCCATTGGGATATTCTGAGTCGATGCATGACTTCTTCCCTATTTCCGTATTGTCGTAGATGAATGGACAGTGGTCCTTAGCGTCAAGGTCCCAGGTTAGCATTGCCCATTAAAGATTATTTTGGGGCGGGGACACAATGTTGCACGGGAACCAAAAGAATATTTAGGAGTATTTGACTCTTGAAAATGCTCCTGGGGTATTCGAAGTAGGGAATCATTCTTCCGAAAAGGTTACTTACTGAACTTAGAACCGTAAATGTACCATCTTCGAGGCCCTGCCAGATGCCTTCATGGTCCTGCTCCCCCTCCCGAGGTGGAGGAGAGCACACGCACTTTGCGCCTTCGAAACCTGGTTTGTCCAAGTCCTTGCGAGTCAAGAAGAGGTATTGTGGACAAGTCTCTGCATACACTGGTAGTCCCCTTTTCTGTGCATCTGAAATGTGCTTTGCCGCAGCTGGAGAAGATACATGCACAATCAGGATCGGGACATCTATGAACTCGCTCAGAGACACGGCTCGGTAGGTTGCTTCAATTTCAGCTACTGGAGGATGGCTTGTGGCGTGGTATTTGGGAGCGAACAGCTTCTTCTCTTCCAGCTTCTTGATCGTCCAGTCGATGATTGCACCGTTCTCGGCATGGATCATGGTGACGATTTTCTGCTTCCGGGCTTCGAATAAAACGTCCAAGATCTCTGAGTCTTGCAGCTGCAATGCTTCCTAGTCCGGAATTCTGGATTCAGTATTACTTCTTTGGAAATAGATTAGGAATGCACTAGGGGAATGTCCTAACAAGAAAGATATCTCAACTCCTAGATTTACTATGAAAAGCGTGCCTATTCCACAATAGACTTACATATGTCATGTAGATTTTCAAGGAAGATATACCTGCTTCTCTCAGAGCTTTGAATTCGGAGATTGCTTGGGGTCCGGCATTTGAGCAAATCAGATGGAACGAGTAGTCCGTGTAGCAATTATCTCGTGCGAGAGCATGTGTGGCTTCAAGTGCCGCAAGCAAAGAAGGCTCACTTTTTCTTTGAGGAGCGAATGTAATTAAAGTCGTTGTACCACCTGAAATTGCTGATCTAGTTCCTAGAAAGACGTCAACATTGAAAAAGGGGGCCATCACCTCTTCCTAAATTAACTGACTCACCAGTCTCGTAATTGTCTGCACTTTGTCCCTTTCCGAACAGAGCAGGCTCCGCTCTAAAAAGAGTCAGTGATCAGAGCAAATAAGCCGATCATCAAAAGATTGTTTACAACGACTTACAAATGAACATGTGCATCAATACCTCCAGGCTAGGAAATCTCATTATTAGTCAGAATCCTCCATATGCAGTCTCAACATTCTCTTGTCTGCCTACCATGACCATGCCACCCTCCGCATCTATAGTTTTTGTCGCCTTTGCGCCGTTCAAAGAGCCTCTAATGACGACTTTTGCAATCTTCCCATCCTTCACTGCAATATCAAAGTTCCCCGTCTCTTGATCCGTGACAACGACTCCGTTCAAGACCAGCAAATCATATTTAGACATGATGCTTTCGTAGACAACCAATTAATATTCTCTAACGAACGTGAAGCAAGAGCCCTGCTAGTATCAAAGAAGTTCGACCATCGCGACAGGTATCTTCATCTCCCACCCTTGAGTGTTGTGGTGGTTCATGAGTGGGAGGACCTTATCTATGCCTATCTCGGTTTTGGCCGATAGGCTTTGTTCTTTAAGATAGGGAGGGGCTGGACTCAGAAAGGCGGCACTGATTATCATCCACTTTTAGTGGCCCCCGCCGCCTGGCGCATTGTGAATTGGTGCCGCTTTATCAATCCACCACCAGGGACTGCAAGAGCATGATGTCTTCGATAGAAACTAGAAGCCTTGTGTGTAGGTCAAAAATATTTCATTTGAAAATACATGTAAAAATCTGGCAAAGCCAGGCCTTATCGCGATGATTAATTCTCAATTTCGATCGACTTAATTCTCAACTGAGAAGATCCACCAAGAAAAGTAACAAAATTCATCCCCGCTTCCAGATCCAGGCCCTCTATCATTTCAAGGTCATATGTCCCTTTGGTTCCACCCAAACTCAATGTAACCCGACGAACCTGATTAACTTTCACATCTATGTTCACAGCAGTACTGCCAACGTTGGAATAACTCAGGGCCAATTTCGCTTTTCCACCACCAGACTCTATGCCGGAAAATGCTACCACACTTTCAGGAGCTAATTGCCCGACCACAGCTCCAATGGATGCAGCGGCATCTTTGACAACAGCTGCGTTTGTCAAGAGAGAATCAACCGCATAATAAGTCGGTCCTGAAATAGGCGGAGTCCATACTTCCAGCTCGCAGACCCCGACGGCCTTGTTTGGACGGTTGAACAAGTTGACAGCTACGTAGCTAGTCTTGGTTTCCTTGAAGGAAAATGTATTGCGATCATTTGGGAGCAAGGTTGAATTTGTTAGATTTGCAATCAACCCACTAGAACCGTAGATCTCTATGGCAGCAGGAACATCGACACCACCACCGCGAGCAACATCTGAATAGAGAGCAAGCGTGACGGAAGAAATGGTTCGTGGCCGAGCGAAAGTGACCTGGAGAGTATCATTCAAGGAATTTGACTGATAGTTAGTCCAACGGTCTTAAGTTACAATCAGTATTGTGCATGCCAAATGTATGGAGGAATTTCTACTTACTGTCAGGGATGTCATCGTAGAACAAGTAGCCATCAATGGCTTTGTAAGGATTATCCGTGTAAAATGTATATGATGCATTAGCCATAGGATAGTAACCGAGTCCGTTGGGATTTGCAGCAATATTTACTGGAATTACAGAGGCGATTGGCGTAGTACGCAAAGAGATGAGCTCGTGGATGGGAGAGGTCAGATTCTTCGAAACGATCTGTTTGTCATCCGAGAATACACAGAAACTGCTTCCACACTTGTATCTTTCACCATAAGCATCATAGAGCACAGTAATTAAATGTCCATGGTAGGCAAAGTTCTCGATCGCGAAAAATGTCCAGTCTTTAGGCATTATTGGAGACACCAAAAGGCTATGGTTGGACTGTGGGGCGATGCCCAGAAGCCCAGTGATAACATCGTCGTTGTTCGTAGAGTGATCGTAGTGCTCCGAGTGATTAGAAGAATCTGACGACCAAGAGTTGTCGAAAGGGTAGTGAGACTCAGCAACATAAGGCACTCCATTCTTTTGCTGTGTTGTGGCATATGTGCTCAGAGTCTGCACATATTGGTCAGCCGTAATAGGCGAATTAGGACTCCGGTATATGGCAGCAAGAGATTTGAGGATATGGGCCGTTGAATATGGCCATGACTGCAAGTTCTCGGTTAGTGTTGTTTGATCGAGAAGGCTTTATTGTCTCAGTACTCCCCAGACATTCTGGGGAGAGACCTGTACTTGCGCGAATTCGCTTGGACCTGGAAAATGAAGGTTGGAAATTGCATACCTGTCCCTGCCAAAAGCAGCAGTAACCTGTCGGTTTTTGAGCTGTATAGTATTGGTTTCTTATTTCCAGGGTGGTTGGTCCATACGGAGCTTGAAAGCCTTGTGGATCGAATAAAGCTAAAGCCGCTCTGCTGTGATTGGACTCAAGCCCAATACCAAAGCGGTATGGGTAGAGACCGACTTCTTCTCTTCCACTTATCGGCTTCAGATCTGGGTTGTTTGGGCGGATCACATCCACGTAAAATTCTTGGTCCGGAGACCAAAGGTGACGGTTCATAGCTGCTTCCAGATTGGATCCAATCAGTGTAAAACTGGATTCGACTTCAGAGTTGCCGGCATAGTTGCCAATTGCGGCGATTGCTCTTGCATTCGCAATCATGTATGCCTAGAAGAAGTTAGTGAAAGATTGTTACTAGGTTTTAATGCAGCTTATGCATACGTTGAGACTCGGCCGATACGTGTCTGGACCATCATATTGCAGTTTGTCATTGCCAGTTGGAGCGACAACAAACCCTGGAAGACTGTATTCTTGGGCATCAAAATTTGGCGTGAAATAGTACAAGCCGGCATTCGTATCGAAGGTATAGTCCCACTCACCCCATAATCGAGCCATATCTGCTAGTTGGTTAATGGCAAACTGCTTGTCACCATCCACTTTGGATCTCCTGTAAAGAGCATCCAGGATCCAATGTGTGTATTGTGTAGTGTTTCCTGGACCACGAGTGTAGGCCTGGATGTAATCATCCACGTAAAACTTGCCCCGAAGCCATCTTGCTTCATCAATCTGATGACCAGCAGCCGCGTTGATAGTATTCAGAGCCTGGGCATAGCCCACTGGTTGGCAGAACTAGGTCAAAATATATCCAGTCCCGGCAACGGTATATCTGAGATGGCGTTGAAGTGAAGACCAACGATAGTAATAGACATCTTGAATCGTCTTGTCTGGGATGTCAATGAAAGGAATGTTCTCTCTCAAAAATGTCTTGCCCCAGAATTGACTGATTGGAGTCTCGTGATCGAGGAAGGATGTTCCCTTGGTCCCGATATCTTCGGGTTGTGGGGGTGCTTGTGCGAGGCATAACTGTAATGCGACAAGAACGAAGGAAGCGAGGGTTATTGACCATCGCAGCCCAGAAAACGAGTCCATTCTGATGAGTCGTGAGCTCTTGAAGAATGCCAAATGCGGGGAAGATTGAAGATTTTGTACTCGTATAGCAAGTCACCCCGTACGTGGACAAGAATGGTTAGCAAAAAGTAATAGACAGCGAGCGAATTACAGACGGGGATAGCCAACTCATGACAGTAAAATGATGAAGAGCACTACGCTACACACCTAGCTGCAGACTCTGTGACACTTGTGGGGAAAGGTAGATCTTAGGAGATGTTCCCGAAAGTTCTTCCCCAAATATAAAATGTTCTACTTAGAGGGAGACAGTGCAAGATCCACGAAATGCGGATTAAAGGAGAATGCAAAAAAATATCAGTCAGAACCACAATTATTTATATACAAGGATGACCTCAAGCGATGAATAATAGAAAATATCCTGAGATTCACACGAGGATACCTAGCTGTAGTGACTCTGGCTTATCCCTAGTAAGATCTTATATGACTCTGGATTGAATCTGGATTCCTGATAGAAGGGTTTCGTAGTATCCATCTCTGAGGAGCGGTGCCTTTAGGTTTCTCTAAACCCATGAAGATGAAGAGCACGATTGCAATAGAGGTGGTAAGATATTCTGGTGTTGACTGCGGGTGGATGAGGTTGTCGTACCTTCCTCTAAAGCTTAAGGTGACACCCTAGTCAATCGCATCACGTGGAGCGTGAATCTCAATATTTACTTCAAGGCGTTTCAACCTTCAGACATAACCCAACAACAGCGATGGGACTTGCCAAATCATGTGAATCGTGCGATATACTTGCGCGTGAGGCCTCTCTATGATCGAGCCCATAGAAGCCCACCACGATGACGAACCCTCGCTCCAGCACGCGCGAAAACCGCGTTTTCAATTCCGTGTTTGCGGCCAGAGAAATCTCACAACCAACTCCACATGCCACACCGGACACTGTATTTACTGATCCAGGACAAAGATTTGGAGGACCTCTGGTCGACATTAGTCACGTATTTCCCGCGTCATCTTCGTCAAATCACAGAGACGACCCTCGAGGCCTTTCCCAAGAAGAATCAAGCTATGTCCAGGACAAGGTCAGATGGGACCGATCATGGCATATTGTCACACATGCTCTACTCCTATCAGACTTCCCCCAAAACTTGAATGCGACTGTGCCGCTACAACCCCAAAAGGAGTCACTTGATGGAGCCTTTGACCATTCTTTAGATAACGTGCTATATCCCCAGGACCGCCTTCCGTTCGCTAGAGACACTGAAGACATCTTTGAGTGGCATTCTCAGCAAGTCCGGAGTCACTTTCTACATCAAGTTCTTCCCTTAATAATCCATTCAAGAAGAATTCAAGCTCCAGATGTCTTCGTCCGATCCTGCCTAAAGATTCTAGAGATTGCCCACCATCAATATCTGCATGGACTAGCGATTTTGAAGGAGCACATGGATATCTCCACGCCTGGTACCTCTATGCCAATTCTAGCAAAATTCCGTCGAGATCTTCATGCTATCATCAGCAAATCGGTCATGGAACCGCTGTCAGCAGCCTTGAGGGGACTCTTGGAAAGACATATTTACACAGTTTTGGGTTTACCTCTCACCAATGGAAATGAGAATAGTGCAATAGTCCCAGAAGATTCATACTCAGAGGAGGCTTGCCGACAAATACTTAAACTGGTAGAATCTTTGAGGAATGTCGGCTTAGCTGGAGAGAAATTCCAAGTCGCTTTCGCCGAAATAATGAACAATTCCATGACCAAGTACGTTTATCGATGTTGCAAGGGCCTCTGGGACTCTGAAGATGGAACTTCCTACAATAATGCTACGGGAAGCTCTGGAAAAGAAGGAGTCGTTCTCCCACGAGCAGCGCACCATTCATCACCATCACGATGCGTTACGAATCTCTGCGAATGGATCGAAAACCGCTTTGCGAAACTTACTGTTCAAGTTCTTAGTGTACTGGATATTAGAACCCAAGTCAGCTGGGGAGACAAGGAAAAGTACAAGGAGATGGGTATCGGACGCCTAGCGGAACTTCGGATCAATGAATTGTTCGATATTGTTAAAAATTGGCCTCGTAGCGGAGGGGCTCTGGACGATCTGCGAACAGCTATTACTACACCACAAAGACGACTACATCTCACAGAGGCATTTGCAAATACTCTGAACGAAAAGCTTCTGCACCCCGGAGCATCGACACTACAGATCTTACAAACATACATATCTATGATATGGTCATTTCATGCTCTTGATAACTCCAAGGTTCTCCTAGATAGAGTTGCATACCCGCTCCAGTTGTACCTCTGCTCTCGTGAGGACACAGTGCGGATAATCATCACCGGGCTCCTTGCCGATCCTGAAGATTCCGAAGAAAAAGGGACCAGTGTAGAGAAGCTGGTAGAATTGGCGCACCTGCTGAACAACGTGTCCGAGAAGATTGAACAACGAGTAAATGATGAGGACTTGGATTGGCATGACATGGAATGGGTGCCGGATCCTGCAGATGCTGGTCCTGGGTACAAGCGGTCTAAGAATGCAGACATCATCGGGACGTTGATTGGTGCTCTTGGAACCCAAGATGTGTTTATTAAAGAGTTCCAGAACATTATTGGAGAGAACATGCTGAAATATGACGGGGCATTTGAAAGAGAAGTAAGTGCCTTAAAGTATTATCACAACTCGGCTGTACTAATAACTTCCAGATCAAAGTGCTAGAGCTGCTGAAAGTCCGCTTCGGAGAAGCACCACTCCAGGCATGCGAAGTTATGCTAAAGGATATCCAAGACTCCGGGAGAGTCAACGGTCTGATTAGAAAGAACCAAAAGCTGAACATCACATCAGAAGAAGAGGCTGCAATATTATCCCACAGAGCTGAAAAGGAGCACCGTCAAACGAGGAGATCAGGCGGCCCACGTCTCGAAGAGGCTGTTGAAAAGTGTTCGGTTAACGCAAAGATCCTGTCACGCCTGTTCTGGCCGCAGCTCCAAGATGACAACTTCCTCGTCCCCTCCGAAATCGCCGCCCTCCAAAGACGCTACGAAGAAGGCTTCGCATCCTTAAAAGCGTCTCGCAAACTGACCTGGCTGCACGCCCTCGGCCAAGCAACCGTTGAGCTGGAGCTCGAAGACCGGACTATCGTCGAGGAAGTACACACTTGGCAAGCAACAGTCATCTGGGCCTTCCAAAGCGACAACGAAACAGCACCGCAACACAGCGTAGAACAGCTCGTCGAACACTTGGAAATGGAGGAGCCCCTAGTACGTAGCGCCCTGAAATTCTGGGTCAACAAATTAGTCCTGCACGAAGTATCACCATCCACGTTCGCCGTTCTCGAGACGCTGAACCAAGAAGACCGCGCGCGGTCCAACGCACAAGCGGCTGCTTCCTCGGTGGCAAATGATAACGATGGGGATGATGAGAGCAAACAGCTGAAGAAAGATGGTATTGAGAGCGAGAAGATGCAGCTGTACTGGCAATTCATCCAGAGCATGCTGAAGAACTCCAGCAGCCAGATGCCGCTGCAGCAGATTGCTATGACGCTGAAGATGTTAATAATGGACGGCTTCCCGTATAGCAACGAGGAGTTGAGGGAGTTTTTAGCGCGGAAGGTTGCAGATGGGGAGTTGGAGCTGGTGGGGGGGAAATACAAGCTTAATAAAAAGTGAGGACTTGGGATTGAGTTTTCTGGCCGGCGTAAATCTTCTGGAGAACAGTATAGGGGTTTAAAGAGTCCCCTGTAGCAATGGCTATAACGGTATAAAATAGCATGAATAGAATTGAAATCAAAGACCTACGTGGGTAATTAAAGGTACGCATGCGTTGCGCGGGAAGGAAATGCAATGCACTGCATTCATGTACTCTGCTACCGGCATTTGTGTCGGTTTGGTCAAAGTACAGGTCAGGGCTTTTTATCCAGAAGACTTTTTGCTGATTTACTTAAGTACAAGTAGCTGCGATATCAGCAGTTCGTTCTGATTCGTCGTCAATGCCGATGAAGAATAAAGTCAATTATTACTGGATGCTACCTATGAAAGAGGAGGGTGGCGCTGCCCTCTGTACAATACATGTGAAAGTGTAGGTAGGGACCAGGCCAGTAAAATTACAGGTACGAGGCATGCGAACTTGACTGGCTACCTACCTGTAGCCTGTACTGTACTCGTAGTTGGGTTGGCTAGGATTAAAGGCATTCTGAGGCTTCTTCTCGCTTTTCTTCACCGAGACAGGGAAGCGATGCGAGAGTTCTTGGTAGGATACGAGACGAAACGAGTACAGTGGAGGTTCCGAGTGCCCGTTGAGGCATGCATGATCCCGTGAGACCCTTGGGATTTTCACGGTAATAGATGGAAGAATGAAGGGAAGGGAAGGCATTAGTATCGGATGCTGCAGTCTTAAACAGGTGCTCACTGCAGGCTGTGCTGTGGGCTGTCTCTCGTATGCACAGCTAAGGTACAGAAAGAAGGACGCATGGTGAGGTACTGTAGGTGTCTTATCCGTGGTATTTAGCCCATATGTACCTACCTAGGCCTAGGTACCTATGCTATGTACTTTGCTGTATAGTGATGGGGCGGCCGACGTGTCAGGTGAAATGAGATTGACTCTAAAAAGCAAGTCCGAGACTGTACTGCAATGCACTGCGCTGCGCTGCATCTAGGAACTCCAGCGCCGGGCGGTCTATTATCATTCGTCGTTGGAAGTCTTGGATGTCTTTGAAGCAAATTGTGGAAAGTAGCATGAAATACAGGCTAGGGATTGATTGGAGACAGAAGTCGGGCGAAACGGGACTGGGTATTAAAAGAGGCTCTATAACAAGGCAATATCAATTGGTAGGGAAGAGGTACTGTAGTAAGACTTTTTAAAGGTGAGATTACCTACCTACCTACCTAGGTCCCTTCTGTTTCTTTCTTCTCAGGCTCGTACAGGAGTTCTGACTTCTGACTGTCCTTCACGAGAACCTTCCCTAATAAACTCTCGCATTCGGAGGTTGAACTTGGACCCTTGCCCTTGACCTTGAAACGCTCACTCGCTCACTCGCTCGCTCCCAAGGCTAAAGGCGGTAAGTTGGTAGCTTATTCCTTCCTCTGCGGGCGTAGGGTGAATAAGGTATCTGGGCTGGGCACCTAGACAGGCGAAGGTGAAGGTGAAGGTGATAGTGATCGTGTCGCGATGGTGATATGCTACAGTAAGGTAGATACGATACGATACGATACGATACGATACTACGCTATCTACCTAGGTAGTAGTAGTCTCCACTGTGTAATCGATAAGAGGAGGGGAGCTAGGGCTAGTTGACCGTCACCGTCAGAGTGACATATATCGTCACAGTTCTGACGGATGCAGTTTGGCGGAGAGTTCGGAATGGAATGGAGAGGAGTGGAAAGTATATTATAGATATATAGTACCGGTATTACTGACTTTTGTGTTGGATGCATTTGGAATTCGAATCAAAGAGACCACCACGGGATATCTAAATCGACGGGCTGCGAAGTGAGGGGTGGGGTGCGGACTGATTAGATAGTCTAGACTGAAGCTGAAGCTGTGCTGTCCATGCCATGATCATGGAAGTGACGAGGGAGGAGGGGAAGACGGATTCAAATAGTCCCAACTTTGTCTCTCACTCAGACACCTTCGAATCTGTTATATCCTAGAAATAGAATACCAGGATTCCTTCGCACACATCCACTCCGAGAGAAACAATTACAGTACCCGGTCCTACATTTGTTTCAGCTGGTGCTTGCTCTAGGACAGGACCATGACAGCCTAACGCTTGCTTCGGCCTTCTCTTGTTAAACTGTTGATCACAGACCAGCAGCCTGACTTAGTTACTGTACTGTACTGTACCCTACCCAACTTAATCCCTTTGCCGCTTCCCATTCCTCCTCCTCTCATTCACCAACCCATCAGTCCTCGACTCAACATATAACCCTTGGGCAACACTGCTTTCCAAGCCCTTTCCACTTCCTTCTCGACACCACTCGTACCGAGATCCTGCAACTCCCAACTCCCACCTCTACCAGCGACGACCTCCTCAAGTAGCACCCGATCTCTGCCGCCCTTTACTTTAACCTGCCTCGTCGAACAAACTCGCAAATTGAGCATCGTATCTGAGCACGACATCTCTACAGAGCTGCGTTGGGGCTATTCCTCCCTTCTACAGTGCAGGTCCAGTGCGGGGTTGATCGTGATGGAGATGGACTGGACGACGGATGATCCTCAACAGCCTCCCAATACTGCACCAGGCTGTCAATATCAACCGTCCCAGCCTTCGTCGATTCCAACAAACTCGACTTCTCAAGCTCACGATCGACATTACGACCCTGTCCATGATACCCTCACAAACCTCTCAAATCCATGGCACCAATACAGCGGTGTAAATTCGCAGAGCCGACCCTCATTCTCATCTCAGAACCACCAATCGAGCTTCCCGCAATGGGGTGCGGGAGGGTTCACTCCAAACTGGCATAGATTTGGTGACGTACAGCCTGGGGCTCAAGGTCAAGGACAAGGACAAGCTCCTTCCAACCACAGAGCGCAGCCTGGGTCAATAAGCAATATGCAACAGGCAAGCTGGGATATCCAGAGCCACAGTCTGGCATACGGCTATGGCAGTACCTATGCAGGGCCCACAGCTCAACTAAATGGTAGAAGTGCTGCGGAACCAAGTGATAGACTTTCCATTCAGATACCTACAGCAGGAGCGGATTCGACGCAGCTGTCATTCCCTTCAAATCCAACGCATACTTCGACTGTTCAACAGCAACCAAGCTTTGCTCAAGACCTTTCTACTCGGGGAAGCCGTGGCTCGGCTACTACATCAAATTCCCCGCAGCAGCCAACAGATAATCCAGCTGCTCCTGGAGCTTCCAATCGAAACGGTCTTATGCCACCAGGGAGTCTCACGGAATTGCGAAATGGTAAGCACTCATATTATCACTTTGAAAGACTACTTTTTAACATCAAAAATAGCACAGTCAAGAGTGGCGAGAGCCAATCGAATGAGTACCTGGATTGACCCTCCTCGGAGACGAGGCCATCATCTCTGGGATTCGGATGAGGACGATGATTTGGATGCTGAGCTTGACGCGCGCCGTGATTTATATTTTGGTCCAGGAGCTGGAGCGGATGATGAGCGGATGATCGCTGCGTACCGTGGGCATCTGGTAAGTGGCAAAAAGGTGCCAACCAAAGAAGCTATTGCCAGTCTTGAAGTTGTCAACCTGGAGGATCTCAAAGATGATAGTAAGCCATTGCCCTGTACTCAAATTTCCAGCAAATCCTCTTTTCTAGCAGGTGTTTGGACTATGTGGGACCTGTTTCAATCAATAGTACTTTCAAACTTGATTACAGAAACCTCTCTAACATTCACTAGCATGCTCCATTTGCTATAACAAAATGGGTGTCAGTAATCCAGAGGGAGTTACCGAAACTCCACTCCGACTTCCAAAATGTCAGCATACCTTCGGTGACAAGTGTATCAAAAAATGGTTCGAGGATTCAGATAGCTGTCCATACTGCCGTGATACACTCCCTTCAGAAGTACCGAATAGAAGAACCATTGCTCTTGAGTCGATGCGAGCAGCACAAATCTTCCAACGAGAACGTATGACAATATTAGCCTCTCAGGGTCACCGCAGCCGACATGCTCTTCCATCTCGGTACTCATTCCCTGATGATGTTGGCAGGTAAATGGCAAACAGGAGATTAGGTGAAGATTAGGGTTTGACTAACTTTTTGACTAGAAGTGTATCATCTAGCCAGCAGCGCGCACAAGAATACGAGCTCATGCTATCCAGGACGTCTGCGGACGTGTTCAACCATCCGCCACCAAGTCGAAGTTCTCCAGCCGATTCTCCTGAAAGTAGGCGCCGGCAGGCCCGAGGAAGGGTCGGAAGCAACAGGGCACCTCATACACCAGGCCGCCCTACTTCAGTGGGCTCCGTCAGGTCCATTAATCCGACTGCAGGTCACTCAAGCGCTTCACAGCGGGTGCAAGTCCTAGGTAATACTGGAAACCATGGCACTAGTAATGCCGCACGGCGATCTACACCTAGTTTAAGCAGACAAGGCAGTGGAGCTACGAACACAAGCACGACACAAACTACTCCTCCACGCAACCGATTGTCAGCATCTTCAGAAGAAGCGTCGCCTCCAGTTGTAGATGGCTCTGGTGAGAGCAATGGTGAGCGAAGTAGACAACAACAATTGCATGATGCACAACGTCGACTGGCTTGGTCTTTGGGTGAACAGTGGGATTACCATACATCTGGCAATCGGAGGAGCCCATCGCCATCTGACTCGGCCATCTCTGCCGCTTCCCATGATTCTCGTGTCGTTAATTTTGAGGGCCACTCGAGGCAACCAAGCCACTCGTATCGACCTCGAAACTATGCGAGTGCACACGCAACATCATATGCCGAGCTCCAACAACGACTCGAATCACACTATGGGTCGCGAGATGAGCTCCATAGCAACATGAATGGGAACTCTCAGCCGAGATGGTCTCACTAACAACCTTTAATTTAGGTCTGCAACACATTCCAATACGGACTACTTTCAGCAAACCGGCAACCTTTTTCATTCATCATGATCATTCTACACGTCACACATCATTTCTTTGCACTTTCTCCTTTTCCACAGCAAGCAATGGGACACGGTCAGGTCGGGCGGGCATGGCGTATTCGGAGCAAGTAATCTGCATACTTCTCGAGTGGGCTTCTTAATTTCCGCATTTAATGAGTAGATGGGCGGGCGCTTATGGGAAGGGGTGGTCTGCTCTGCTTATTGAAGACAAGGATATTGCATTGTTTGTTGCGTGTCAGTATAAGGTAGCTTAATAGTAGCCCTGCAAATAAGAAAACCAACTGATAAATATTGAAAAACATCAACTTTTTTTAACAAGTACTGTGGTGGGGAGTAAGCAGAAAGCAGAAAGAAGAAAGAAGAACAGCACGATACATACGGTATGACGATTGATAGCGAACTCTAAGAAGGCTGATGCTTTGGAAGGGAAATGTGAGTTACATACAGTATTATTAATGATCCGGTCGCTTGATCTCTCCTTTCCAGCCCATCCATCCATCACAGTCAGTCAAAGAGTCAAACACGGAGCGAGTAGCGAACCATAACACTCAAGCCGGAGACAGCACTTGACATTACTGATGAATTGGATAAAGCTTTACTGTATCCAGACTTTGAACTTTCCTGCAGTACTCTCTCAAAATCCGAACCTCCATTTCCAGTTCCACCTCCTTATCCCGATCGCTAATTCATTTAGTCATTCACCCATCACGCCCACGCTCACGCTCACGCTCACGCTCATCCCTACTCCTCACCCCCCTCCCCCGTTGAAACGCTGATTACTATTAGGCGGAATGATTGTAAAAGGAAACCGGGAGAATGTTGATGCTGGATGCATAGCAAGGTGCATAGCATGGTGCTGATGAAGAGGCTGGGTATTGGAATTCTGTGGAGGAGGAGAAGGATGGTGGGTTAGTTTTTACGCTTAAAGGCTGGAGTGTGAGTGGGAGTGGGAGCGGGAGTGGGAGTTGGTTGGGGTTGTTGTTTACCGCTAGTATATTTCATTGGAAGTCTCAAGGCGCTGAAGATGGCTCTTGTTTGTAGGTAGGTAGTTTTGGAAGCTGGGGTCGGTGTGTGTTTGTTTGACGCGACTGACTGACTGCTTGATTGAACCGGAAGGACTTTTGGTGATTTTTACTGATAGAAGGATGATGTAGACTTTATTGCCGGAATTCTGGTTCGGAGATTGATTACTTCTGGTATGATACAGGAAGCCTTTCGTGGATGATTTTCTTCTGTCTGTTGGTATGAGAAGAAGGCCCTGAGAGCGTGCTGGCCTTTTCGATGTACAGGAATGAATTCATGGCGTTGGTTGGGGAATTTGAAACTCGCTTACTTGAGCCTTCGTTTCGCTGTGCATGTCGTGACTGACATACAGATCAATGATTTTAAGATAGCGTGTCAAGCTCCTCGTCAATCTCCGCGAATGGTTCTCTTATCCGAGGTTCGAGGGGTTCATTGAGAGGGGGTAGGTTGGGAAAGCAACTTGGCCGGATATACTTGTCGAAGAAGTAGATAGTGGATGCGAAGAGGAGAATACCAAGGAATACACCAAGGACGAGGCTAGTAATTATCCTCGAGTTGTCGGCTCTTGGCCTAAAAGGATGATTCTCTATATCTGCCATTGCCAAAGCCGTCATGGAGGTGATTAGATCGAACTTCGATGGCAGTTGTGGGAGATGGATGCGAGTGTGGAAAATGGGGCTCGAAAAGATGTTTGGTTCTGCCGAGATGGGATGTCAAGGAAGGATGTGGAGTCCAGAAATGATGCGATTGGAATATCCTAAATAACACTTCTCTTTGGTTGTCACCTTGTTTTTGTGACGACGCTTGGTGTTTGAGTAGGTAGACAGAGGTGTAAAAGTTGGTCGTTCCTTCTTCGCTCGCTTCGCAAAGAACAATGAACCGACTATTAGTCGACAAACTGACAATTGTATTTTCACCAATAAGGTATACTGAACTCAATGTCCAACTTGCTCAAACTCCTTTAGGTAAGATAGGGCCTTGCAGGAATGTATCTACAAGGTTTAAAAACACCGATCCATTTCTACTGCAAACAAGTAAGCAATAAGACTTAAGATATTTCAATTCCAGAGTTCACTTGCCCGTATTTCAATAAGATGGAGGTCAATGTATCCTTGTTTTATCACCAAAGTCCTGGTTAATCAATGGATAATCATGTCAAGCCAAATATCACGCGATTCAAGAGTGACGAAAAGCAACTCTGCCAGCTGTGAAGCCATGTTTTCATATCTATACCTACCAGCTTACAATTTTGCCTTTTCTTTCGAAGATTGGATTGCTTTCTTCACATTGACCCAAGCCAACTCGCCCATCGGGTGCCTTGCCAGGGCATTGGTTTGCGCCTTGGCACTGCTTGCCTGTCTGACGGCATAGCGTGCTGCAATGCCCTGATAGATACAAGTCGCTCTGAAAAACCCGAAAGCAATTCCCCATGTCAGTTCCGGGCTCGGGTCCCATCCAGCAACTTCAGCATACCATCTTAGGAGATCTTTCTCGGTAGGCAACCCAGGCAATTTGCCCTCTTGGAAAGCTGGCAAACTCCGCAACTCAGGTGCGTCCCTGAGATAATAAGGTGTCGTTAGATTGACCAAGTCAGAGAGTGGATGGCCAATTGTTGACATTTCCCAGCTATAACGTTGTTAGTATCTATAATTCCACATTGGTTAAAAGAGGGACAATGTTACTCCAAGATCCCAATGACCCTAGGCTCAGTCTTGTGGAAAACTAAATTGTCTATCTTGTAATCCCCATGGATTGGAGTTCCCCGATCTTTGGGTTGAAACCTCCGATCTCTGAAATAGGTCAACATCTCGTCGATATGTGGAGTCTGACCCACGGCCTCTTTCGTCTCAATATCGACCGTCTCGGCTTGTGCTTTGCTGATGGTCGCAAAAGTTTTAATCTGGCGATCGTAGAAGCCTGACGGCTTTCCGTAATTTTCGAGACCGACGTCTTTTGCTACGATGCGGTGTAGCTTAGCTAATGTTCGAATGGCGTCGTGCCACCTGAATACTCTTAGAATTCGAATAGCATGGACTAGTATCTTGACTCACATTTCCGTCCTTTCGGCAGGTGTAACATCCGGCATTGTAGGGTCTTCAATGATTCTTCCATCCAAAAACTCCATAACATAGAAAGGAGTTCCAACGATACTGTCATCTTCGCATAGACAATAAGTCTTTGGCACAGGGACATCGGTTTTCTCTAGGGCATGTATAACACGATATTCCCGCTCGACTTGATGGGCCGTCTTCGAGATGAGCTTTCCCGGAGGCTTCTTCCGCATCACATACTTCACACCATCGCTCGCGGTGAGTTGGTACGTTGGATTCGACTGTCCAAAACCGAACTGTGAATTTGATTAGAACGAAGTACGGAATAAGTTGAGCGATAAAGATGCGTATAGTACTTGCCTGTTTGATATCGATGGGAACTTTAATTTCTGGGACATTTTTGGAGATGTATCGCTCTAGCGACTGGACGTCGATGGGTTGTCTCACGGCGCCAGCCATTGCGAATGCGAAGTAATCAGAGACAGGGAGGTTGTAGGAACCGTACAAGTACGGGCAATTTGCATTTTGAGGGGCATGGAGCTATAGTCAAGTCAAGTTGGGAGGGATCAAGAGCCTCGGCAAGCTACTGTATGCAACGCAACACAATATTTACAGGCCCACTTCTTACCCGAACTACCCCTCGGAAAACGACACCGGCCCCGGAAAATGGTATTCCGTACCGTGCCGAGATCTTGGGTATCAATTATCTCTTATTTTCTACCAAGTCTAATGCCGGGTGAAATATTCATAGATTTACAAGTTAGTTTGGTAAATCCTTAAACCTTGCTCAAAAATCTACATCTATGATACTTGAACGAAGCCCCGCTTTTTCTGCCCCTCTGCATTGTCCGTTGTCTGCCAGGTATCTTCATCGACATAGTCCTTTACCCCTTTTTCTTTTATCTGAGCACCAATGACCCTCAAAGCCGCCAGGTTGAAGCCAATCTCATCCTTCTGCCTCTTCAGCGCTTGCCGCAAATTGCTTCTAATCCCATCTAGGAGCGATTTCAAGTTCTTGCTAGCCACGATCTGTCGATGGTGGGTCTTTAACATAAAAAACAAGATCCGACAGGTTAACGGTATGTTCATCGACCTTGTTGCGAAGATGTTGAGAAACGTGAAAAGTGGCGGGACGGTTGCAAAGGGAAGCACCAGCAGAGCATCCTGGAGAGCTGCAGCCTTGACTCTTTGCAAGACCGTCAAAACATGAACCTCGGCGCTGATTCCCCCCAAAGCCATGAATAGTAGATTCCGAGATGGAGGTGCAACGTTTGGCTGTGCTACCTTTGCTGCTTCCCACTCTTCCATGACCTGCAAATCAGCCATACCAATTTCTAACGCTTCTACTATCTTTTCCCCAGCCATCAGGGTTTCGACGGTTTGTTTTCCTGCCGTGCCAACCTCCGCGGTCTCGTCGTCTTTATCTTGCTCCTTGTCGAGTGATGTAGTCAAAGTACTTTCATACAACTCCTCGAGTTCTTTCTCCCTCTCCTCTTCCAAAAAGATCTGCTCGTCTGTCTGTTCCCAAACTCGTATGCTCTTATCATGACTCGCACTAACCAGAAAATCGCCGGTCCTACTGACTGCGAGAGCCCAGATTTCCCCATGATGGCCACTGAGACGCTGGATTTGCTCGAATTTATCGCCGTCCCAGTACTTGATCATTCGATCTTTGCTACTGCTGAAAAAGTGATGTCCATTCCCATCTTGATTGTGAGGTACAAAGGCGACCTGCAAAATACTATCTTGGTGGGCAAAGAATGCTTTATGGCAGTCTCCAAAATCCAGACCCCAAAGACGTACATTTTTGTCAGCAGAACAGGTGACTATCAACTTGCTGTCAAAAGATATATCCATGCTCAAAACAGGTAGTTTGTGCCCGTACAGGTTCAAGAAAAGCTTCAGCGAATCCACAAAGAATACCTTGACTGTATTATCTAGTAGGGCAACTGCAAGCATTTTCGAATCGGGAGAGAAGCGCAAGCTGAGAATATCGTCGGAAACCTTGAGAGTTCTTGTATGGACGAGTTTTAATCGCGGCGTGGTTCTTTTCGTTCCGGGAATTTCCTCTTGCACGATTTCAAAGTTCCAAAATTTGGCCGTCTTGTCTGCACTCCCCGATACAAGTGACCTTCCATCAGGATGTACCTGAAGAGTCCAAGCAGCACCTTCATGTCCCTTCACACTATCGAGCATGGCAGCAGAGGCCACATCGAAAAGCTCCAATTCTCCAGATTTGGTGCCGACTACCACAATCTTGTCGCCAGGTAGGAAAGCAACGCATAGAGCATATCCGCATTCGAAAGTCCGAATACAACTCCTTGTCCTAACGTTCCATATCTTTAAGCCACCATTTGAAGCGGATGCTAGCATTCGATCGTCTGAGCTTAATGCTACGGCTCTGATGTCTGCTCGATGACCAGGCATTTCTACCGAGAGAGTTCGCGAATAATCTGGAAGTTCGTCGCTCTTGGTCTTCTTCGCCTTGTCCTTCGTAGGGATGTTGTAGACTTCTAATTGGTTATTCGTTGTGGCCGCAAGCAATTGGATAGCTTTCGACCGTTTGGTTTGGACCCAGTCGAGCGAGCGAACTTTACCACCAGTCCTCACTATAACGTAGGGAATAAAGACGTCGGTGATCTCAGCGGCTGAAATATCCTCATCGACCTCTGCCTCAATATCCGACTTTCCCGCCGCCGAACCGAGTTTCTCTCGTCTTCTCTTGCGTTTCCGTGCCAAGCTCTTCCTCACCTCGTCTCCTGACCGGATCCTCCAGATTTCGATTGCTCTTTCTGACCCATGGACAGCAAAGTAATCTTCCCGAGGATGAAAACTCACTTCAATGGTCTTATCCTTACCTTGACGGTGCAATAACCCTCTGTTGTGAAGGTATCGATTTCCAGTAGCAGCATCTACCTCATCCGATAGCTTCGAAAGCCCGAGGGTATCAATTGACCAAACATTTAATTCCCCGTCATTCCCAGCCGTGATACATCCACTGCGGTCAGGCGAAACACCGAGAGACCAACATTCTCCATTCGTCTGGGCCACGTGCGTCTCTATACAATGCTGAGATGTAAGATCCCACAACTTTATAAGAGCATCTTTCCCAGTCGTGAGGAGGAATCCCTCACTATCTTCGGAATTTCTGGGGAGGGAAACAACATTCTCTGCGTCGTCCTCAATATTTTCTTGTGCTTCGGGTTGGATGAATTCTAGGCCCGTTATCTGATCCTTATGGCCTCTTAATTTGTATTGGCCAACTTCTGCAACCAAATCCCATATTATCACATCTGTATCCTTGGACCCACTCGCGAGCCTGACGCCGGACTTGTCGAAGGAAAGGATAGTAATAGCAGATCGATGGCCGTTAAAACTGACTACAATAGTAGCAATTTTGGAGTCCCAAAGCCGTATACTGCCATCTTCGTAGCCCACGGCGTAAACGTCCGGGTCTGACTTGCTCTGCGCAAGAGCTGTGACTTGGGATTTACAATCGCTGTCCCGCCATCGACCTAGCAACTCTCCCTTCCGTATATCCCAGCATAGGACTTCTTCGTTCGCGGCGACAACAGCTCGTCCTGATCCAGTACTCCGCGATGAGTTTGTCGCATCGGCAGACCAGACCACATTAGAGGTGCTTGAACTGACGAGTCCGAAGGTTTTCGAGTGCTCGTATTTTCTGTATCAATCGGGGTTAGCTAGATGAGTCATATCCCTGAGGATTTGGGACTTACAGGTAAGATTTCACCATCTTTACATGGTGTTGAAGATTTTAACTTGGGCAACAATTAATTTTTTTTTACCTCTCGATAAGGACTTCGTTATCAGGGGGGTCGACTTTTCGCTGTTCTCGTGATTAGCGAATATGCGTATTTGTTGTCACGCTAGGCTGCGTATGTGCCCCACCATCTGTCCCTCATCCCTCATCGTCAACTTCTAAGTCAACAGAGGGAACATCGCGACAACCAGTGGTGGGAGTGGGAATACATATCAACGCATATCACACACCGCAAAAATGCTTCTTCTCGACTATCAAAACGTGCTGATCCAGTCTGTGCTGACAGAGCGCTTCTCGGGGTACCTACCCTCTATCCTCCCCAAACCCAATCGAAGCCATGCTAATTGCCTTTCAAAGGGCCCCGCCTGTGAACATAGACCAAACGGTCTCCGACTTCGACGGTGTTACCTTCCATATTTCAACTCCCGAAACCAAATCGAAGATCTTGGTTTCCATTCAAGTCAGATGCTACAATGAGCTCTTGAAATACGGCGCGCAACAAATCCTAGAACGGGAATATGGCCCTTATGTCGTTGCGCCGGAAGCCGGGTACAACTTCTCTGTTCAGGTTGACTTGGACAGTCTCCCAGATGATAAAGGTGCGACTCGAATGGTTCTGTGCCAATGTACCAGCTAACGATGGGCGCTACTAAGAAGCTCGAGATGACCTGATTCGTCGAGTATCGTTACTGAAACGTAACGCAATGGCAGCACCATTTGAGAATGCATTTGATGAGTATCACAAATTATCTGAGGAAGCTTCCAAATTCACATCCGAGGAGGCCCCTCAGGGCGTTCAGGAAGGCGGTGAAGTCAAGGCCATTCATTACCGTGATGAAGAAGCAATCTACATAAAAGCCAGTCATGATCGAGTCACGGTCATTTTCAGCACCATATTCCGAGAGGAGACAGATAGAGTCTTTGGCAAGGTTTTCATTCAAGAATTCGTTGATGCTCGGAGGAGAGCTATCCAGAATGCTCCTCAGGTATTATTTAGGACAGATCCTCCCCTTGAACTCCAAGGTGTACCCGGTGTCAACAACAACGGTGGTGGGGAGATTGGTTATGTAACTTTTGGTGAGTACGGCAAAGTCAAATGAACGGCTTGAGCTAACCCTTGCAGTCCTTTTCCCAAGGCACTTGACTCGCCAGAGGCGAGACGACGTTATTTCACACATTCAGACTTTCCGGGATTACTTCCATTATCACATCAAGGCTTCGAAAGTATATGTCCGAGGTCTAGTTTATCTGTACCAAACACTAACACTATCTAGGCATATATCCACTCAAGAATGCGCAGACGTACAGCCGACTTCCTACAAGGTAAGCAATATCGCAAGCAAACTGGGCTTTCTCTAACACTAGGGTTACATAGTTCTTCGACGAGCACGGCCAGAGAACGAAGAAAAGGAGCGAAAGACGGCGAGTGGGCGAACCTTCAAGGTGCAAGGGAGTTAAGAAAGTTCTGGGCGTCTTTTAAAAAAGTTACATTCTCATAGGGAGAGTATACCCGAGCTCAATACTCTCTCCAACTCCTGAACTGAACCTGGCATTGCCTATAGAAAGGATATTACGACATAAAATACATTCCACCGAGATGTTCTAATTGTCCTTCTGATACATGCTTGTGTAGACACTGGCTCTCGCGTTATTATGTGGGTCAATGTAGACCTACCATTCAGAATTATGACTTTGCACTTCGATTCTCGCCCTTTCTTTTGCTGCTTTCCCTTTGCTCCTCTCTTTAGTCTGTCTTCCCTTCTTTACCGCCGCACTATCGCGGTTTATCCTTCAACTTATAGACCTTGACAAGCGCCAGCTAAAACCCTTCTCTCTTGTTGGATTTCTCATTGATGGTGGTGGCTTAAGGGCGTCCTACTGAGATGCTGATATGGGGTTTGTGGTGATGGGGTGCGCTGTCGGACTTTGAGAAGGGCTCTGTACTATCGTTACGAGACTTGAGAAGGAAGAAGGGATCCAAAGTTTTTACTCCGTAGAAAGTGCCGAGCGAACCTATCCGCTATCTATATATATTGTCCTTAATTGCTGGAGTGGTCAAACAATCTACGTGGTAACGTGACCTAGCGCTTAGAACTTTCGACCTTGCTCTATCTACGACGACAATTTAGGGGGTGATAAACTTGTAACATTAATTGGTAGATGAAGAGAAACGAGCGCTCGACCAAGGTAGTTCTTATGCTAACCAGGAGTAATAATGCTGATTTGATGTGATGAAACTAGGGAAGTTCATAAAGCACAGGGTATTTGTTATATTTGCGACATGTATTCGGAATGCGTATTTTAGGACTTAAGTTTTTATATGTTTCATCTTGTCCAGTACAGTAGTAATCCACCAGAAACCCTGCGCACATCACAAACCAAAGGAATCGCGCCACCTTCAGCCTCGGCCTCCTATATACGGCACGTGACTTATACGCTAACGAAACCGACTTCACTTTGATGCGCAACGAATTTGACAATCATCTCACGCGCAGATCGCAAACAACAACCATCCAAGCCGCCATGTCTGACGCCGACTTTGAGACAATCAGAAAGCTTCAGGCTGAGCGGAATGCCGCTTCTGCTGGTAAGAAGGGATCAAAGACGTTTGATCCGTCAACTCAGCGAACTGATAATGATACGAAGGCGTCCTTAACGGACACATTCGATACTACCCTCTACGAGCGCGATGGCGGTGACAAGTTTGCGGGCTACAACACTTCCATAGCTGTTGCAGATGGCGATGATGATGATGAGGACATGGAAGCGGATACGAGTCGACGACTAGTTGGACAATATACGGCTTCGAATGAGCAGATAAATGAGTTCGCCCATGGGAACGGGGTCGAGGAAGAGGATATTCTTTTAGGTCGAGAAAAGAGTGGACAAATTGCTGATCGGGAGACTGATTACCAAAAACGACGGTTGGATCGTGTTCTGACACCCACCAGGGCTGACCCTTTCGCAGCAAACCGGCAAGCGGGAGCAGCGGAAGATGGTGAGAGCTACCGTGAGATTATGGCACGGAGGGATCTAGAGAGAGAAGAGGAGAGAGTCAAGAGGAAAATCGAGGAGCAGACAGCAAATGGAGAAGTTGTTCACCACAAAGCCACCCTTTCGAGAGAAGGTAGTGGTTCGCCCAGCGACAAGGAAAATAAGGAGGCCGGATCGACAGAGGTTGTAAGTGCCGGTCGTAAGCGCAAACAACGATGGGATATTGGAGCCGATTCTACAGACTCTACAGCAGTGCAACCCTCGGAATCTAAAATTAAACGCTCACGATGGGATCAGACGCCTGCTGTAGGAGGTGCGGTTGTGGATGAGACTCCTCGACGGCGATCTAGATGGGACCAAGCTCCAGCTGCTACACCTATGGGAAATCAAGGGCTCGTCACACCCATGCACCCCTCGCAGATGGGTGGTGGCCCAGTTATGCCCACGGCTTTTGGAACCGATATCTCGGCAAGGAACGCCCCTTTATCAGATGAGGAGCTTGACTTGATGTTGCCTACAGAAGGTTACAAGATTCTGGAGCCCCCTCCTGGTTATGCTCCTATTCGAACAGTTTCCCAAAAGCTGATGGCCACTCCCGCTGGCGCGGGCGGCGCTGGTGGTTTTATGATGCAGGACCCGGAAAGCCAAAGAAGCATGGGGAAACAACTACCTACAGAGATCCCAGGAGTAGGAGATTTGCAATTCTTCAAGGCGGAAGACATGGCGTATTTCGGGAAATTGACAGACGGAAGTGACGAGAATACTATGAGTGTAGAGGAATTGAAGGAAAGAAAGATTATGAGACTGCTGTTGAAGGTCAAGAATGGCACACCACCAATGCGGAAGACAGCTCTTCGACAACTCACAGACAACGCGCGCCAATTCGGTGCCGGACCTCTGTTCAATCAAATTCTTCCTCTCCTCATGGAGAAGACGCTGGAAGATCAGGAGCGCCATTTACTGGTAAAAGTTATTGATCGAGTTCTTTACAAGCTTGAAGACCTTGTCAGACCTTATGTGCACAAGATTTTAGTCGTTATTGAGCCGCTGCTCATCGACCAGGACTACTATGCACGGGTTGAAGGCCGAGAAATCATTTCGAACCTTAGCAAGGCTGCTGGTCTTGCGCATATGATCAGCACTATGCGACCGGATATCGATCACGTTGATGAGTATGTCAGAAATACTACCGCGAGAGCCTTTGCCGTGGTTGCCTCTGCTCTTGGTATTCCAGCCCTGCTTCCCTTTCTACGTGCTGTTTGCAGGAGTAAAAAGTCATGGCAAGCACGACACACTGGTGTCAAGATTGTGCAGCAGATTCCAATCTTGATGGGCTGTGCAGTGCTTCCACATCTGAAGGGTCTGGTTGAATGCATTGGTGGCAACCTGAACGATGACCAGACGAAAGTGCGAACTGTCACCAGTTTAGCTATTGCAGCTTTAGCCGAAGCGGCCAACCCTTATGGTATAGAGAGTTTCGATGACATTTTGAACCCCCTCTGGACAGGAGCCCGCAAACAACGAGGCAAAGGTCTGGCAGGCTTCCTCAAAGCCGTCGGTTACATTATTCCACTCATGGACGAGGAGTATGCCAATTACTATACCAGTCAGATCATGGAGATTCTCTTGCGAGAATTCTCGTCTCCAGATGAGGAAATGAAGAAGGTTGTCCTTAAAGTGGTCTCCCAATGTGCCGGGACCGATGGTGTAACGGCTGGATATTTGAAGGAGCATGTTCTGGATGAATTTTTCAAGAGTTTCTGGGTTCGACGAATGGCTTTGGACAAGCGAAATTATCGACAGGTTGTTGAAACAACAGTCGACATAGGCCAAAAAGTTGGCGTAGGAGAGATTGTGGAGCGAATCGTCAACAACCTAAAGGATGAGAGTGAGGCTTACCGAAAGATGACAGTGGAAACAGTAGAGAAGGTTATTGCCAGTCTAGGTGCAGCAGATATTGGCGAGCGGCTCGAAGAACGTCTGATTGACGGTATCCTGCATTCTTTCCAGGAGCAAAGTGTTGAGGATATTGTTATGCTCAACGGCTTCGGCACTGTGGTAAATGCTCTTGGCACACGATGCAAGCCATATCTCCCTCAAATCGTCAGCACAATTCTCTGGCGATTGAACAATAAATCTGCTACCGTCCGACAACAAGCAGCAGATCTCATTTCCCGCATTGCGATGGTCATGAAACAATGTGGTGAGGATGCTTTGATGGGCAAGCTTGGTATTGTCCTCTACGAATATCTCGGAGAAGAATATCCCGAAGTTCTTGGATCTATTCTTGGAGCCCTGCGGTCTATTGTCACAGTTGTTGGTATCAGTCAGATGCAACCACCCATCAAGGATTTGCTTCCCCGCCTTACACCAATTCTACGAAATCGACACGAGAAGGTGCAAGAAAACACCATTGATTTGGTCGGACGTATTGCAGACCGCGGTCCTGAAAGTGTCAATGCTAGAGAATGGATGAGAATCTGCTTTGAACTTTTAGACATGCTGAAAGCACATAAAAAGGGCATCAGAAGAGCTGCCAACAACACTTTCGGTTTCATTGCCAAGGCCATCGGTCCTCAGGATGTACTTGCTACGTTGCTCAACAATCTTCGCGTTCAAGAAAGACAATCTCGCGTGTGCACGGCCGTCGCTATAGGAATTGTGGCCGAGACGTGCGCGCCTTTCACCGTCCTTCCTGCTCTTATGAACGAATACAGAGTACCCGAACTGAACGTCCAGAATGGTGTTCTCAAGTCACTCTCTTTCCTCTTTGAGTATATTGGTGAAATGGCCAAAGATTATGTCTACGCGGTGACGCCTTTGCTCGAGGATGCTCTCATCGATAGAGACCAAGTACATAGGCAAACAGCCGCCTCGGTTGTTAAGCATGTAGCACTAGGTGTCGTTGGACTTGGGTGTGAAGACGCCATGCTCCATCTCCTTAATCTCCTCTACCCCAACCTTTTCGAAACGAGTCCCCACGTCATCGACCGTATTATCGAAGCCATTGATGCCATTAGAATGGCTGTTGGACCTGGTCTCACCATGAATTATGTCTGGGCTGGACTCTTCCATCCAGCACGGAAAGTCAGACAACCTTACTGGGTAAGTTATAATTCCATAATCCTTATATTACATTGAAAATCAAATGCTAACAACTTTTCAGAGACTATATAACGACTGCTACGTCCAATCGGCTGATGCGATAGTGCCCTACTACCCTAATTTGGATGACGAGAGAATGGATAGGCCAGAGCTGGCCATTGTTATTTGAGCAGGGAGAAGCGGGCGCCCTTTTTCAGTGTATGATAATTGTTCTATGTAAAAAATGAACACAATCTGCCCATATTCTGATCATCCTTTTGTGATTCTCAGCATCTCACCAGCCAAGCTCTTCGGACATGAACGGCAGTCATGATCTTCAATTTTTAATGTCCCACTCACCCGGGCACATTATACGAAGTAAATCGGCGTCGTTTTTTCCCAGTACACCGAGCCAAGCTCTTGGTGTTCTTATAGTTTGTCCAGCCCTCTCTCGAGGCGTACACCGCTTGTCGGCCCCCGAAGCACCATACTCATGAAGCCGCTCTACCCTCTTCATAAAACATGAACGCTGTACGATATTGAGCACCAGCTGACCGAAGACCGCAGTGCAGAGAGTGATCCAAACTCTGGACCAAGACCCAAATCCTCGACCGAGATATCCCTACCAGTCCAGTAGCCCGGGCCCCTTTCCATTCGCTTCACTCGGTGAGCTGCTGCGAGTAATTATCAGCAATGAGTAGGTAGGTACGGCATACGATATGTAGGGAGGTAAGTCAAGTATCGAATCTATGCTTCTCGGGTTATATAACATGCGGGCTGGCTGGGTCGTCGCAAGGGAAATCGCTGCTATGCTATGCTATGCTATGCTGTGTTGCGCTGTTCGTTACCTGCTATCAAGGAAGTTCCTACAGAGTGAGCGATGCTGGCAGGCAGGACTTGAACGCGGCTGGGAGTGCTGCTGAAGGAGAAGGGCCTTGATGCTTTTTCTGTCGCTGGCATCTCTGTCTGCTTTTCTGGGCTCGGCTCCTCGAATGATACCATACCGTCGGGTTTTTCTTCATTCGGTTTGAAAGCGAACCTTTCTGAGCTGACTCGCGGTATCCTAGATCTGACTAACCCCCTGGGATTGATTGTACAAGTGAAATGAATGATCTGAATTGCAAGCTTGGAGCAGAAGGTCATCGGCGATGCTGTCTCCCCCTTTCCTTTCCCTTAGATATCTCAAAAGGCACAAATACTCATCTCATTACGGGTGTGCCGTGCCAACAGCTCAATGAGCAAGGGTAAAAAAGGACCTTGACGATTCATGAAATAATAATCATTCACACGATTCAATGCCCTTGCGTAAATTACTAGAATTACATCACTCACTCACTCACTTACTCACTTGTTTGGCGGTGAATGATGAATGGATGGATGGATGAGATGAAAATAAAATGAGGCTAGCTAGCTTCCCTCAGCCCACGATATCTCGGCGAGATACTCGGGGCTTTTGCACGACAATATTGCACCAGTCTTCCCAGATACGGAGTAGCCAATTCCACATTTAAGCATCTGGGGCACTTTGGGCGATCCTCAACGGTTGTCACCTAAAGCGGGTGGCGGGTGGCGCCCAAGAGCCAGAGAAAGAAATGAGTAGCGGGAATACCGTACGCTGCGGTAGATGTGGGGGATCAGCCTGCTGGCTGTGCGTCTGTCTGTGAGTGAGTGTGTGAGTGGGAGTGAGCTTGTGTGTGTGTGTGTGGGTACGGTGGATCCGGTGCATGCGGTTGCCGGGATATGAGATGATGAGAGAGAAAAAAGAAAAAACTATGGAGTCAACTGAACAGCGGGCGTTGGACGGAAAGGGGGGAGATCGGCTGACGTCTTTCCGCGACGGGCGACTTGAAACAATGCTTGTTCCCCAATCCAGCTGTAGTCCCCAAGTAGATCAAGGGGTTCGTCCGCAAGCAGACGTAGCGTATGTCGGTACCTTGACAGTCTTGAATTTTATATCGAGTAATGCGCAGGGTAAGGGCAGATTATTGGTTTTCTGGGAATCTGGGGCTTACCCTGCCTGTTCCCTACCCTACAGTACAGACTGGGTCAGACTGTACCAGTAAATTTAGATGATTTAAATTTAATTAGCCTCCTCAGATATCCTTGCAGGTGACTTCCTTGAGCCTGAGCTTCTCGTTTCTCGGTAGCCGGCCGGACAGGCATGGCGGGCAAGCCCTGATGATTTATTGGTAAATGATAATTTACAAGAATACTCGTACTGTACAGTACTTTTAACCTCATCCCAGCTTCCTGTAAAGGGGACTGCTCAACTGTTTGGCACATGACACTTCACGGTCCACCTGCTGGTCCGAGACGGTGAACTCTACAAGTCTATAGTATGGAGAACGAACTAGTGTTTAACGACTGAAGAATTCTAAACCTGCCTCAGTAGGAAGCATCATTTTCAACACTCAGGACTCGGTACCTTTTCCTTTTCTCAAGTCAGAGCCTCAACTATCCGCTACGGTGCTTCCTATTCGCCAACCAGCCCAGTGATAGCACCCTCTCTATGTGATAAGCAAGGGTTGTGTTGAATTTTTGACTAGGTGGGTTTTTGAGTAGGAGATGGTTCATAGATGGTAGACATGGAATAATGGAAATCGCAAGATCTTCAGCAAATTACCGAAGCAAGATTGATTAATTAACCAAAGCGAATTCTTGCATGATTTCAATATTCGTCTCATCAAATATCCGTCAGATGCACAGCACAGTCAGTACTCTGACTTGTACGGAGTACCTATCTCGACATAGTTGCCCTAGGAAGTAGGAAGGAAGCAAGTAGTCCCTCGGGAGTTGCTGAGTAGCGGCTGTCGTGGCTTGCGGCTTGCCTAGCAAACCCACCTTTTCCCTATGCCATGCTGTGGATGCCATACGGACAATTGTACGTACACATGCGATAGAGGTTGAGTTGGACTGTTGGACCCCTAGTATGGTTCTTGTAGCTTGTACAAGTACAAGTAAATATGTGCTAAGGATACAAGTTGTAGGTGTTTAATCGGTCATATCATATCGCCGATTTGGTACAATACTGAATCGCGTCAACAATCCCAGCCTGTCTTCATTATGGATTCTTTCATCAATGCCTCTTCCTCTCATTGGTACTTGCAACGGCATAGCGCGCTTGCCTTCACAACAACGACGTTGAGTGGCCAGCGTCATTCATCATCTACCTTTATACGGAGTAGACTACTTCACATGCCACTTTGCCCTTTCAAGCATCCCTAAATGTCGTCGTCTTTTAGTTCGCCGTTGCGGCTGTCAGATGTTACCTCGCCTCACCTTAGAGATCAAGCAGAGTTTCGATTGCCGTCCGGATAGCCCTCGTTCCCGGCGGTAGAGGGCAATGGCGTAAAGCCTCAACAAGGAAAAGTTCAAGTTTGGCTGGCTGGCTGGCTTGAAGGGAAGGGTGGGGTGGGGAAGGGGAGCGAGCGAGCGCCACCAGTTAACCTCTCCGCAAACGCACTGTCCTGCAGTTTCTGCAAGCCACGAGCCACGATTTACTATGTGCCATTCCTGTTTGGCAGCAATCGCGGCAAGACATGGCTTTACAATGGTTGCAACAAAATCATACAATGGATGGAAGTCTTATTGTCTCGGGATACTGTTCGGCTACTGTACCACACTTAAACCGCGGAAATGCTGCAATGAAATGATTACCTTGGGCGCCAAAGCTCCACCACACGGCAGCTAAAGCACTACGCGCAACTATAGTTCTTGTCGCAAGACACTATCTCCACGTTAACACACTTAGTAGGTAAAATACGGAAGCACACTTCCGCCCCCATCATAATTAGGAACTTGATCTATCAATTATGTTTTGGCATCGAAACAAGTATATTTTCCAACAGATATAACAAGGGTATTCAGTGCAAGATCTCGCCATTTCATCTTGCATACAGCATGGCCCAATAAATAAATCGGATGAGATGATTGATGACAAGTCACACAAACTCACTACTGTATGTACACACGCTGAAAAGCAATAGTAAATACTGTGAGTGAGGGGAACAGGAACAGCCAAGGCCCAAGGGCCCAGAAAGAATCATTCACTGGGACGAATGAGAACGCGTGTCGCAATACAGAGACTGCCGCTTACGGCTGCTGCTGCTGCTGCTCCTGCTGCGACTACTGCTCCTGCTGCTCATTTTGAGGCTTTCTCAGTTTGTCGTCTCATCCCTGCCACTGTGATCGCCCGTCCCGTCTTGCGGCTTGCTGGCATCATGCACGGGCCTTAAAACCTTGTGCGTGCCAATTGATATCAGACGATGGAAGCCTCCTGAGTGCAATGGGAGTATAGGTGTATTTCTACCAGAGTAGTAGAAATCAATGCTAGCTAGTATTTCTATCTCTTTTACGCCGGGAAGAACGAATAGATGGCCGAGCTACTCGAGCAACGGTTCTCGGGTACCTGACGATTTGTTTGCCTCGCCATTTCATACCAAGGCTTTAGCTCCAAGGCGGCATCTGATTGGTTCACAGCCATACCCCATACAGTAGTAACACGCATATCTGCCGAGAAGATTTGCGCTGTCAAAGATGTGGAGGACTTGTGCTTTGGCGCTATTCCTAGGACAGGTAGGGCTTCAACTGTTCCCTCCAAAAATCACTGAGTTCATGCATGGGAGATAAGGATAGCGCGCTACACATCTTCAATTGGGGGCCAATTTGTACTGCAGGATGAGCAGGGGTGGAGAGGGCACGCGCGATACTTGCTTTTCTTAGGGGGCCGGTACTGTACAGAATGTACCTACTGTAGGTAGGTAAGTTGGGCAGATTGACTGACTTGTAGGTTACTATGAGATATCGCTCTTCTGCCGGAAGGCTTCGGATACCAGTTACACAATGTCACAAGTACGATACCGCCGTGCTGTACTGGTACCTCCAAACAGCATCTGTACGAGTTCCCAACGCCGGGTTTGAACTTTACAGTGGGACGGACTGTGGGACAGCGACAGCCTTGCCCAGTGCCGGGATGCTATCGGCGACCAAGACGACAGGAAGAGACCGGGCTGGGAATACGGAGGGGGGACCAGGAAAGTTTAGATCCGATAATAATAACAATAATAATAAAAAGGTACCACTTGGCACTCGTATGAAATAGTACAGTCGCGTGGTGGCGTTCTTAAGCTATTGTTTGTACTGTACTGTATATTTCTACTTCGTACATACGCCTCGCTGCCCCCCTGGCGGTCCATAAGGCTTGGCGGAGAAGTTGACAGGCTGTAAAATGCAAGCCCCCCCTTGGACCTCAGCGTCATCTCCCAAACTCAACCTCATTTCGGGGTCCCTGAATCGACACACGGGCGGAGCGCCACCACCGCGAGAGTGAGAGGTCCCCCGCAATAATGCAATGTACCTACTGTACAAATGCCCCCTCCATCCAATCAACAGGGTGCGGGAAACCTGCCGTGTATTGGGTGGTAGTGGTGGTAGTGGTGGTAGTGGTGGCAGTAGTAGCAGTAGTAGCAGTACAGTAGAACGTAGAAGTAGTAGCTGTCCTCTACTTACCAACATGACCTTGACCATTTGGGTCACTCGTGAGTCTGTGCCAGCGAGTGACTTCTGTACAACGTGCATTGCAACGGCCTTTGACTTACTTCGGAAGTACCTAGGTACATACGAAGTACATACTCGAGTACTTTGGTGAGCCAATGTGAGGCCCGTCAGTGCCCGTCCGTGTCAGCGAGCGGTAGAGTTCTCCGTAGCCAAACCATCGCACTCCACCCACGACTGGCCGATTGGACTGAGCTGGAGATAGCGATGTAAGGAGGTCGTCGCAATCACACCGCAACACCAGACCAGCACCAGCACCAGCACCAGCACCCAACAACACCAGACCAGTACCTCCGTACAGTAGTCAGTGGCTGACTGTAGCCCCTCCCCATACTCTGATACCGACACCCCCCCTTTGCTGCACACTTACGCCATTGCTGTTCGTCCCAAGCCCAATGCCGCAGAATCTGTGCAGATCCATTCCGCATGACGAATGCCGACCCCGGCGGATGTTGTCTCCGACCACTTGGCGCGCTCGCAGCTCGGGAAAAAGGGCTCCGCACCCTGGATTCACTACATGCACTCTCCCTCAAACACGCCCCTTTCGCCTCTCTCACTACTCCGTTCTTTATTCCCTTGCTCACGCCCCCATTCGCCCATTCTCCCATGATGCAGCAGAACAGATCCTAGACAGAATTATCTTCCATGCCGGATTTGGCTTTGGCTTTGTTTTGAAGTATTTACAAGAGTTCCCTTGCTAGCACACTAGTATTTCCTACTACTTCTACTATTACCTACCTACTGTATACCTCCGTAGTAATTTACCATATGTACCGTCTTCCCCACCAAGTACCGTACTAAACTGGCCTGTATGGATGTATGGAGTACGTCCTGTAGCAGTAGCAGCAGCAACAAGGAGTAGTAGTTCGGAACATTTTGCGTTGATGGCAGCTCCATCCCTGTACCACCTCCATCATAGATACACATACCCATGCCATACCCACCCCTACAAGTGCACATGAGGAATCCGAATCCTTATGTAAAGTCCTTGCTCTCTCCCCCCCCCCCCGCCTTGCGATCGTCCATATACTTCCCTTATCCCTCTGGTACAGGTACTCCATACTTTAATCCCCCATCGAAAAACGTATCCTCTAACCGGCACTACGAGTACCATCTTGCAACTCAAAACCTCAAACCCCAAAACCCCAGGCTCAAACACGTGTGCTTCTGATCATCACCATTCTCATCCAAGTTTACCAAAACCCAAACTTCCTTCTACGTCCGTCCGTACGCAGTATTTCGGAAATATCTTCCAATCAGTCGATCAGACTGCTGCCGAACGATCTGACAGCTCCTCTACATCTCCACTACTCTCAAAGTGGAACTTGTCTTATGAGCTTAATCTCCAACAACCACCCGAATTTCTTCACCCACCTCCAATTCCGGCTCGAACGAGTAGGAGGAGCCCATTCTTGGGGGAATTAGGAACTTGTGTATTGTAGATCTTTGCTCAAGGCATTACAAGTGCCTCCCTGTCTCCACTATTCAAGCCATAGCCATCTCATTATCCATACTCCTATCCATATCCCAGGCACGCAGACAGAAACCAGCTCCTGCGCTACCCCCTCGGCGATATCTCTCTCTTCCACTCAGAAAGAGCCAAACCCCCTCACTACTGAGCCGTGGACCCTTGCTCCGGATTTCGTGCGCCAACAAGCACTTAAGGAACGCTGATCCCGCTCGTCAAGACAGCCCTTGACTGATCGCCTCGCTATATTCCCTATATTCCTGCCAAAAACCTTCTTCGGTCGGAAGTGTGACACGAGTTTTTACGGGATCCTGCATCTGATCCACGCATTTTTGAAACTACCGTCCTTCTACTCGGGAAACCAACACTTTTGTCGACAGGTTTGTCACGTTTGACACCGATCATCTTTAAAGATGACTATGGCCATCGACAATCAACAACGCTTTGGTGGAATGAACTTCGACCACATGCCTTATTCCAACACTCCCCAATTCACGAACCCCTGGTCTTCGACGTCGTCGCCAGCTCAGAACCAAAGTATCTATGCTCCATCCCATAACCTCAATCCCAATTTGGGACTTGGGAACAGTATTGGAAAGCAACAACATCAACAGCACCAGCAGCAGCAACAACAACAACATCAGCAGCAAGCTTCCAGGATCAACAGCAATGTGTCTATGGCATCATATGCCAGTGTACCAATCACCGCGGCATCAGCAGGTAGCCCTCTCCTGGTTGATGTATATGGCTCGCAGGAATTGCTCACCACGCCCCAAGATCTCTTAAATCCCAATCGTTCCTCTACTTATGGACATGAAACCTCATATACAAGCGCGCCATCGCCAGTACATAGTAATTTTGCGCCAACATCGGCCCCCTATGAGTCTATGGGATATGCCCCGGCGCCGGTTCGTTCAACTTACGCCATCCAGCAACAAGAAAACGCGAGGCGCGTGTCACAACCGTCAGTACCCTCAAACACTTTCCTCGAGATCTCCGAGGAGGCGCAACGCCTGCAGCGCCAGAGCTCACTTATTGACTTGGATGATAGAGGCCTTCAACAAAACGAGTCAACCCGAAGTTTCGGTGATGCGATAGACGCCAGCAGGGGAATGATTGCTATGAGCCAGAATACCACGCCGCGCAACATATATGAAGCGCAGGGACGGGTGGGGAGAGGATCAGGTGATTCATACGGGTTTCCCGCGACACACTCTACCAGCTCTTCGGTATCATCGTCGGGTACTTACCCTTCTTACTTTGGGACTGGATCTGTGGATTCTTCGGTGAGCGATTACTCGAATGCGGGATCCGACATCGAGTCCGTCTCGTCACGGACACTCCCTAGACCATCGGGTCTGTTGAATGGTAGTGGAATGCCGCCGGCACCACAATCCATGATGGGACAATTCAGCTCCAAGGTTTCCTCGAGCACACAGAAGAAGCACAAGTGCAAGGTTTGCGACAAGCGATTTACACGTCCAAGCTCCCTCCAGACCCATATGTACAGTCACACGGGCGAGAAACGTAAGTCTACCATTGATTTTCTCTTCTATCACACGCGCGCAGCCTTTCTAACACGCAATAGCATTCTCTTGCGAAGTCGAGGGTTGTGGGAGACACTTTTCAGTTGTCTCAAACTTGCGGAGACATCGAAAGGTACACAAAGGCGAAGCACGCTCAGACGCCGGATCGCCAGACCACCAGTCGGACGAATAACCTCGACCCTGGCTCAATATGTGTACAAGCCAGCAAGGCGCGCTCGCTCAATTTTCTTGGTCTTCAGACTCATGGGACGAAAACGAAAATCGGTCAAAAGTCGGACGGACACCTGCATATTAGCTTTTTTGCTGTCTATGTTGTGTTTGTGATATCCATTCTGCGTGTTGATATGTTGATATCCGGAGTGCGGGGCATGTGTATCATTTTTTCTTCATAGATGCACATTTGATTTGAGGTTGAGGGCTAGAAGATGGGTATTGTCATTCTAATACTATCGCTAAATCGGGCTTCCATGTTGGGGGGAGTCTTATGGGATGGGATTTGAATACTCTCCACACGGCGTTACGGGAAGGCAAGATCAAGAGCAAGGCAGCACAGAGCGAGCGAGCGCGCTGTTGATATGGCGAGGCCTCTTTTTTACGGATGGATGTACTATTAGTTGCCTTTGGATGTTTGTTCTTGACTCTCGTTGTTTGCTCTATATACCCCACGGCCGTTTCACATGGCTGTCGCACAGTCGCTACGAATTAGATAATGACACGAAGATTACTACCCAATAATAATAGAAAGATAATTCAGCCAGGATAGAGTCGCGTCTGAAGGATTCCAAGTGCAGCAACAATGACAACGAGTTGTGTCATGTACTGTACGTAGCTAAGGTAGGTAGGTAAGCCGTATTTGTGTGGTATGGTGTGGTGTGGTCAATCAAGCTTGTCAAGGTCTCCTCGCCCCTTTTATCCAACCGCATAGCCTGCCTACCTGCCTCACTCCAATACTTTCATTCATTCATTCATTCATTCATTCATTCTTTCATTCATTCATTCATTCATTCATTCATTCATTCATTCATTCATTCTTCTTTCACACCCGCATCCAAAATAAAAGCCAAAGCCAAAATCGGAAACGAATGCAAGATGAACGAACCCAGGACCCCTCTTTTCTCGCACCCCACCACAGCCAATGCAGCGCTGATCGCGGCTACAAGGCCAACTCATCGCCGACCAGGTATCTTTCTGCGGTGCGCATACGATACGGGTCCCGTGACGGGGGCGGGGTGGGGCGGGGCGGGGCATGAGGTAGCAAATCGGCCAATTGAAATGGATAGCAAGTTCGTAGAGAGAGGAGGAGTACAGTAAGAACCTCCAAAGAGAGGGAGGGATAAGAGGGGAAACATTGGCTTGGATACGAAGAAAGGCAAGGGAAGGAAAGGCGGGAAAAGTACCTTTCGTATGAAAAGGTGTAGAATGACGAATGACGACAGATAGATGTGGTAGGTACGGTAAGATAGGGTGGGGTAAAGAGCCAGGGGGGGGTGGAGGGGCGGACAACATGAAACGAGCAGGGCCGAGCAGACCATACATACACCCCAGATGATCTTTTGGGTTGCAGTACATACAGTACGGTGCAGATATAATCAATAAATAAATAAATAATAATAACCATTCTAAGCTTGAGCTTGAGCTGGAAGTTGATACCAAACCACCACACCTTGCCCTTATTGGCAGTGCGATGCGTGCGATACGGTCGGTGTGCATGGTGAGATGAGATGAGATGAGATGGTGGTCGAGTTGACACGATTAACTGACTGACTGACTGAATGCTGCACTTGATATTTCTGATATAGGTACCTGGCTCTGTTGAGACGGATCAGGTATGTATGGTTATGGATATGGATTGTATGTATGCATTATGATGAAATGCTTTGGAGATTAAGGGGGGAGACAGCTGTTGCTAATTGGTTAGATGATGTCTACCATGTGAAGAAATCATATCAGTTCTCACTGCTATTTCTACAGTACAGTACACTTTCAGGGTCCAAGCTAAAACTGTGCAGTACGGTACGGACTGTTTGTACCGGTACTGTACATCTGCATGAACGATACTAACCTCCCCTCTACCTACCAGCCAACCAACCAAACTGTAGGCCCACCATCAGCCTGGCATCCCAATCATCATCATCATCATCATCATCATCATCATAGTTCAGCACTAGATGCTATCCCATGCCACCAGTCGCACGAGTAATGAGGGGAGGGGAGGGGAGACAATTCTTTGGGATTTCGAGTAAGGCGAAAGGTGGTGGTGGTGGCACGAACATGTCGTAGGTGGCTTGATGCACAGTAGGGTACCTAGCGATCCATCAAGTAAAAAAGAAAGTACCTACCCATCAATCCCAGGTCGTGTCTCTATCACTACACCCATCCATCTTTTTCTTTCTCTGTTGCGTGCATCTAACCACAACCACAACCACAATCACAACATACCCAAGTACCGTGTTAACAAATCCTCGCACAGAGGCATACATACATACAATGTTACAATTGTAAATACCAAATTCATGGTCTTGGTTTGACCTACCCACCCTACCTACCTTACCTTACTTACACCCCGCTGGAAAGGGTCGTGAGGAATTCAATATCGCACAACCTACTAACACACATCCTTATCGTATACCGTATGTCTCTCCTACATACTGTACATTCCCAGAAGAAAACAAGAAACAAAGACAAAACGGCTCTACAGTACGCTACATACTCTTGCTTTTGCCCTTGCTCAGCCAAGCTCATTATAACAAGGCAGTTACCGTAAGCGTTACTTATTAGATTCCGAGTCTTTTTCCCTTTTGTCTTTGAAGCCGCCAAGATGGATAGATATGGTTTTCACGAAGCACAATAAGCAATTGCGTAGTAGTGCTGCATGCATATCGACATTTTCGGCCTGCTCGGTGGGGAAGTAATACAGGTAGGTATGTAACTTTGGTAGCCATGCCTTGCTTCATTACTCCAAACAAAAATTCTCCGTTGATATTGACATGTCGTATTTATCTCATCGAGAGTTCCTTAGGGGAATGTGATGTGAAATGAAATGACTGCCGAGCCGAAGTAAGGGGGATACTTATTAGCAGCAATGCAAGCAATCCCCCTTCCCCTTTACACGGTTACGTTACACGGGAAATGTATGCATGGATGGATGGGGTTTATATGACATGCATCAGCAAGTCGCTGCTTGTGCATGCATATGGAAACCAGATATTATCACTTTTCTGCTTTTTTCTTCTCTCCATGGAACGCTGCGCTGCGCAGGCCAGGGCATAACAACCATGGCGTGCTCTCTCTCAATTAGTATTGCATGATTCTGTCGTTTCCGAGTCCCGATGTGAGGGGGAATACCTAAGCGCCTTGAGGAGACTGAGTGAGTATATTTGAGGTTTATATCAGGTAGGTCAGGTAGGATAGAAGGAAAGAAAATCTAAATATCATTACAAATATAGTACGTTACATTTGAGTATATTAAGCAAATGTCTATACTCAACTCCACCTACTCATTTCACAAGCTATCGACGATGTTTTCCCTGCAAGTACACACGCAAAGTCGTGGGGATATTCTAGAAGCATGTTCAAAATAATGACCATGGATTGCTGCACAATCTATCTAATGGTGGTGTTCACCTCAGTGGTTTCGAGATAACTGGCCGTAGCAACACCGTAACATGGCTGGAATCACAATAAGTACTGCCGAAATTATCTGTTTCGAATTATTCATTATTTCTTTGCTATGCCCAAATTGCAATGACTTGTACACTACAACATACAGAGATGTGGTCCCCGCCACCACCCTCTCGCAGCCTTATGACGGGACCGCAGAATAGATTTATCTTACAAAGAGAACATTTGGTGCGAAATCATCGAGGAGTAGTAGCTCTAAACATTAGGCTCTCCGTAATTGAAAAAATGAAATAAAGTGCGATAGCCGTAGATCTAGCACATGGTGCTTCTCATAAAAAGAGGCCGTGTGGAAGCTCGTAGAGCAGAGAGCTTATCTGCTCTGATATGTTCAACGCCAATGGGTATGCCGCAAAAGATCGACACGAAGAGTAAGAACCGCCGACCGGCCTATCCAGAACGCCTAACCAAACCATACGCCTCAAGTTTACCATCTTTCATATCCTTGCTGATTGTTTCTCAATCCCGCTCCGGCCTTGGCCTAGATTGCTGAGAAGCTCATCGGGACGTATTCGTGACATGGCATTGCTCCTATCGTAACTGTTGGTCGGTGCAGGCATGTAACCTTCTCGCTTTCTTCGGACACGTTCAGCGATGACACCGGCAATGACTATCAGGAAGATCAAGCCAAGAGCGACAGCCAAGGCAATGAGTACAACAAAGCCTCTAGCGATCTTCTTGTCTGTAAATCATGTCAGTACGCTATCATAAATTGTCGTTCCGTGTAACTTACGTGGTGCCGCGAAAACATTTTGCTTGGATATGAAGATTTGGGAGAGACTACCACCGGTGTTGGAAGCAGTGCTCGTAAGCGCGAAAGGCTGGAAAGTTGACCCGTCGAACAACGCGGCAGAGGCATTGCCGAAGCCTGGAAGATTAAGAGACCCGGTAATCATTACATCCTGGGCTACAGGTACTAGGTTGGACGATGCATGCTTCTTACTGAGAGGAAGCACCTGAAGGCCCCGGATGCTCGTGCCGCTTCCCAGCGTGTTGCCGACAGAGTTCCAAGTTGAACCGTCAAATTTCATAAGAAACGTTGAACCATTGGTAGCGGTACCCGAGACCCAGAGTTGGGAGGCATCACTATTCGCGGCGGCAAGTGCAGTTACAGGCCCCGGAATGGTCTCAGCGCCCACTGCAACGGCCCAGGTCTGGGCTTTAGCATCGTAAGTTACAAGAGAAGCATTCACACCATTCACGGACAGGGCACCTCCAACAATCAGGGAATTCGTACTGCTCCAGACCATAGCGTTTGCAATGCCGTCAAGATTATCGCCCGGCCGGTCCCATTGAGCCGCAGAAGTAGCGAAGAGGCACACTCCTGGACATGACAGGGAGCCTGCCTGAGAAAAATTGCCACCAACATATACATCACCAGATTTACCAGGTCGTACGGAAATGGCATTGACAGCAACATCGCCTCCGGCAAGAGCTGGGGGTTGGACATTGAAGGTCGAGGTGGCAAGATTGAATGAAGCAAGCCCATTTAGTTTACCACCGTTGACAGTTCCAGTAAGGGAGCCCCCGGCATAGAGATTGTCGCCCTGTACAGCCAGAGCTAAAATAGTCGAGTCGCTCGAGATCTCGGAGCCAACACCAGTTATTGTGTCGGAGTTTGAGCCATTGATAAAGACAAGATTGCTGATATCAGACCCATTTGTCCCGGTCGCTGTGAAATGCCCACCAAGAATCGTTACATTGAGATTACCGTTCTCGTAAAAAAGGCCAGTAACGACACCCGTGACATTTTGGCTGCTCGTGCTCGTAGCTCTTTTCGTCAAGCTGTTTGATTGCGCTGACGCTGGCTGAATCTGCACGGGTAACGTGCTAAGGCTCGATGAAGTCGAAAGCGATACTGCACCATTGGCGTTCAGTTGCGAGGAAGAAAGAGAGCCAGCAAACAGAGTTCCACCACCTGGTATATCTACAGCAGTCGTGAGCTCTCCGTTGATTGCAATGGTAGAGACGTTCAGATTTTGGAGCCAATCGGCTCGAGACGGTACCCAAACGGCGAACCCGGTAACAGCTATTGATTTACTGTTTCCAGAAGCAATGATTTGGTTGAACTCTCCCGTGAGGGTTATCACAGTCTCTGGCACGTCAGTAGTTACATTTATCGAAATGGCGACAATGGTTCTCACGACACCGTTGACGCCAGCCCCTAAAGCTGCCCAGGTATTCTTTGACGTATCATAGGCAGCGACATGGCTTAAACCACTGGTTCCCCCAGCACTCGTGTTTGTGAACTGTCCTCCAGCGTAGAGTGTGGTCCCATTTAAGAGCAAGGTGACGACCTCCCCATTCAAACTGCCACCAGGAAGCTCTTTCGCACCCGAATCACTAATCGCAAGAATATTCTCATATGTGTCTGTCGAGAAGTTGCCTCCCACATATGTGGTGCTTCCTGAAGTTGCTAATGTGTTGACTCCTGATCCTGACGGTAGACTCATACCTGCTTGATCGAAGGTTGAATTGGCAAAATCAGCGGTATTAATCTCTGCTTTGGTAGGGTCGTATTCGAAAAGGCTATTCAGTCCACCAGTTGAGGATATGAGGGTAAACCCTACACGTTGAGCGACGATGGAAAGATTGGAAGTAGATTGGTCAACACTTGGCGAGAGAGTTATCGAGGGCTGGAAAGAACTTGTAGCTGATTCAACATAGCCGAAGTATATCTGGTCGTACTTATCGAAATTGTTAGTTTGTGAAATGTCCGTTGAGAAACCGGCGGCTGAAGAGCCACTAGCCATAACACCCGTGACATTGACATGGCCTCTAGCTGAGCAGCTGTCGTCCTGCTTGCATCCGGGGGTGTATATGTTGACAGAATAGTTGCCAGACTGTTTGATAGTCGGCAAGAACACAACAGAGGCAGAGGTGGTATCGTTCACAGCTAATGTCAAGTACTCCGACACACTTTCGTGTGATGGAGTCACAGTCCAAGGACCGGTAGAGGTTGTGTTTGACGCTATTTGACTACCGGCGCAGGTCGGTTCATTGAAGTCATTGATCGCGTAAGCAAAGATGTCGTTTTCGAAGAGCTCAATCCCATTCAAGCCGCCTCCATCGCCATACCAGGCTGAAATATCGATCTGAAATTTATCCATACCAACTAAATTCACAAAATGAAAGTCCTGGAATTGCATGCTCGAGTTGTTACTTAGAGGGCACTCTGAGGAACATGAAGCGTTTTGGCCAGTCGCGGGATCGATGTAGGTGAAGTTCATGATCCCATTCAATGGCATAGCAGTGTATCTCCACGTCTTTGTGCCTCTGCCGTCTTGGTGAGTGTTGTACAATCTCAACCTCGTGGGCTGGAATCCAAAGCCGAAGTCTGCTTTCCAGAAGCCTGCAGTATCATCGGCTAGAAGCCAAGTGCTGCCGGAACCATCTGTACCATCCGTCTTGCAGACAATATTCTGTGGGTCGCTAAAGCCCGCCGTTGATGTAGACGAGCCAGATGTGATGTTTGCCCCAGAAATGTTGACAATCTGTTGATCCGGTTTGGTCGGCGCAGATGAGTTTCCTAGGCCTGTGAAACCACCCCCAAAGACAATGTGGCTATTGGCGGCCTTGGTAATGGATGTGACGGGTCCATTAAAACCTGCAAACGGTAAATTTGTCCAGCCGCTTCCTCCAACCCAAGCAATAGCATTTGTAGAATTTGCACCTGTGAAGCTACCTCCAACATACACTGTATTTGTATCTTGATCGCAAAGCAATGCTGAGACTTGTCCAGATAATCCCGTCAGAGGGATAACGGTGGATGTAGTTGGGTCGAACATGGCAGCCCCTGAAGATGGCATTCCCCCCAAGCTTGTGAAATTACCTCCTACCACAATCCCCGCGAGCGTTCCGTTCTGCAGCACAAATGGGCACATGGCCTGGATACCCGCATCCGCTGATGCTAAAGTCGCAAAACCTCCATTGGGAAATTGTGACTGAAGTGACTGGCTGCCATTGGTGAGGAATCCATTCTCGTTTTGGCCTTCGAATTGATAGAGGGAGATGCCGTCGAAGTCTCCTATCAGTGCTGTCCTCCCTAGATCGTCCAAGTTGAGATTCGCCGAGGGTATTGAGTTGAAAGTGATGCCATGCGAGGAGTGTGTAAGGGATGCTAATAGAAAGCCGAGTTGTAGTAGGCGCGGTGGGTCGCCGGCTGGACTCAGCCATGAAGAGAGCTTCATCGCTGACCCCGAAGACTGTATCGACACGACGCGACGCTTTCACTCCATTACCAGCCTGAGATTGATCGAGGTATCGAGGTATTGGCAACGGCCGGCGGACGTCGATATGGATGACAGTTCTTCTCGTCGTGTAACAAATGTCGCGTGGTGTGGGACCGAGATGTCGAAATGAGGAGGTGAGGGAGAAAAGAGAAGGGGGAACGATCTCTCGCTAGGGCGCCACTAATCAGGTACAGTGCGGGCCGGGTCGGTTTCGCCCAGGCCTCGTAAGTCGATGTCGAATGCGATGTTGACGTCGAGGTCAAACCTATGGTTAAATGAAGGTTCTGGTAACAGATGCTGCTAAGGTGGGAGATGCGCTGCGCCGGGCAGTTTGAATCGCTCGTAATATTTGTTATCTGCCGGCTTGAGGTGTGAGTATGGTCGGTGTCGGTGGGCTGTGAGGTGCCCGGATTGGCGTTATTAGGACAGACAGAACAAGATAGTGGTGGATTGAATGGGTGTGAGTCAATGAGTGGATGGATTGAATATCGCGATGTGATGTGTTGTCGTATTGTAGGTAAGTATACGTTGGGACTATGTTGGGTGTGGTTTGTAAAAGAGCGTGGCTAGGATCTGTCAGGGCCGGCTTTTCCATAGGTCTCGTACGTGTATTTGCATGTACGGAGTATTGTATGCATGGACAAAGGTACGTACCGAGTAAACACGAGACTGATGAGGTACTTGGGTTCAAAGGAGTGACTGAACTGGAGCTTACCACATGTATTATTGTACCGTACTGTGAAGCAGAAGCAGAAGCCGGATCTTGGGGCTGGAAATGGAAGTCAAAAGAGGATTTCTCGAGGAAAGTGCAATCTCCTTTTCTCGCGAAACATACTCCGTTCCGTGGCTTGTGCGCGCAATACAGACGTGCCATTTCATTCTGTCTATCTGGTTGTTTAACTGTCTCAAACACATTTTGCTATACGGTTCCGTTTTCATTTCCATTTCCATTTCTATCATTCTGTTTGAATGTAGAATCAAGCGTATAGGGCCCATTTGAATTTAATGAGATTATTCTATGGTTCCTAGGCTAATTCTGGACTCTCGAGGCATTGACCAATGAAATCCGTCACATAGCCCGTGTAAGACACTTGGTACACCGTGCTGTAAGATCGACCGTCTCTTGTGTCCTGTGGAAGAGTAAAAGCAAAACATTGGGGCTAGAATCGTCGAACCTCATCATGGTTTGAGAAATGACTGCGAAATCACACATGGATTAAGGAACTACTGTACGACAGACAGCTGTTTGCTTGTCGATTTACCTCAGGGGCTCGCTATGGGCGACCCCTCCCCCATCTTTATGTACATATCAGATGGGGGTGTTTATAACACAATCTGAAAACTTTATACTTTAAAAAGACATCATCTCCTACAGAACCCGCTGACAAAGATCGACTTTCGTGTGAGATACTTTAACCTCTGCTGTATAACACTGCGGACACCTTTTCCACCTTTTCACCTTGGCCGCCAATCGTTCTACATACATGGAAACATGTTTCCCACGACGATACCACGTTGAAGTACGCCAGGTGAAACGGAAAGCCACAACGTCTTTGATGAGCGAAGGGCATATTTATCAAACAGATTAGTGGTGATATTCGAATTGGAATCGGGGGTATGGCTGCCAGGCGAGAATAATAAACTCAAATAGGACACCATTTGCCTTCACGATGGAAAGCCTAATGGGCCTCGGATTCTTCTTCGTTAAATTCTTCAATTTGGGTATCGTTGTGTCTCCTACTTTTGCTCATTGATGGCAGCCGTCCGAGTCTTATAGTCCCTTGGACTCTCATAATCCTTCAACTTCCCCGCCCACATTCCCAACTTCTTCTTCTTCGCCACCTCTTCCGTTTTCCTGTATGCATTCTCGAAACTCCCAAACTCAGCTCCGTACTTAGCCTCATAGATGGTAGCAAACCCAGCTTTCAGCATTTCCTTGCCCACATCCTTCCGAAAGAGAAACCTCCGTACCCACACTGTAGCCACGACACGCTCGTATTGATCTCTTTTGTAGATGTAGGCCCGCACTCTGCGATTCAATATGTAGTTTCGAAGCCAGAGCAGAGCCTCTTCGGAATAAGGCTGGGCGGGTTTTCCGAAATGCGCTCCCTCTGGAGCGTCTATTCCTGCAAGACGAATATGTATCTTCGTGTAATCAGCTTCAAAAACTCTGTACATAGTGTATCAGACCATACCGTATTGTTCTTCAGAGCTTTCTTCTCAGGTATCTGCTTCCTGCCTGGCAGCCAACCCCATCCCGTCAACCTCCCTCCCGGCGTATGGAAAAGGTGAAAGTTGTCCGCATCACCCACACTTGTGACTCTTCCAAATAGACTCCTCTTCCGAAAAAATTTAGGTCGAATGTATGAGGCCGCGGGAATCCTGCGCAGGTAGGAGCGGTAAACACTGACGGAGGCCAGGATTGTTGACGTGAGAAGTATCGTTGGAACTACGGTTCGAGGGTCTGTGTAGTGCTGCCAATCCGTTGCATTGAGGCTCTCTGTCCATGGGACAGAACCTTTCTTGTCATCGCTGTCCCTTTCGGAATTCGTGGACCATGGCCATCGCATTATGTTGCTTTGTAGAGGTGGGGAAGGATAGGAGCTCTCTCGGTTGAAGTCCCCATGCCAAGAAATATTTTGAGACCAACACAAATTTTCTGATCAAAGCAATATCAAGGATACGAATTCTAGCAGGTCTAAATGTACTTGGTTGAAGCTGGTCGTCATGGTACAAATGATGTACAGTTCATGTACAATATAATAATGCATTACTATTAGACAAATCTTCGTCTCTTTGCTCGTTGACTCCTGCTATCAATCAGAACCTCGTTTGGCTTCTCGTCCTTCACCTCATCCACCAAGTATTCTCTCTTTATAATGACTTTCGACTCGACAATATTTTTATCCTCCTTCTTGATCTTGACTTCGTCAATGTCTACCTCCACCTTAGTCATCAGCCTTTCCGAAAAGGTCTTCAGATCGGCAGCAAACAGCACCGAGTGTGCCCATCCAGCTTCTATGCCCCATAATTGTCTGAAATAATCTCCCACGGCATCATAAGTAGCCTTGGTGAGGCTCTTATGCTTCCCCTTGCCAAATTTGTAGTCACGCTGAGCTATTTGCCACACGTGTGTATCAACAGGTACAGCCTCACCCCACCCCAGCCCCATTAGACAGACACAATCTGCGACTTTTGGGCCAACTCCTTGAAGTTGAAGAAGTTCTTCGTGAGCCGTCCGATACCCATCCCGGCCTCCTGTGGGTAGCTTTTGGTCTGGATCATCGCTGGAATTGCACAAGCTCTGCAGCCAGCCCTCGGGCTTTTCTTTGGCGACCATTTTGGCTGTCTTGGCTATATATCCTGCACGGTAGCCAAAACCAAGCTCTCGGAGGTGTCCCTCAACTTTTGACCCCGTGAGAGCTTCCGCAGGAGGGAAGTCATGAAAAGCTTGGTCATCAATATGGCCTATTAAGGGTCCATAATGTAAGCATAAGTTGTTAACCTGTAAAGTAATGTAAGTAGAAGAATTTCGAACTAAAACGCCATTCGTACCATCTGCGATATTCTCACGATATTATTATTGCTGCTGCATATAAACCCAACGAGAGCTTCCCATGCGTCTTGTTTCAGAATGCGGACTCCAGTGAATTTTGGAGCCCTCTTCTTGAAATTGGCATCTACAGAGGACCACTGCTCATATAGAGAGGTCAGATCCGGAGTGAGATTCAGGTACTGCTTAACAAGTGCCTCGGTTTCCTCATCCTCGTTTGAAGCTTCAAGCACTGAGGTTTTGGCTGAAGCATTTGGACTTAGTGAAGACGTGCTGTTTGGTCTGATGGATCGATAGTGAAGATGAGTGTCATCCTGTTTCAAGGAGAGCATTCTTCCATGTAGAGCGCAAGTCCTATCTTAGAATTGGCCCCCGTTTTAAGAACTCGAGAGGATCTTGTACGTACCATTCTTCATTATTCAACTTCTTCCACCGAAAGGATTGGCCGCAGCGTAGTGTGGTGTCTAAACAGAGCTCTGCAAGGCTTACTGGGAGCTTCCGCCATTCAGATATCCGTAGATTTGCCATAGTTGACAAGTGATTGGAGATTCTGAGTTAGGTAAATTGTTGGAGGCTCTGTCTGTATTATGTAAGGGGACAGACAGGGATTGTTGTTTTTAGCTAGAGGATCTGGTGGATCAGTGCTTTAGCGCGATAGAACATCAGCATTGCATCCACCAAGAAAAATAACGGGCTGGTCTCTTGTCGCATCAAACTCGATATCGCAAGTTATCCACCACACCCAAGCTTCGTTGGTTTAACAAACCTACAGAGAAGACCTGATCAGATCAACTTTTTACCGCCACTATGAACGGCGATACCTACTCATCAAGAGGCATGCCACCTTCATCGACCAAAGCTAAACTAGAAAGTGGAGCTACTGACAAGAAACCTTCAACAGATTCTGGCCGACATGGTTCATCCAGAGACTACCCCGTAAGTTACTGCATTGCTACGCGTCTAAATTCTTATCTAACAAGTATCAAGTCCTCTCGCGATGACCGACGAGGTGACAGGGGAGACCGAGACAGACGCCGTTCGCGTTCTCCAGGACATCGAGGCCCACGACCATCTCGTCGAGAAGGCGAGGTAGACTCTTATTCTACGAGCCGAGATTACAGAGAGCGAGAGCGCGAAGACAGATACTCCTCTGGCAGAGACCGTCGGGGAGGCGGAGGTGGTGATAGAGAATGGGATAGGGATCGAGGTTCTTCGAGACGCGACGCACGACGGGACGACGATGACAGACCACCGAGGAGAGACAGAGACCTCTTCGATGACAGGAGAGGAGGAGGAGGTGGTGGTGGTGGTGGTGGCAGACGAGGTGGCAGAGGAGGCGACCGAGAGCGAGGCGGGGACCGTGATGATTTCGCAGCCCAAGGACGAGCACGTCAAAAGAGCGCAACACCGCCTCCCAAGAAGAAGGAACCTACTCCAGATTTGACAGATATTGTCCCAATTCTTGAAAGGAAACGACGATTGACACAATGGGACATCAAGCCCCCAGGCTACGAAAATGTCACTGCTGAGCAGGCGAAGCTCTCTGGAATGTTTCCACTGCCTGGTGCTCCAAGACAACAACCCATGGACCCAAGCAAGCTGCAGGCTTTTATGTCGCAACCAAGTGGTTCAGTTACCAATGCTGCGCTCAAGCCATCTAACTCTCGTCAAGCTAAGCGCCTTCTTGTCCATAACCTCCCACCGGCACTTAACGAAGAGGCCATTACCAGTTTCTTCAACCTCCAACTGAACGGTCTTAACGTTATTGAGGGATCAGATCCTTGTGTCTCAGCACAGGTGTCGAAGGATCAGTCATTCGCATTACTTGAATTCAAAACAACTTCAGATGCGACTGTGGCTCTTGCACTTGATGGCATCACGATGAGCGAGGACCTTCAGATGGGAAATGGAGCAGCAAATGGTGACACCAAGGGACTCTCAATTCGTCGCCCTAAGGACTACATCGTCCCAGCTCTTGCAGATGAAGCTCCGTTTGAGCCTGGTGTTGTTTCAAGCGTCGTTCCTGACACCCAGAACAAGATTTGTATATCTAACATTCCCCTCTATCTAACCGATGAACAAGTCACCGAACTGTTAGTCTCATTCGGGGAGCTAAAAGCCTTTGTGCTGGTCAAGGATAACAGCACTGGAGAATCTCGAGTAAGTTGTCACGCGTAACAGGGTGTTTTGATCAGTACAATCGGCTAATATAGACAGGGAATTGCCTTCTGCGAATATGCTGATCCCACTCAAGCCACAGATATAGCTGTTGAAGGTCTCAACGGTATGGAACTTGGAGACAAGCATCTCAAAGTACAAAGAGCCAGCATTGGTAACACTCAAGTTTCGGGTCTCGAAATGGGAGTCAACGCAATGTCTATGCTTGCCGGTACTACCTCACAGGGCCTCGAGGATGGTCGGGTCCTACAATTGCTCAATATGGTAACCCCCGAAGAACTCATTGACACCGAAGACTATGAAGGTATGTTGAACCGCCCCCGCATTGCACAATCCATGCTGACCATATTTTAGAAATCTGCGAGGATGTAAAGGAAGAATGCGAGAAGTATGGTAAAGTGCTTGACATGAAGGTTCCGCGACCTACTGGTGGAAGCAGACAGTCAAACGGAGTAGGCAAGATCTTCGTCAAATTTGACACCCCTGAGTCAGCAGGAAAGGCCCTTCGAGCTCTGGCAGGCAGAAAGTTTGCGGATCGTACAGTCGTCACGACGTACTTTTCGGAAGTAAGTACATTAACCAGTGATTTTAGAATACTGCTGACGATTCTCACAGGAAAACTTCGAAGTTGCGGCCTGGTAATCGCTCTGCCCCCTGAACGCAAAATTGCATCAGATAAAAAACCGGACGTACATTTTAGTATTAGCATGTATTAGCCATGCTTCTACCAATGTCAAAGACCCCAGCTTCCAGAGCGACAATATCTCTGTACTTTTAGTATCCATGTCCCACATAAGGCGTTTCCGAAAAGCAATTTATTGAGATCACATTAACCAAATGAGCATTACGGTTTTGAATCTATCCGAGCGGTTTGAGATGACCTGAATTTTGATATATATAGATACTACCACAATGCACACAGTAATCGATTGGAAGGGTTGTGACTTCGCGCGCGTGGCTTTCAATATGCATCGAACTCCAAGTGCTAGTGGACAACATAAGAGGCTAGGAGGTTGTTAAAATGAGTCGGGCATATAAACAGATCTTGGAAGGTAACATTGTTTAACAAGTGATGGTTTCATGGTCTATATAATCAATTCATGAGATCTCCATCCAAATTTTATCGTATTCGTAGCATTCTCTCTCGCATCTTCTCATCTTCTTGTACCTCCAATCGTGACCGCAAAACGGAAATATAAAGAAGCGAAGTTAGTTCAGTGGCCTGTGTAATATCAAATCTAGACAGCGTGTATTGATCTCTCAATTAGGTTCCCTGTCTTCATTGCGATGTTAGCAATGTCCAGCTTCAGAAAATGCAGAAAATGCTTCTTGATTAATACAAATGTCAGAAGTCCGTTAAATTCATCGACCTCCGCAAAAAGATTTTAACCCTTTGCGAAGGACATAAAATGAGAGGTGCCAAAAATTGGTGTATCATCATATGAATGTTCTCAGGAAAAGAAGAGGAAAGTAGAAGGATACTCACATGATAAACGTTTTCTTCATCAATCTCTGTTATGACAGGAGCAAAGCTGGCAAATTAAGCATCGCTGTGCAAAGCGTGGATTGAAACTCCAAAATCAATCAAGGTACTGCGTCGAATAGGTCCTGTCGCATAAATAATGTTGATGTTCATGAAAACTTCGAGAACTTGAAGCTTCCTTAAACCTTAAGTACCAAATTTCACTTCAATCTAGCCTAATACGTCCTAGGGTCATTAAGCGAATGCGCGCACTCAAACATCCACCAGATTTCGGAGACTTGCAAAAAAGCTCAAGTTTTCCATCACCTTCAATTCCGACGCCAAACAACCAGACCAGATCAGATCACCATGGGTCGTCTTCATTCCAACGGAAAGGGCATATCAGCCTCAGCAATCCCATACTCCAGGACTCCTCCTGCGTGGCTCAAGACCACCCCCGAGCAAGTCGTGGACCAGATCTGCAAGCTTGCGAAGAAGGGTGCTACTCCATCGCAAATCGGTGTTGTCCTCAGAGATTCGCATGGTATTGCGCAAGTTAAGGTGGTCACTGGTACGTGCTTCAACTACAGAGGGATTCTTGTCTCCGCACTTTGAATGTGATGCTGATATTTCTTGTCGCAGGTAACAAGATTCTCCGAATCCTCAAGTCCAATGGTACGATACAACCGATATGAAAACTATTCTGAACATCTTTGGTGTCAAACCCAATGATGGACTCGATACAAAATTTCAATACTGCCTCTGCTTGGTCTTTGACTGACGGAGTGAACTATATTAGGCCTCGCCCCAGAAATCCCAGAGGATCTCTACATGCTGATCAAGAAGGTTTGAATTCCTCATACCCCCAACACCATGCGTTCGTGTATGCTAATCTTAACAAACTCAAGGCTGTCGCCGTCCGCAAGCATCTCGAGCGCAACCGAAAGGACAAGGACTCCAAGTTCCGTCTCATTCTCATCGAGTCCCGTATCCACCGTCTGTCCCGCTACTACAAGACCGTCGGAGTCCTCCCACCAACCTGGAGATACGAGAGCGCTACTGCCAGCACCATGGTCTCATAGATGGAAAAATTAGTCGGGTTTTGGCATGGAGTTGGGGTGTGGACAATTTGATTTGCATTGATGGCCTAGCTGCTACGGCAGACCTGGTACTTAGCATAGGAATGGCAAAGCAAAATCACAATCCCCAAGCCAGCAAAAGTGCATTTTTTGTTTTCGACAAAATTCAGTTTTCCCCTTGTGCTATATGAACCAACGCCTGCCCCGCATAGAAGGGACTGCTGTCGCACTTGAATCCCACCAATATCGTCGGCCTTTCGTGATCTCCCATACTTAGCATGACCTACGAGCTATCCATCTATGCAACTTCCACATATTGCCCATCACGCCAACGTTGTTTTTGTGACCTTAACCTCGATGAAACTCCCCTTATGACCCTTCTAATTCTCTCGATCTCTGCAAAAGATATTCTCCCAGCACGCGCAAAGGGTCCTTTGGTCTTTAAAATCGTTAGCGAGAAACAGATACATGATATACATATAACCGCCAAACGAACTGTAAAGCCGTGAGAAAAGGGCTACATACTGTTCCTTGGCCAGTTGCTTCATTCCATCCAGCAACACCCCCGTAACCTTGCCATTCAAATACTGTCTCGTGGGCGCACCATGCGGAGGAGCTTCCTTTGGAATCGTAGGCGCAGGATCAGGATGCTGAGACGTAGCTCGAGAGGTAGCATCTCCGTTTGTGTTGCGCGATGGTGTGCCAATTCGCGCTGGCACGGGCACGGGCGAGGGTACGTTCGTTGCGCCCGTCGCGATTGCCGGTGACTACAAGACGTTAACCTTCCATAATGGACAGAGGCCGAAGAGGGACACATACAGCAGGGCGGTCGGGAGTGCTATCACTCATCACAACATCGCGGATTGAGTCTGGCATTGCTGCGCTGGGCGTTGGCGGTTGCTGCTGTTGCTGTTGCTGTTGGTAAGCTTGTGCTGCTGCGTTTATGCTAGAAGAAGAATCCTGAACGCCCTCACTAGGGGTATTCGGTTGTGACATTCTGCCGTTTAAATAAACAGGGCACTTAATTTTAGTTGCTGGGTAGAGATTGAAGAATGGGTTGCAACCGCCTCGCAAGGTTTTCTTCTATGGCTTCCCATCGATATTCACAGCAAGCGCGAGACAGGTTGCTAAAAGGGCTATTTCTATTCAAACTACGGTTTATCACGTCATAAGAGTTCCCTTGATTAACAGAATGCCGCATTGACTTGACTTCCTACCTAGGTCCGTACATCATCAATTAAAGGTTATCAGAGGCCAATCATCATCACGTGCTGTCGTGTCTCTGCCTGAACGCGACTCAAACGCGACTCGATCAATCCTAAAAATCGCGGACTCTTGCAGTAATGAGATACCGTAGCTATGGCACTCCAATCTCAAGGGAATACGCTTCATAATAAAATGCTGGGCAGAAGAATCCCACACCCAGCCTCAACCAATTTTGACGCGGATAACCTTTCACCTCCAGCAAAGCGCCTGAAGACTCGCGAGAGCACAGATAGAGAAGACTCCCACGATGCCTCTGGCGACGAATCCATCCCTCATACGCCAGATAACTGTACATATCGAGATGAAATCCCTGACTCGGATGATGAGAATGGTTTCGGGGATGAGGGTTCGACCGGTCATAGACCAACTGAGCTTGAGAGTGCTTTGCCACCAGTGAAAACCGACAAAGAAGCCATCAACGAGTATGAGGCTATGCGAGCTGGTGATGAAGTTTCATATGACTTGAAGTCTCGCCTAAGTCAGAGGGCATGGACCAGAGGGAAGAGTTCAATCTATGTGGACGCCTTCAATCTTGCTTTGGATACTGTTCTTGAAGACGAAGGACACCTCTTTGATGAGAAAGAGATGAAGGTTCTGAGCCAATGGAGGGAGCTTGAATATGAGGCTCAATATCTGTAAGAGATTTTCCTTGGAAATGATCCCTTTTGACTGATAAAATGAAGATACGTCCGTTTGTTTTTGAGAAAGACTTCTGCCTGGCATCGTATAAGTCGACTTAGGTATCATAGCGATATTTCAGATATTCCATCTGCAGTGACGAGCCTTCAAAATTCTAGAGAGCTTCCTGAATCTTCAGCTGCAGTCCAAACAAATCCAGCGGAGCTGATGCCTCCAGAAGGCACCATCCTCGAGTCTTCTTTTACCTTTGCGGATTCGTCTTCGGAGATGATTTCTACTTTGCAGGAAGCCTCTTCACTCTTAAATTTGGAAGAATTAAAAGCAATGGCAAAGGAAGCTAAAGTGCAAGGGAAAAATAAGAATGAGTTGCTACAAGCCCTCCATAAAATGAGCAGCCGTCAAAGTGGCTTAGGATGGGTCGGGTTGAAAAGATCTGACAGCGAGCAAACCGTAGCCTCGGATTCGGGTAATAATGAGGAGGATGACGCTGATAATGCTATTTCGGACATAAATCGAGACAGACACTTCGTACGGAAAATCATGACCAGCACTGGACCTTGCATACGCCTGTCGCTTCCAACTTTGAAGCTCTTTGAGAGGGTCCATTTAATTTTCTATAGGTCGACAGAATGGACAGAAAAGTCACTCACAACCATCATTTTGGCGAGAATCTCGCGTCGGAACTTTCCAGACTACATTGTCTGTCGCTCAGCAAATATCTTTCCGTCAAGATCCTATATCCTAGAATTCGAATCAGCCTTAAGGGTGCAGCTTCGGATTGACCAGATCCTCGAGTTTAATGGGAACCCTGGGAAGCAGGGGCTCGAAGAGGTCTTGACTATCTTTGATGAAGTTTATCCCCGGTGGGAGATGCTCCTGAAGGAAGAGCAACGGAAAGAAGACCGTGTATATGAGAGTGGTGAAGGAGCTTACCTTCGTCGATTTTCACCAGCATGGGTAAGCAGCATCCCAAAGCATCTCACTTCTTCATTCAGACGGTGTTTTTGAAGTCCCTTTCTGATGTCTCGGAACTTACGAGACTTACTAATAAAGTACAAAACTTTACTGATCAAACATCACTGACTCCAAGAACTTGTAGGTTTACACAAGAATCATTCACAAAGGCACATATGTTCTCGGACGTTTCAAATTGTATTCTAGAGAGCATGAAGTGCTCAGTGAGCTACTTAAACAGCGACTCTTCCATGCTGCACGTCGTGGAGCCTGGTATCAGCGTAAGGCTCTGCTTGAGGAGCATTATATGTACACTCTTGATCCTCCATCAGGGATCTCGGATCCTGAGAAGCAGAAAAAGCATTGGAAGCGTATCTCACGAAAGACTTGCGAACAGGGGTTAGAAGACAAGGACTGCCACACGATATATCACTATGATCTACAGAAGAGGATCAAGAAGCTTGAGAAGAGCCTCAAAATCCCTATGCGAGAGCAACATGACTTTGGTCACGTTCTGCTCTCCAAAGCGATTGAAGTGAGCGTCGAAGGCATCCAGATAAAGAAAACCCATCCCCCACCTCTAAAGAGAAGGGCCAGTGCACAAGTAACGGAAGAGAAACAACGAAGCACAAAAACAATTTGGGTGGACGAGTCTGAAGGAGGTGGAGAGTGTAGCGTAGAAGCCATGTGTCTCTCATCTTACCGTGAGAGAGGCTTCAAGGGATATCACTCTGAAGGCGGGATCTTACGAACATTGTTTGCATACCTCTTCTTTGATGTACTTTTCGTATACATACCCAACGTCTTCCAGACTGCGTACCAAACCTGCCCCTTGGATCTACATACCGACGCCTTCTTCCCGTCCCGAGCCTCGGAGATTAATCATCGTCTCGTGGAAATAGCAAATGGCAATGCCGCGCAAATAATTCGCGCCGTTGATGAACGCGAGCGCGAGAGGAAAACTTGTGTTGTTGGCTTGAATTGGGACTTTGAGCTTGACGACCTATTGGAGATCGTCGGCTGTTTTGATAGTGCCGCTCTGGCAACAGTGTGTAAGGTTATGGCTCAGGAGTACAGGGTTAGAGGTGGCGGGATACCGGACTTGTTTCTTTGGAATCCAAAGGACAAGACTGTGGTGTTTTCGGAAGTTAAGAGTGAGAATGATAGGTTAAGTGATACGCAGCGGATGTGGATTCATGTTCTCACAGGCGCCGGCATCAGGGTTGAGCTTTGTAATGCTATAGCGAGGGAGGTGAGGGAAATCGATGCAGGATGAAGTCTCGCTACTGTAATCATGAGGTAGCAACTAGAATACTCTTGGGGCATTCCATAATGTGACAGCCCCGTCGCAAGCAATTCAACTTAGAAAGAAGACGAGAATACGAGGTCGGTGATGCTGAATGAAATGCCCCCTTCGCACCGTCCGTCCACTTGAATTGTGCCACATACGAGCGTTCCCATGTGCGATTGATCTGTCTCTATATTCATATCTCTTCGACAAATTAGGAGAAAAGCCTACCTACCTACAGTAGGTACTTAGGTACCTTAATTCCAGCTACTGTAGCCCTTATTCACAATGGACAGAGTAGTCTACCGAAATATGTCGCTGGAATTATGATCTATCGCTATCTATTGTTCCTCAAATGCCTTCAGAACCCTGTCAAGAACAGCTTTGACTCCAGGGGCTCTCTCAATTCTCCTCCCCTCAACAACCATCGCCTTCATCGTCTCTTTGCAAGTGTCTCTACCCTCTTTAAACATACCAAATACACCGCTTACGAAGGCCTGTACGATCATTTCGGCAGCCTCTCCTCTCTTCAGCCTCATTGTTTCAGGACCAGATCCACCGGCGACTTCCAATAGTTCGAAGAACCCCAGTGCCAGCTCATAATGTTTTGACCCCTGAGAGTGTGTTCTCCGGCGAAGACCATCGAATAATGCTTTGCTGCGTTCATACAGGGCAGTTCTCGTACCGGCAGTTGATCTCGTGGACGAAATGACTGCTTTGCTCAACTGCAAGAGGTCGGGTAAGTGTGTTAGAGGAGATGGATCAGAATACTTGACGTTCACTGCTCTAAACACCGCTGAGATACCATTGGTGACAAGCGTTTCTTCAGTCTTGTCTCCAGTCTTGCTATCATCCGTCGTATCCATTTTATCATTATTGGTCGCTTCCTCAAGCATTGGTGCGATGATTTTATAAACTTCCTCAAACATGTCGATATCTGTACGTGCTTCCGCATATTCTCCTAGGCTGGTAATTGCGTAAGGCCGATAGGCTTCATTGTTGCGTTTGGCCTCTCGAATGGCTATCTTCTTCATCTGGGCAGCGATACTAGGCTCTTGCTCCCAGAGAGGCTTTCCGGCCTTGGTAAATTTGACAAATGCTTCGAGGACGTTTTCTTTGCCATCAAAGGTCTTGAGCGCTAGAGCCTTTTCCAAGGCAGGCCAGATAGCTGCTGCATTCGACCAGCTGATATCTGATCCTGATGATGTAACCACGTCGGCGATTGTCAATGCTGCAGTATGCTTTATAGTCCATTTCGTAGACTCCAGTCGCCCAACAGCCAGATCGTTGATTTCTTTCGTGTACAACAGTACTGCTCTCGAACCACCCACGTTCTCGGACCATGTCTTTTCAAATTGTTCCTTTGTATGTTCATTGGAATCGTGCTTGGCAAAGAATACAAAGGGCAGAAACTCCGAGGCTAGGGAATTGAACCGATCAGTAGCAAACTTCGAAACTGCGTAGATGATATCTGCAGAAACCTGTCGCCGAGTCTCGTCTTCGGCATCAAAGTAAAGATTTTTTGAAAATGCCACGAGGCGCAGTAGAGAATCATCAGATGCAAGACGTGCCAGGTAGCCTGCAGATCTGGCATACCCAGCACTGACTGCATTGTTGCGGTCCAAAACTGCCTTCTCCAGCAGCTTGAGGAAGCTGTCGGCATGAGGACGGAAAACGAAGCTATGTCTGGTTGCTAGACTAACCAGAACACCGCTGCAACCAATCTTCGACGGCATTCCAATACTGGTCCTGATGGCATTTCCCAAGTGGGGGACGAGTTCCTTCATGGTAGGCTCGTCAAGGGCATCCAGACACCGCTCAATACTCTCGAAAATTGGTGATCGAGAGACCGCGGTACTACGGGCAGAATCTATCTTCTCCTCCGTGAGATTGTAGTGGGCGGCCCTCAAGTACACATAGTCAACCCCTTCGGCTTCCAACGTGCTTAAAAGACCTATCAGCTCTTCGACCAGGTTTGGTATAAAAGGCAGCAGGATTTTACCACCACTTTTGATAAGTTTCAATACTGTCACGGTAGCGAATACTCGCACTTCTTCCGCAGAGCTCTGCATTCCTTGGTCGGAAAGAAGGAACGGCATCACTTCTTTCAGCATTGATTGTGCATGCTTTGAGGATGTCCCAGCCTCGGTTTGTCGCACGAGGATGCCTGTCAGCACCATGCTTAAAGACATAGCGGCCTTACGGACAGATCCCTTGATATCGTCCAGAACCTTGAACGCAACCGCCCATATATCGTGAAGATGCTTCTCATATTTATCAAACTCTCTCCCCTGAATAAGATCTGCGATAGCGGCACAACTGGCTTCTCGTGTTCGCCATTCTTTTCCCACGATGCTAGTCAAGAGGTCCGCCAGGATTTCGTCGAAATAAGTATTGATCGTAGCACTAGAATCCTTAACGAGGGCACTCCAGATGTCATTCATCGAACGCTGAACATTGGGATTGGGGTCAAATCGATAGCGGTAGAGTTTTGGGTATAACTTAGGATCGATTTCCGATTCCGAAAGGATGCTGCTGAGCCCGAATCTCCCAAATGCAGATCGAGTAGACCATGTAGCGGCGTTTGCTGCAAGAGACATGAACTTATATACCAAGCTTTGGTCACCAACCTCGTTTGCCAAAGAGATAATATCTTTGTATGATGTGACAGAGTTCCCATCCCCAGTCGGTAATGCACCCGGCTCGAATAGCTCAGTTTCTTGGTCAACTTTGAGTTGTGCACTAGAACCGGTGAAAGATGCAACGAGGTCACTGACTAGCTTCTCTCTGAGCTCCTTGTCACCTTGCTCATAGACAAGACTGAGACCACGACTTGCTGTCTCCTGAACAAGTTCATCTCGTGCTGAGAGCAAGCCCATGAATGCAGCTTGGCATTCTCTCAAACGCGATTGAACTTCACTAAGATGGCCTGAGTTTTGAATCAGAGAAAAAAGCCAAATGCCCGATGCTTTCTTCAGTGACGGCTTTGTAGTCTTGCAGTCTTTTAATAGCTTGTCCAGGACTGTCGCAAAAGTGTTTCGCCGCTTCATCCGTCCTTCATAAGTGGAAGCAACATCTAGGCTGAGGAGAAGAACGTCAGACTGCCAACATGCAGCAGCACAGCTTAGAGCCTCTCCAACAGTAAAATGGATTTCGGCCTGTTTCAGTTCATGCAGTCCATATAGTGTGGTAAGGATGGTCGACAGTGGCCCGGACTCTTCATCCTCATCAAAGACAAGGGATAACCGCCCCAAAGCAGAAATTGCTTTCTCGTTACCCTTTTTAGCTTCTGCTGTCAATGAATCAATAAGGCCTACAACTTGCAGAATCAGCATTAAAGTTTGGGAAGATACCTCGCGATATTGAGAATTGCTTACCAGTCGCTTTCGTCGAAGATTCGTCTATTTTTGTAGCTGTAAGAACACCGGAGGCGCTGATTTGTCCGACTGCGTTAAACACAGCCTCTTTCGTAGACGTATCTTTAGCACCTGTAAGAATAACCAGCAGAGTCGAGATGTTCTCCTCAACAACGGCTTTGTCAACACTTTCGAGCCGGCCATAGTAGGAAGCTCGACTAAGGATATGGCCCAGCGAAAGGATTGACCCATGTACTCTGTTCGCATCAGCGCCCACTGCCGATGACCACGGCTTTATATCGTCCCGCAGAGTTTCTATCAACTTCTGGATAGACTCGCCGCTAGCTGTTGGATGTGGAGCTAGCATGCCAAATGCTTGTGCTGCAATAAATCTTGTGGCTACATTGTTGGATCGAATTGCTTTGAAAAGTTCAACAGCTCGCCCAGAAAGACGACCGATAACGTTGCTAGGTGAAATGGAAGCTATTTCGACGAAGCATTTGCCACATTCTCCAAAACCGTTCCCATCATTCCTCAACATACCTTCGAAGGCGGCTGTGAGGTAGATATACAGCGCATCTTCATCCACAGATTTAATATAGGCTTTGATGGCCTTTCGAGACTCTTTGTCAGTGCGAAAGAGAACGTCTAGCTGGCGCTCCCAATCTGCATCAATGCTGAATGGTACTTCAGACTTCTCCAATGCCCCTAGTAACAGCATTCTACGACAGTAACTAACAGCAGCTGGGAAAGCATTGATTTTGGACCCAGAAAAATTGCCAAACACGGATACCGAATCGACATCCATGCCAGTTTTCATGCTATTTGCGACAGTGGAGTTCTCGAGAAGACTTTGCGAGGTAAAAAATACCTTGACCATCTCAGCCCAAACAGGGATGGGACAATCCGAAGAAGTAGCAGAAGAATTTAAGAGTCGATACCAATATGGATCCTATAAAAACGGAGTTAGTATCTGCTAAGTCCCAGGGTAGCTAAGATAACTTACAAGGCCTTTCTTACCCTCCTCGACCACATCACTACGCTCGTCTGTACGTCCGCCGAGCGCAAGAATATCTATCCATCGCCCTACGACGTCGTTGTAATCCAGGCATCGATTCGCCCAACGAACAGTGGAGAATCGAGCGCTTCTCACAATACCATCCTCGCCTTCTTGCAAAGTCATGTACTTAAGCAGCAGCAAACGCAACTCATACTTCAAGCTTGAGTCCAGCTGCACAGAAAAGACACCTAGTAAACTCGACAGAGCCCCCTCGATACTTACGAAGAGCGTTTCCGATGAACCTTCCTCTGTCAAGGATCTGAAAAGCCACTTAACAAGTGACAGCTCGTCGTTGAGAACAATGGAAGGGGTGGTCTTGGCCAAAGAACCCAGAGTCTCATAGGCGAGTGCTCGCAAGGCGGCAGCATCCTGAGACTTATCTTGGGGAATGGGCCAGCCTTGATCTTCAATATAGCTTCGGAGGAACCCAACTAGTTGAGGAGCTACCTGCTCCAGATCACTAGCAGAGCCTACGCGTGATACCCAATTCATGTAATTGAACAACGCATTTCTAAATTTTACAGTCTCAAGGCCTTTTGCGGGAAGATTCGTGTTGTCATCTGGCTGAATTGCTTGTTGCACGATCTTCACAATTTGCCGAGGAAATGTTGTTGAAATGGCCGATTTACTGAGCAGAACAAGCAATCTAGTTTGAAGAGCCGGTTTCAGTGTGAAGTAGATCTCCATAAGGTTCTCAATGGTCTCGGGATTTTCCAATGAGATAGTTGACCGTTTCAGCATGTCATCCCCTGCGCTGGAAATTCGAGAGTTGGTATCTCCAGACGCAAATAAAGCTGGCAAGAATCGCTCATCATCTGTAAAAGCGCCGCTAGCCAAGAATGCAAGGATTCCGATTTTGGTTTGTGTTAGATTTAGTCCTTCTTCGGTAGTTGGGTCCCATGTCTCTTGCTTTCCACTCAATGTCAAGAATTCATATTCTTGGACAGTGAGTCCAGGACAAGTTACCCCAGATGCTATAGAGCGTACGACGGTGAAAAGGACAAGCTTCCCAAACCATGAAGCCACGAATTTTGCATCTTCAACATGCTCGTCGAGCCCGAGCTGTTGTCTCAGCTCTGTGTCTTCTTTGCTTCCCCGCAGCGGTATACGAAGACGTGGTAGCAGGCGGAGGAATAGATTGAAGAGTGTTGCACAGGTCTGTTTGCCAGCATCCTTGGCAAGTCCATGCAATATGGTTGGCAGGAGGTCCATTTGCTCCTGCACTATCGTTAGCTACTTCGTGGCCTAGAGAAAGCAACTTTCTAGACTGCCTTACTTTTGAAGACAGTTTTCCCACACTCTGCTGTATGAAAAGAAGGTCAAAGTGTCGTATCATAGCAGACTCCGCGTTCTCCTTGTATTGCTTCAGGAGGGTCGCCACGGGGAGGACAATGCCCCTAGTAAAAAGTCAGCCAACCAGTCAACATACAGATTTGATAATATCTCAACGTACTGGTTGCCGGCAAGCCGAATCTTGACATGGCTACATATTGATATCACCTTCAAAAGAGTCAGAATCCTGCAGCGTCACGTGTTGGCGAGGATAGGTACCTTGTTGCGCACGTCAACAGAAGAGGAAGTCAACTTCAGCAGCAGAGGCGGCAAGTACGTCTTCAGGAGACCTTCAAGTTTGTCGTCTTGGGCGAGTGCTATGCGCATCTCCACTTTGCCACAAAGCTCGAGCTCTCTGGCCTCAGCGGACATCTTAACAAGATTGATATTGAATTTCGTTGTAAAGGCAGCAAATTCATTACGTTTTGGTGTTTCTGGAGGAGAGAAAACGGGAGTTTTTATGGCGAGAGCAAACTGGTAGGAGAATCAAACATCGTCAACAGGCAATGATTATATTACGACTTGTTCTGATTCGTGTTCGTCGTTTGCCTGTTGACTTCGCAATAAGGTAATGGCCACTGCAAGGCTAGCTCATACCACGTGATTATTCACACGTAATCAGGACAAAGAATATTGCTTGTTATGGCACGCTCGGAATGGCGTATATTACCTTAAATAGCAATATCGAGGGTTTCAATTCAAGACACTTATGGCTCTCACTTCACAATGTTGAATATTTGGGGCCCTCATGCACTCAGGGTAATTCGGGGTTAATAGATAGGCAGACTAGGACGTCTCCACCTGTAACCTATCGCCACCTGAAATCTCATATGTACAAGTAACTTAAGTGATTGCATCTTGATCGACCAGTAAGGCTGCTATGCAAATACACTCTCCATTCAGAGCAATGCTCATCATTGTTCTAGGGTATTTACAGACTTCCAGTCAATCCAGTCCACCAACAGAGATCCCTAATCCATGACCACGAAAACTCCCCAGCCCGAGAAATCCATAATAAACAATTGTCATATTTCTACCTTATCTCATCTCATCGTCGATCATCATTATCGTCATCGGCAGGCTCAACACGCACTAATATCTCCTCCAGCAGCCCTTCCAAGAAGACGTCCACACCATTGTCCATGCCAACCGGCTCCTGCTTGTCCCAATGATCGATTTCTTTGCAGACGTGAGCTAATTTATAAACTAGTTTCCTTAGTTTTTCATGTGCTGCTTGTGCTCGCTGTTGCTTTGGGGTAGTGCCGGTTCGCCCAAACGCCTGCTGGAGACGTATCTGGCGACGTTTCAGCGCTTCCTCGAGAGCTGGAAAAATAACATCGTTGAGGGCATCAAGTTCACCAGTCGGGCTAGCGGGAGTTGGAGAGGGCATAGTCGTCGGTGTTCGGGAGGATTCAGAGGAGAGGCTTTCTCGCGAAGGGGTGCTTTCACGAAGTTTGGAAGGAAGAGCGGGAAGTGGTTGCTGGGCAAGCTGACGTGGGTTTACGTTCTGGGAAGTGAGAGGCTGCGTCATGGGGGGCATTTGTTGCTTCGCTGGTACAGTCGGCTGGTTCGTAAGTTTCTGTAGGGGTTGGCCTCGAAACGGCGGGATTTCAGGTAACTTTATAGGCCCAAGTTTTGGTAAGGGTTGTTGGGCTGAAAGTCGTGGAGTAGCTGCGTTGGTTTGGAAATCTTGGGCTTGGATGGCCGACGGGGCAAATTGTGACCTCGCCGGCTGAGGGGAAGGAGTTGCTCCAATGTTTAAGAATCCCATATCTCTTTGCAGTTGCTCCTGTAAGCTTCTATCGTAATCTGGAGATTCCGTCGCTTGTTGGGGAAGATATTGGTGTTGAGGTGTTCTTGGTGTTTGGGGCCCTGCCGCTGGATGCTTTTCTGGGGAAGGTGGCAGTGGGACTTTTGAAGGCGATTGAGGTGGCATATTAGGAACAGGTTGTCGTTGCGGTGATGACTGTCTCGGTTGGCTGGTTATAGGAGAGTTCAATCCTTTGACTGTATCTGCACTGGAGACATATCCCGAGTCCTTCATTTTCGTTGGAGATAAACTGTGAGGTCGTTCGGCATAATCATCTTCACTTTCAGAGGATCTTGAAGATCTCGCATTCGTTGCGGACTCCCCCATCGTATTCAACCCGGATCGACCTGCTCCTCTACCTCCAACAGGTCGTACGGTCCCAAAATCCCACAGGTCATCGTTTATAGGTGCTGTCCGCGGTAGTTCATCTCGCCCGTCATCTGAATCATCATCTCCATCGCTTTTATGGTGCACTGCCCATCTTTCATGCCGCTCAATCAGCTCTGTAAGGTAGGAGGTCTTCTTGGCCTTTCGAACGAATAGATGCTTCAATAAGTCTCGAGCAGAAGGTCGCTTCCTAGGGTCTTTCTGTAAACATAACTCGACAAATTCTTTAAATGCCCTGGAAAAATTGCCTTCCAGCTCTGGCGGAGGATTCTTGGGGATTAAAAATAGAACTTTCATAGGATGAATGTCAGAGTAAGGTGGTTCTCCGTTGGCCAGTTCCAGGGCTGTGATGCCCAATGACCAGATATCCGCTTTGTGGTCATAGCCAGATTGCTTGATGACTTCAGGAGCCATCCAGAATGGTGTGCCAACGAAAGTGTTCTTTTTCGTCATTGTAGCTGAAAGTTGTCCCGAAACACCAAAATCTGCCAGCTTGACTTGACCGTTGGCTCCCAACAAAACGTTTGCAGCTGGCGGCAGGGTTAGCCAGCTCACGTAGCTCTAAGGCATAGATGTACCCTACCTTTGATATCCCTATGAAGCTTTTTGTCCCCATGCAGGTAATCTAAACCAAGTAGTAGTTCTCGGATAATGATCGAAATATACTCCTCATTGATGAGCCCTGGCTTCATCAAATCCCCGCAACTCCCGCCGGAACAGAATTCCATAACGATCCATAGGTCGGAGCCCTTCAAGTATGATCCGTGGTACTGTGTAACATATGGAGAGTGGAGTTCGGACAGAATGGAGATCTCTTGTATGATATCTTCCACCTCATCTTCTGCATTTTCGACGTCGATTACTTTGATAGCGACAGCTTGCCCGGTACGTTTATCTACTCTGCTATTGTGTTAGCTACAGTATGATACCATTTACGAAAATGGGAGACGAGAAATTACCCTTTGTAGACCTTTCCAAAGCTGCCGCCACCTAGATCCGGTCAGCACTGGGGTACGAAGATAGGTGATCCTCTCACAGCATACCTATGCAATTCTGCTTGGTATACAGCGTCTCCGGATCTACCACACCGCCCATAATACCACCTCCGCTTGACATCTTGCCAGACTGTGTCCTACCAATCAAGTTGTAAGGGGTGATAAGGCGAGAATCTCGTGTGATTGGTGCAGTCGGTCCGCTGAAGGTTGTCAAGAACTCTGGGCAGATTTACCGCAGAGGCTGCTCCTCGAGTTTGTAGAAAGATACGCAGCAAGAAGATGTGTTTCAAACAGGAATCGAGATGTTCGGTCAGAAGCTGAGGGCAAGAATTGCGGCAGGTCGTTAACGTGGTGATCGCGGGGTATAAAAGCGTATGGTATCGATAAATGAGGGTGAATTGGACCAGAAATCAGAGATTTCTAGTTCTTACCAAGGGCTGGAGCTGCTAAATATCCTTTCACGGCCCAGGCAAAGCGAAAGGGAGGGCATCCCAGCCTGGAATGAACGAGACGGCCGTCGCTGCTCAAGCTCGGAATGCAGGAACGACTTGGCGGCTTCCTTGTTTCATGAATATCCGGGGAAGTGGGCGCGACTGGTCTACAGAGTGAAGGGATTGAGGTCGAGAATAAACAGCATTTAGGGGTCTGTCAACATAAGACAAGCATACGCTTTCGTTGGATTGCGATGCTTTGCTTTTTCTAGGAGAATTACAGGCGGGATGTGTTGTTGTGATTTTAGGATGCTTGTCCACGTCCAATCAATCCTATTCGCCCAGTGAGTGTTGATTTCAGGGGTCGGTGAGTAAACAGCCGTCCACCTCACGCGAATGGATTTGTTCACATGCGATCCAGCCACAAGGTCATATCAAGGTGCCATTAATTGTCAGGCATTTCATCATTCATTCTATACTCATGTTCATGCTCAATAATGCCACGGCAGGAGTGCCTTCTAATGCAGTGAGGGACGCCAAAGCCAGGGCTAGAGGAAATGGAGGCACAGTATGCCAGTCATAAATGCCATGATGCCGCCGCGGGTACGGCCATTTACCGTTACGGAACAAAGGAGAATGTCTATCAACCGGTGGGACATTCTCACTTCAAAACCCTTTCTCCCTCTCTCTAATCCTCCAGGAACTCCACCATGACAGTGCCATTCTTCAGACCTGCATCCTCAATTGTTTCCTCCAGATAATCTCCCAAGTCCTTGCCCATACCCGTCAAGTCAAACGGAACCCCTTCCTTACCCTCCAAAGGATCTGCCTTTAGCCATTCGAAAATCCGTAGAACTGGATCGTCCACCCGGAATCTTCGTACAATTCGTCCCGTAGAATGCCTAAACTGGACCCGAGTTACGTCAGGTCCCGGCGCAGGTTCGACGTGAGGATTGTTGGAGGATATTCGTGAGTATGTGGACGGTTCTGATGTTTCCTCCTCAGGATGACCATTCGAGGGTCCAGCAGTTTCTTCCTCGGTTCCATTATCAACCTCCTTTCCTTTGCCCTTACTCGCATCCCCAAAGCTCTTCGTGAGATCATCTGGGTCATGTTCTTTCGGACCAGCTGAAGCTGTATTTGCAAGACTGTTCTGTAAGGCAAGGTCGAGCATTTCCTCTTCTGTAAGCCGATCGATATCGATGGATTTAGGCTTTTCGGGTTTCCGCTTGGCCACAGGATTCTTCTTTGTGACATCAAGACTATAGCGATCTAAAAACTCCACTAGTTGCATGAGGAAGTCCCCAGCATTAGGTACTGGTGGTCCGGACCATACCTTCATCTGCTCTCCGGTACGTGGGTCGACAATGGCGATATGTGGGTATGCAGCGTCACTATCTTTTGAGAGAAAATAGTATTGAATGTATTGGCTTCCTCGCGGATCGTCTTTTGAATACTGCATAAAGATGAAGTTTTCCTTGACCACCTCTTTGATGCCATCATGCTTCCATATGTCACGGTTCAATTGTTGGCAGTCGAATATGGAAGGATCCTGAACGTTGACCAGTATCCACTTTGCATCTTCCTTTCCTTTATCACGAGCATCATCCCAAGCCATTTGGTTCATAAGCTCGAACGGGGGTCTGAAGAGTTCCGCCAGCAGCGCAGCTTTGCTTGATGTTTCAGAACCACCACCAGTAGCTTCAGCAAGACCTTGACGGCGTGTAGTAGCATCAGCAGATTCATCCCAGATAGATGGGACTGGTCTCTGGTTGAAAACGCCTGGTCGTCCTACGAAAGTCAGTATTTGCAGACAGATTTTATTTCATGAATATATACGTACCTGGTACTCGAGCCAGGCGATTCCTCATCTGCTGTTCGACTGCTGCTTGCATATCGTCTGCGCCCCAGCCTCCGCCACCATGTCCTCCAACAAGTGTTTCTGTCGTACGCCCAATAGGTGCCCTGACACCATCTGCACCCAAACCGCCAGATGCATCACCTCCCCCATAAAATTCTTCTTGCATTCTCCTAGCAATCGCTTCGTCATCTTCGTAGTCCGCTGCTCGGCCTATAGCTGCTGCGGATGTGGCTTGCCCCCCATCGTCAAGATCTATCATGTCTTCGTCGTCGTCATCTAAATGCACAACTCCCTTGGAGTCTTCTCTTCCGGCACTGGCAGCTCGAGGTTGTGGTCGCGTAGAAGATGGTATAGATGGTGCAGATGGCTGGGTACTTTGGCCTAGGCCAGAGGCAAGATCGGGAGAGTCGAAGTAGAGTTGGATGGCTTGTTCACTGTTGTTGTCCGTCATCTCTAGATACCTCCTCGCAACGTCTGGGGTCGCCCCCGTGAAAGCCACGAATGTATCGATAATATCGTCCATGGTGCCTGCAATTCTGCTGTGTGGACTTTGCCAATAAGAGTATGGAGTGCCCAAGGGTACGCAGAATATATGTTTGTGGGGTTGATCACAGGGTGTGGACGGTCATCGGAGAATGTGCCACTGGGAGTGAGTGAATCAAAAGTCGGATGCAGTTATTAGCAACGGCGCGGGCGTGTCAGGATGCGTAGTGGTCAGAAGGGTTCATGTAGAGAGGGTATTTGGGCGCGGTGACGTTTCGGGCGGCAACCTTGGCGGTTGATAAGATCCCCCTAAAATCGTGCAGGGGCGAGGCTGAACACGAGGCTGTCTCCATCAGGTGCCCACTTACCACCAGGACTACAACTTTCTACATTTCACCCACTTATAGCCTCAACTTCTCTATGCTTACTACCTATATTCGCCTTCCTCCGAGTTTGTTTGCTATATACTGCTAATGTATAAACTTCTAGATAATACGGTAGATCTTCTTTCACGAACATATACTTGAAAAGACTGATTGACCTTTTGAAAATAGCATCTTTCACCGCAGAACACGGCGCCAAAATAATCCTTGTAGCAACGGTTGCCCTAGTATTCGTTGCACTAGGATATAATGCTGCTCTAGATGGATGATTTAGACCAACAATCTGCTAGGGCACTGGGACTTCACCCTCGCAAGATGCATCACTTCGAGGGTCACTTGCAATACAGTTATCTAGCCGCTAGGGATTGTATTCTAGATCTGAAAGAATGTTATGGTGGGGGATCAGAAGCACAGAGGTGGATCGTCGAAAGATTTCAGCTATCCCTGTCGGATGCAAATGTCAGAGCCATTAATCATTCTCGGGGGTTGAGATTAGACTATATTGTATTGACCGAGACAATAAGCTACATTTGTTGCAATAAGGAAGATATTTCAAGTCACCTTTGTTTGTCTTGTACATAGATGTTCGTTCTATCCTGAATACCTAGGCCTACCTAGGCCTACCTAGGTATGTATTTAGCTCGCTTGGTAGAGGGGTCAAAATACTCAATTAGGGTCCTTTTAGCAGCCAATCAAAAGAAGGCTTGGCTTACCTTATAGTACCCCTGTCGTCCTTCCAGGAACCAAGACTCTACTCTTTTGATGCAAGTGCAAGCTCACCCCAGAGCCAAAACGCCTTAATACTCGCAATACAAAGCTCAACGTCCTCCAACATGACCGTCGACGATACAGTCACCGATCCCTCTCTTAAAATGACACTCGAAATCTCCAAGCAAACCTGCGATCACGCAATTGCGCTCTTGGATCTGGCGTCCAGCACCCCCCAACATCCCCAGTCTCTTCCGATTTCCAGCTCCAGATCTCGAAACAGCAGAAGCTACTTATCACATACCTAGCTCAATTACGAGGGCTTCACCGCGACGCACACGTTGGTGCAAGACAGACAAAGGCTCAGACAGCTGAAGCGCGTCAAGAGATCGACAGGCTCCATTTAGCACTACAGAACCTATACTATGAGGAAAGGCATTTGCAGGGAGAGATTGTCGCTTGCGAGTCATACGAGTAGGTCAAGTCTGCAAAGAAAGGCCAAACACCACAGCTAACGGTTTTCACAGTCACAAATACCAGCAATTACCTCTGATTCCGGTAGACCAGTTCTTGGCAGATCATCCAGAACACGCAGGTGCAGATGAAGTTGCTTTGACGATTGCTCGGATCGACCATGAACATGCAGAGCGATTGGCACTTGAAGAACAGAGACAAGCATTGCTGAAGAAGAAGCAAGGGCTTATTGCGGACAATAAGAAGAGGAAGGAGGACCTTGCAAATCTGGATAAGGACTTGGAGAAGTTCATTGATGTGCGTTACAATATACTACTATCAATCGTGAGCATGACTGACTTAAGAACAAGGCCGCCAAACCCATTCAGAAGACCTTTGAACGTTGATGAAATATCGAACAGCAAATACCTAACTACGTACACCTGCTTCGTCCTCTCAAGCTATGACGATCTACGGGGTATTGCCTGCTTTAATGCAGCCCTAGCTGGTGGCTTGTGGCAAACATGCCCTCCATCAGTGTCGGAATAGGCTGGATCTCTTGCTTCACTCTATGGAGCTTCATCCAAGGATCGCTGCGTTCGTGCATCTGCAATGCAGCATGCTATCTCGGAAAGCCCAGTAGATGGCACGATTCGAAGAAGATAGCATAAAGATTTATAGACCCGATTCGAGCCAAATCGAAAATCCGCGTTCTCGTTTCAAGTTTCTTATGAGCTTGCACAAAACCGCAGCTCCCGAAACTCCTCAATTCTCTTTTCATTGAATCTATTTGAGAAGTTTCTCGGTTATTACACCGGTCCCAAGCTTGTGAGACAATGACAGCTTCAAACTTCAACTTGGAGTGTCTCGTCCTATTCTATACTACAAGTCAACCAGATAAAACCCCAGTAGGCAACTATTGCAATACAAGCAACACATCCAGCAAAATTGCTCAACCTTTGCAAATTTCTTCTGTGGTACTGATATAAGCTTCATTCTCGTGGCATGTAGATTGTCGGAGTGTGTTTGCTGCGGAATAAGGCTGTGAGATTTCTATCTATTTTGTCTGAGCTGCCACGAACTGAAACCCCTGTCTCTGAAAATATTCTGGCAACATATATCCACAGGACTGAACCAAAGTAGCGTCTATGGTCCCACTTGAGAACGAGATGCATGTTCTTTTATAAACCTAAATCTAGTAGACGGCGTAGTCTAGGCCTGCTTGACCTCAGCGCCGGGTAACCACATACGGGGACTCACTGCGGAAGCAGTCCGACTGTCGCACAATACTAGGGTTGTTTTTTGAACAGTTAAAGGCATTCTTATTTCAGAGGTGGTGCCCTGTTCGTTTGCAGGAAATGCAATGTCGTCAACTGCCGGGTGAGTGATTGTCCTAACCTATTTTTTGAGCCCTCGTTTTCCTCGCCATAGTAGCAGCTTTCAAAGTGATGTTGCTATGTTTATTTTTTGCCTTGACGAGCTTAGTTTGTCATGGGCGTGCTCAAGGCTCAACAACTTCTTCCTCAGCGGTTCCAACTCACACCGTTTCTGTGGGAGCAGTATGTACATTCGAGGTCATCATCAGAGCCCAGATATTGACACTGTATCTTAGGCGGGATTCATCTTTACTCCTGATATGGTGATAGCAAACATTGGCGATGTCGTGGGTGAGTAATTCCTGCCCTTGGAGTCGTTGGCAAGCCTTCAAACGCTTCCGCTAACTGACCCAGAGTACCGGTTCTATCCTCAAAATCACTCCGTCGCGAGAGCTAACTTCGAGTCCCCGTGTATACCGTATGATTATAGCGGGCCTGGAAGAGTTGGATTTTGGGGTGGCTTTCACCCTCTCAATGTCATACTCCCACAGCCTCCCTTCTTTCAGGTTCAGATCAACGATACCGCTCCCATGTTTTTCTACTGCTCAGCTCCCGGGGCATGTATTGATGACGAGATGGTTGGAGTGATCAATCCTGTAAGTACTTCTCTCCTTTCACCCTGTAGTAGCTACTAATACCAATATAGAATGATACGCAAACACTTGAGATCCAAAAAGCGTACGCCAAAAATGCCACGATAGCTTTCAGCCCCGGCGAGTCATTCCCGATAGAGAGTGCATCTTCGAGATCATCATCAGTACCTACATCGATCTGTTCATCATCGTCGTCCGGCACGACAGCTACCAACACGGCTACCACAACACCCGCAAGCACTCCAACAGCAGCCGCCGCTGTATCAAAACCTGCTCTCTCGACTGGGGCAATCGCAGGGATTGCAGTCGGTGGAGTGGCAGTCCTGGTCCTCGCAGGTGCCTTTATCTATCTCTGCGGCCGTCAACGCACCTTGGGGGAAATTGTGCAACAGAATATGCAAGACGCTACTTCAACACACATGCCAGGGCATATTTCTCTCGCATCTGCGACAACTTACCCGCCAGACCCACCAAAGTCGAATGCTAATGCTCTGGGAGGCACAAGGTATGCAGCGCCGGAAGAGTTTTACGATCGCTTGGCGCTTGAGATAGAGAGTGACCGCTCGAAGAGTTCACAAATCGATGATGGTAGCAAGCTTATTGTGATACCTAATATGCATCTCACTAGTTCGTCCGTGGATTCGAATCCCGGGGGTCCTTCAAGACATGGTAGTCCGATGGGCAGGAGACCTCTACCGGATAGACCTAGTCCTGCGTCACCGCTAGAAGAGACGACATACCAGCCACTGAATGCTGTTGTTTCGGCTGAACTAAGGTATGCTGTATATAACCATAAAGAATGGTTTCTAATACTAATTCGCACTCCAGAGTGGACATGTATGATGGACCGCATGAGCTCGATGTCGAGAATGGGCGGAACTCCTATCCCCATCCCCACAGTGGCCCGGAGTACAATTTTAGTCCATCATCTGAACACATACAGGGTCGCCATTTGGTATAACCCTAATCATATGATGCTTCCTTTGTATTTACAAGATACGCTTTGGGCGCTTTTGCGTGGCATAGGGCCTTGAGCTGCTTCCCGAAGCAAGCACGGTTTTGGCTTGTTATGATAAGTTTGACTTATGAATTAATTAATCAGCTTTTAAGCAGCGACTTCTAACTGAGAGATTCGAGTTATATTTGTTCCTTCTGCGAGGTCTCGATCGGTAAGTGTCATATTACTTGCGTATCTCCCATTTCTCGGGTGGTCTATATTCCCTTGCTGCGTTCAACCCAGCAAGATGCGTTTTCCTCGTGACTAGAAAATAGTATTCTGTCCGGATTGAGCAGCAGGTTAAGGAAAATCGTGATGGCTTTGGATGGAAGTCACCTGTATGGGTTTCTCTTTCTCTTCGAAATCTTTGATCTATTCCAGTTGGAACGACATACAAGACGTAGCAAGTATGTTTCTTCTGCTGCTTGTCGAATCACCCAGACCCATATACCTTAATTGGGTTCACCTCTCTCCATCCACTCCCCTCTGCAGTCAACGGAACATCACTGAACGCCCTTGCCTTCCTCACCAACACATCCGGAATACTTATTTGTCCTCCGATGCTCATCTTTCCCAGCTGATCTGACAACTCGACACCCTTCTTCGCATGGTTCAAAATCCAGCACCTGCCTAGCCTCTCGTACCCGTCAATCATCAAGCAACTCGGTACAAATACCGCCATCTCCTCAAATACCATCGCCAAATCATCGTCATCTGAGAGCATGGGGTCGGAGAACACCAGCACCTTTCCTCCATCGTCCCGTGGGAAAATCATAGGCATCCAAAGCTCCTCTATCCCCATAAATGAAGCATGGCTTGTCTCCTGACCCCAAGTGACCAACCAAAGAGCAAACCGCAACAGGCTGTCCACACCCGTCCATCCCGCCTTGCTCTCCACCCATGCCCCACCTCTCAACTCATCCTGCTCAAACTCTTCACCGAAAAAGTCAGTGGCATCTTTCTTCCACATAACATAATGATTCGGCGGAAAACCACAGTTCTTTGCAGTCTCTAACATCCATTTGGGACGGCAGTGCAAGATTGATGATACGGTCATGGTGAAGCGGTAGAGTTTGGCATCTTCTCTGTCTGTTTGGTTTCTCCAGAAACGATACTCCGGGCCAGGACCCCAGTCGCGACCACTGGACTGGTATCCGGGTGGAAGGCCCAGGCCAAGTTTTCGGCTGATGGCGACTAGGGAAACGGCTGTTGTGAGGCAGGACTGGGAGGGCTTGGAATCCTCCCTGAGAAGGAAACCGGGGAGTTGGATCCAGTGGGATGAGGGGTCATCGTCAATTGCTATATTATCTGTCACGAGGTGTGGTAAAGGTGTGCTCTCTGGTGCTGAGCCCGTGTCTCTTGGCTAGAAGTTTAGTTAGATATATTGGTCTACTATTTCGCAAATAGGAGAGGAGTACTGACGCTAGGACGGCACATCCAAGATGAGTCTCGTTTTCCAGTGTTTAGAGGTGATCCCATACAACAAAGTGCAAGTGGATCTCCTGCTGCTAAAGCTAGTGTGAACAGCTGACGGTAGCATTCATCATCTGAGAAATAGCGTCTCAGAACTTCCGGACTGCCATCCCTTTTGAGATTCAAGCCATTTCCCACACTATTCAATACGATAGATATCTTATCACATCGAGCATCACAAGCTCTTAACTCCTTTTCCAATCCTGGGTCTCCACCAGATCCTAACTCCATCACCTCCCTAATGTGAAGTGTATAGCTTTCCTCCGCATCAAGTTCAGCCGGTTTGTCAGCCAGAATGCGTCGAACTTTCTCCATCTCCTTTTGTATATCGAAGCGTTCTTTGACCATTTCACGAACCTTCCTTAGATGGTTACTAGTAGCTGGTAATTCGCTAGAGAGGCTTGATAAATACCACATAAACTGATTGGAGAAGGATAGTATAGTGTCTTGACGACGGCCGCCAGGTGTTGCGCAGGGAATCATAAAGATGTGCCGCTGCCCGAGCCGCATCTCGTGGGAGCACCAAGCTCTTGTAAACCACTGCGCACGTTGGCGTCAGTACTGACTGTCCAAATTCAAGAAAAGTGTAAAGTCGAGCGGTAGCTCATCATGGGTGCGAAATTCATATCAAAAGAATCAAACTTCATACCCTAGAGGAGCAGATTTTGTCATAAAACCCCCTCAAGATAGGATTCTCATGCATATATGGAGGTCTTTGTCCAAAGTATGGTCGCTCCAAGATGGTCTTCCCGGAATTTTCAAACTCGGGAATGAATTTCCTGAGAAATATTTGCTCCTCTTCGCTCACTTCAACATCCTCTATGGCTATTATAATAGCCCGAGCATGTTGGTAAAGAGTCGCCATGGCCGGAATAGCTTTTCGTACTTCAAGTTTGTCACTCTGGTTGATACAAATTTGGTCAATCCAGAGACCTTCATTGGCCGTAGCCCTTTCAAAAATGGCTGCTTCTAGGAGCCGTTCAGGATAAGTTCATAGATATAAGTAAACTTTGGAATGGACTTAGGGCAAGTGAGAATGCCCCCCAATAAGGCGGTATCTAAACCATTTGATAAAGTGAAGAGCATGCTTACGGAATAACAAAGCATTGAATGGAACTATAACATCAGACCCATATGGCTCAGTCGCAATTGTGCCATAGGTCAGATACTTATCAGACCAACAATAGCTCAGAGCCAAGTAAGAATCCTCTGGCGAATCCTCCCCTACGCAGAGATTAGTGACCCCCTTTAAGACAGTTGAATCAGCAGCTCTCTATAACGCGTATTGCAGTGAAACTACGGAAAATATCTCTCTCGTTGTTTTTTCACGGGCTCGGATTGAAATCCTAATCAAGCAAGCCCAGTTGTTATATAATGGTTTTCTGAAATCCGGAGGACTCACCGTTGATCAATCTCAACGTAAAATCCTTCACAAGATCTCCCTTCAGCTCGAAATTTGCAGCAACAGAAGGAGCGAGACCATTCAGCTTTTGCAAGAGCGCGCTTCCCTTGGCTACTTGCATTTCCTGAACGGGAAGGAAATCCCGAAAAATGATCTCCTTGTTAGCTACGTCGGACTCGCGAAGTATGTCTCCAGGGACTTCCTGGGGAGGAATAGTATCAGGCCATGAGAAGAATGCGATCTGGCCATTTAGTTTCCAGTTGACACTGTTTACGAATCGTTTATCTAGATCAGATGCCATAATTCTAGACGGCTGAAGACGGATAGGCCCGCGAAAATACCAAAGAGCGCAGAAGCATGAATCAAGGATAACGTAAAGTGAGAACGAGGATCGAAACTCGGACTATAGATTGCTAGACATGTGAATACTGAGTGATGTATTCGTATCATAGCCAGGGCTGACGGACTTGACGCGCCGAGGGTAACGTTGAGAACAAGCTGAATATATTTCCAAAAATAGAAGTTAGAAACGCCACAATTTCTCATTGGTGCAATAGCGACAAAATTGGAGATGCCATGTGTGCCCTGAACAAATGTTGCACTAAATAATAATGTGTTCAGTTTGATCATTGTCATGAGCTTCATTCCTTCCTAATCCAGTAGAGAAAGGAACCACCTCCCTACTTTCTACTCACACACGTGACAACCGTCATCAACATCACAAACGAGGTCTTAGCAACGGTGATAAATCCACCAGAAGACGCATTTGTTTAGGAACCGATAATGCGAGTACAGTCGCTCGCCAAGGAGGAGTTTTGAGTAAGTCCAAGCCTTCGATCTATTGTGTGACGAAGTAGTCTTCAGAGAGCGATCGTCTTGTCAACGTTCTGGAAACGAACTGGCATCTTCCCAACATCTCCACCGTTCGTGGCTTCTACGTCTGGACTAACATACAGTAGCAGAAAATACCCATAATGCCTGATGCTGTCAACCACACAGTAAGCGCCGCCTCCGACGAACCGAATGCCAAACGCCAGAAAATGGAAGCGAAGAAGTTCCTTAAGGATCTGCCTGCCGACGAATTCATCTGGTCAGTTCCCTGTAAGCTCAGAGTTGTCACGAGAAAACGAGCTAATGAATAGCAGCGTGATGAACGAGTGCTTGGAAGGATCGAGAGTCATCATCAGCGTGGACGGCGTGGAACACTCTCTCCCAAAGAAGATTGTATGCAGCACCTCGAGTTTCTTTGACCGTGCCTTCAACGGAAACTTCAAAGAGGGGAACGAACAGAAGATGGAATTGAAGGATGTCAAGAAGAAGCCGTTCTATCTTGCCGTACAGTGGATGTTCACTGGACAGATTGTACTGCCCACAGCATGCGACGGTAGTGCAGAGATAATTACTGAGCTCATTGGCTTCCTCGAACTTGCTGATCGGCTGGATATCATGGGCCCGTTTGATTCTATTATTGGGACAATGCGCTCAAAGATGCATTCTAATCGGAATGCGCTTTTGCCGCAACATATTCGAGATGTTGCCAAACTGCCTCGAAACCACCCCGCCCGCGCACTGATTGCTATAGCTTGTGTTGGACCATATGCTTCGGCTGTCAAAAATCCAGATACATTCGGATTCAAAGCGGAGCTCGAGGAGGTAGAAGGTTTTGCATCGGATTTGTTCAAGGCTTTCGGGAGCACGCTCCGTTTATTTAAAAGCTACACTTCAGTCACTATTGTTGATCCGTTGACGAGTGTAACAGTTGAAATTGATAGCGATCACTTTTAAGACACCAAAGAGTGAGATGGTGATCATGGTTGATGGTATCAAGTAGGGCTGAGGTACCAGGGGGCGGTAGACTGTGGTCGCAGTCACAACTTGCAGCGAGGGAGTCACTTATACGTAGCTGCAAACGAAAAGTATCTTCGCTTTCGTTCTCTATCAGATCTTTTTAGCAATCTTGCTTGTACCCAACAATATGAGCTCATAACATTTTCAATGGACCCGTTGTGCTCGTTCTTGTCCTGAAACCAACCAGGAATACCAGATAGAAAATGGGGTCTTGGTAAACAATTGCCCCCCACGAAAAGAGACTAATAAATAGTCAAAACCAGCACTAGCTTCTCAACCACGAGCATAGCGAACATCAAAGACGAAGTGATATATCTCAGTAATCCAATTTCCGCCAACTAAGGCGGGATTAGGGGAAGCAGGAGATGGAATGGTTGATGCTTCCAGGCTTTAAGTTCAAGCTATATTCCTCGTATCTTCCTCCCTTCCTTAGAGATTAATCAAAAACTAGCAAATGCAACTTTACATATCAGGGAAAGGCATGGCTGATAAATTGGCATGCAAGAGTGGAATCATGTACGTCTTGTCGGGACAGGGGAGCAGATTCTTAATTGAGCAAGGCAAAACCACGGTTTGGAAGAAGAAAAAAGAAAGAAAAAAAGGACATCCACGAACTAATGGGAACAGTTCAGGCACAAATATATGCCGAAATTGTTTATTTACTCGGCAAGATAAGTCCAAGTACCACCGCAGAGCGCGCCCTGAGCGTATGCGGAGGGGAGAAATGGAGGAGGTAGCGCAATGCGCATAAAGACGATCGACTAGTATAACGGCAACTTTCGCTTCTAGAACAAATAAAGCATGAATGATTATAGACGTGGCTTGAATCCTATTCCGAAACCCCACGTAAAGCATGCTCGTGGCAGCCATGTGTTTGTCCCGCGAAAGGAAGGAAGTCAATCGGATCCTTCATCCTTCGCGGTTGCCGCTTTGCATTCGGGGTTTTTAGAGCGGGCGGAGCCAGCGCTACAGAGACGAAAATGGAAACCTGTTCAGGGGTGGTTTATTAATGCTCCGATAGAATGACTTGGTAGGGCTGAGCTGCAGGAAATGAAATGAGATTTATATCAATGCGAATGGAAGTCCTGTAATCATTAGTTTGGAATACAGCATGAGGAAATTGAGGTATGGATCTGCATGGATCCTTGAAATTCTTTCCTGCACCTGGCCGTGATGTATATCGACGATCTCTGACAATCTCTCCGAATCCTTAAAGGCTAGGAGACAATTCCAACTCGGCGACTCAACCGAAACATGGAATTACGTTCTCTCTGAGCTGCCACTCTCAGCACCATCGGAGCTGTGATGAGAGGGGAGCGAGTGGCGACAACGAGACGGAAGCTAGGAGGCTTTGTCCTCGAATAATAGGAGATCCTGAGTGCCGATTCCTAGCGTCGTCTTCGCCGCCACTTGAACGAAAACACCAGTGGTGTGTTGCGTCAAGGGAGGAAGGCCACCATGACATTTGCGCCTTCCACCAGTTCCGGTCTATTTCTGATTCCTTTGCCTCAGGAAGATGGAACATTATTGTCCCTCCAGTGGAGGCCCATGGCTTGAATAGCAATGCCTCAGTGACTTGTGTTACCGCCTGGAGACTACCTGGAACATCGTTGGAACAGTAGTTCATGGCGATGGTATAGTAGTAGAAGGTAATGGAGGTTTTATTGAAGACTCGTACTCCGTGCAACAGTGAGAAGAAGCGCCACGGATTCCTAAAGAGTGACCGAGGGCTGTATTGGATGCCCGTTGGATCACATTGAAGGGTCTGATGGTTCTTGCAGCATCCGATAGAGACACTATTCTTGGCAGTGGGATCAGCAATATATCTATCTTGCAGGATGGAACATGCGAGCCTACTCTGTAGCGACAATAAGAAAGTGTTGGGTACCAATAAAAGCGTACAAAGTCAGAAATATCTAAGATCCCGCTCGTCTGGAGTACTTTGATACTTCTTCCTGTCATCCATACGACCTTACTCTTTCTTCACCGCTTGTAGTTTGCAAACCGAGACTAGGAACAATGTGTGCCACGCAGGGAAGGTGGACAAGAGCGTCAAGGCAAACTATGCTCACTTGAAAATTTGACGACTAATGAAGGACACCGCATACTAAGCAGGTATCATGTAGTTTTGCCAGTTAATCACGGGTGACTGGCCCGCGAGTGACGCATACCGTACCGTACCCATCTACATCCTAAATAGGCGCGGCTTTTCGTGTCAGTCTGCTTCCACTCCCAAGTCTCGGCAGATGATGGAGAGTGACTTGATTGCATGATACTCGTGCAGTGCCGTCTTGTTTTGTCTCAAGGGTCCAAAGGGGAGCTTGGTTTCTGCAGGTGATGAGCTCAGACCCCCAGTGGGAGACTTAGGTACCTAGCTTCAAATTGAGATTGAAGCGATGAGAAGCTATCCAGATGTCGTAGAACATCATTGGCCGGTGCAGAAGAGGGGAAAGGACACTGACATATTCGCGTCTTGACCTGCAACCCCAGCATTCAACAATCCAAAACTAGAAAGCAGAAGCAGAAGCAGAAGCAGAAGCAGAAGCAGAAGCAGAAGCCCAAGCAGATCTCACCGAGTACGGTACGAGTACAGTACGGTACGGTAGATGAAGATTGGCCAACAACCACCAACAAAGCGCTGTCTTCTTCTGCCGCCACCCCCAGTTCACAAGCACGCAACAAGTGACCTGCCGGGGATTGAACGACGTGAGTAAGCAATAAACTCACCCACAGTCCTACCTTACACTCACTCTATTCCGTAGTCCTGAGGCTGCTTGCTTTGGTGCGGCCCTCGTGCTTTTTCTCCCTTTGAGCGCTTAAAGCAAGAAGCAACTATAGACTTGGCCAATGAGAGGGCTTACACCCCACTGCTGCAACTGCACACCACACTCCGGACCCCTGCACCCGCAAAATCGCCTTCCGCCTGGAAGACACCGGCGCTTAAGGCTCAGCCAGGATGTCGGTGTCCTGTCCCCGCCGCTTTTGTCACTTCCAAAAATATACCTTGAGTTCGGAAATACGACGGCGATCTTATCGAGGGGGAGGGGAGGGGAGTGAGTGGGAGTGGGAGTGCAAAGCTGCCTCCAACGAGACTGCTGAATTACGCTTATGGCCAAAGGTGAGGGGTCCGACATGTGGCTTCCTGGCACCTTGAACCTGGTTGTGTAGCATTGAAGATTTGGATATCCGTCTGTAAGGTACTGAAGGATGTGAATAGAAGGTCGCCCTGTAGGTCAACATGGTCGCCGAACGGGCTCTGTTGATTTGATAAACATTGTCGAATCGGGATGCGTTGACAGATATATGGGGGCTCAGAATGTTTGTTTGTTTGTTTGACACGATATGCATGGTGATTGGGTCACGTTTGTAAGATGTTACGATTTGTTGTTCTGGTATCACCACCACGCCTCTCCAACCCGAGCCCAAGCCAAAGAACGCCGATTTAACGCCCAAAACAGTCACGTCCCAATAAACAGATTCCCTCCCAATCCTTTAGACTGTTTGATATCGATGACATGACAATCCCGAAAAGAAACCCCGGTTTGTTCCTTCGGGTCCTCCGTTACCTTACTCCAACGATGCTCCAGGCGATGCGCCGAGCAAGATAGCCATAACATGAAGTGACGTTTTCCTCCCTAACTCGAATATCTGTATTCGTGTCTTAAATTTTCGTGACAAGAAATGAAGGCATGATTCGTAAACGGAAGAGAGTGATGTTCGATAGTCGTAGTGGTGATGATGATGTGAAGTGTGGTGACAAAAGAAATATGTAGAGATTGTAAAGGGTGAGAACGATAGTGGTGAATCGAATGTTGGTGTGATAAAAGCCTTGTTCGTTATTAAGTTGCTTTACTCAATCTTCCTCCTCTTTCCCTTGGGCGCTGGACTCATTCGTGGTGTATATGTAACAGTCCGGGTAACTATCTCTCTCACTTGGCGGACACTGGAGCGTGTAGCCTTGGGTGATTTGATGTCGAAATATCTTCCCCTGCTCTTGCAGTCCCAGTCGTATGGGGAGCGTGCGCTTCGTGCACTGAAGGGAGAGCGAACTGCTGAAGTTGCACTCCGGGGAGAGTCTGCGCCTGAGAAGGCTGGAGATGGGGGGATTCGAAGACGTCCTAGTCGCCCAGTTGACGGTGCAGACAATGGGAAGGTGAATTGGGTGGCAGCAGCTGAAGTAGGCGACTTGTGACTATCACAATTGCATGAGCAATCGCTGTGTTCGCTGGAGCCGGTGGAGGGAGCTGAGGTGGGTGTTGTTCTTCCGGACGACTTGTCTCCCGGAGCAGGACTGCCCATGGTCTTGAGGAAGTCTGTATAGGCTGTCGGAGGTGTAATGGGCGTCTTGATATAATCCTCTTGCTTTATGAAATCCGCAAAGCCTGGCAGCGGGCTTCTGGCGGACAGAGCTGACAGTTCGGAGGGGAAGGTTGAGGTCATTGGAGTCTTAAGCTGCGCGAGCTTCGGCTTGGTTGCCATTTTGTCTCCTCGTCGAGATAACGAGTGTCTGTGAGATCCAAAGAATGACTCGGAGCACAAGAGCCTTCAAGCTGCAATGACGGGACAGTCCGTGGTGAAAGAAGGTACGGTAGTTGGGTGGTGGGAAGTATTATAATGTGATAGCTTGAAGCGGCCCTTGTTTCTTGTTTCCCCAGTCGGTCAAGATCGAGCTGTGCAGCGCGTCCGTGTGGCAGGCCTGTCAAGACGGATATAGCAGCCAGTGCTATGTGGATAACCAGATGAAGGCGCTTGGGGGTGGGCGAGTTTGGACTGGTGGGCTGCAAAGGGTGCAGAGTGCAGCAACTTTGTTGTGCTGTTTTCGCTCTATAAGACGAGACCACGAGCGAGTAGGAAAATTACCAGCTCAAAGCAGCGGGGGGTGGGTGATGCAAGAGGCCGACGCTTACCTGGAAGCGAGGCGTGGTTGTTGGAGTCCTAGTGGAGAGCTAGGCGTGCTGGCCCGGCTGAGATGCTGCCCCTCAGGCCCTTGTAGCTTATATTGGAAACGCAGCTGATACGCCGCTTCGTGATTCGACGAGGAACTCTTGATCCCCGTACGGCAGCGATTGAGAAGCAGCGTACACGGTATTGGCTATGGACCCCTGGTTGTTCTCGACGGGTAACAGCAATGGCTGCTGGGATTGGACGTGATTCGCGCCTTCAGTAGTGCAGGATGAACAGCGTTTGCGAACGGGCGTCTGCTGATTGGCGTAGGAGCTGCCAGAGGGTCTCGTGCAAACGGGCTATACTTAGAAGCACCAAAGAGGAGGGCGCGAAGAGAACCAGCAGCCCTCAAGATGCGAGAACTTAGGACACACTGAATGTCATTGATTGGCTCAAGCCGTGACGAGGTTGGAGAGGCTCAGAGGACGACTTTTTGAAGCTGATTCTTACGTTTGCTAGTAAGACGGATGATGAGCAGCACTGGGGGGCCGGCGAGGCGTAATAGCAACCCGCGGATCCGCAGGTATGGTTGTCGGAAATCGATGGCGAATGAGCGAACCCGAAATGGTTGGATTTGCACTCAGGTATCAATGAGATAGATGACTAAGAATGTGTGGGTTGGTGTTTTCTTTCCTGTCCAAGAGATATTTCTCGTCTTGGGATTCTTGATTTATTATGTACTTCTTCCAAAAACTTTCTTCTGCCCTTATCATCACTTCTGTTACAACAGCCCGGCGGCACGATTTCTAAAATTTCTGAGGAGGATTGAGCAGTCGAATCAATGGAGATACACCTGTTAATTTCGCCGCCTGTCTGTTGGCGCTGTGTGTGATCCCGCGCGCTTCTGCCTCAAGGATGGGCAGGAGCCGCCAGCCACGACAGCGACGATAACGTGAGCCATTTCTGTAAGGAAGAGGCTCAAGAATGTGCATTGAGTGGCTGTCGTATTCATTACTCCAATAGAGACTGCTACACCACGTTGCTTTTGAACGGAGAGAGTTTAGTCTGCGCGCGGTTACTTGTGGGGGTCACTAGCAGCTGGTGCCATCGAATGAGGATGTACGAGCAGCACCTTCATGACAACCTTCTATGGCCGCTACTTAGAAGACCTTCTTCCTCCATCCAACGATCATGCTTATTCATAACCTTAAACGCCACATGGAAGTCAAGGAGCGTTTGCTGCACACCATCATATCTTCACTTGGTTTGACAATGCTATATTTTGCCTGTCAGCCTTCATCGAGGCCGATTTACAGCGCCAACCTGAACTTACGTTGTCCCGTATCATCCAGGAGTAGGAGAAACCTATGCTATCTGTATCGCCGTGCTTTTGGTCTTTGTACAAGAGTTTCTCTACTTTTTTGCGTCAAGTTTGCTTCAAAGCAATTTGAAGACTGGCTCTTTTACCCTCCATAGAAATGGCGTAAGGATAACGGGTGCCTTGACAGCTAAACACCGTATGAATAAGACAACGAGAAGAATGCAAATTCAGGAGCGGGAAGGGATTGAAGCGAATGGTGCGGAAATCCTTCGACGTTCCCTAGATAGTGTCAAAACTGGTTCAAAAGCCAGAAAGAGGCGTTGTCTGCCTCGTGGCAACAGGATGAGTGCTGCAGGATATTCTTCGGCGGCAATAATGCTTGGGATTGAAGGAATTCGTACCAGATGCGCATGATTCATCGCTCACTCTTGTCTTGCGGATACTGGTTCCTGCAAGCCAAGATGCAATATATTCTTGCGCCTTACTGGCTGCAAAATCTTGAGACGCGAGAGAATTCCAACCTCTTATACTTCTCTCTAGACTTCTGGGAGAATGTATCCTGGTACAATGTCTGATAGGTCCCGGAAGAGGGTGTGGAGCCACGTGGTCCATACCCCTGAGCGCGAATTCAGAGCTACCAAGTCAGTATGTTCGACGTTCTAGCGGGATCCGTGATAACCGTAGTTCAACTTCTCTCAGGCTCAAAGGTGGAAGCGTATTAAATAATCCCAAGGCTTGACAGCCACTCCTGTGATTCCCGTTGTTCCAAATATATCCGAGGGTCCTTCTAAAATCTGAACAGGAATTCCAGAAAGTCATTCTGGGTTTACAGACAGAGTGGTACCCAGCCAGCACACAAAGAACACGTCCCTTTATGATCATGACAGTTTCTATTCTGATCGATAAGGGAACTACCCGCATTCTTTATATGGTAGCTGGGATTCTAGACACCGACACTTGATGACCATTGTATTGGAATGTCAACGAACACTGAGGACTCCCCACTTGAGTCTTTGACTCAGCTTCTAGGGTTTCTCCGTCTGTACCAGAAGGGTAACCTGAGTCTAGCCAACCATAGACCGAAGGTTTAAATCCTTTGCTCGCACTTCCTCGCAGAAGATAACGGGAAGACAGGATGAGATACACGAGAGCGGAGACCGAACAAAAGATATTCCACCAAAAAAATTGGTAGTAACTCGACGTACCTTGAGAGATAAAAGCTGAACGCTGGAGAAACGGTCAGCATTTAAGATAAGAAGTCAGGTAGTACAAGCAGGAAAGAGGCAGACACCCGGCCTTTACCCGAGTTCGGATAAATAAGGGGCCCCAGGTGGAGATATTTTTTTTGTATTATATTGGGCGTTTTAGACCCAGGACCGACTGAGATCTTAATTAACAACCATCGGCTCGGGGATTTGGGTCGATCGAAACAACAAAATCCAATCTCCAAACCTATGAATTTCAGTGTGAGGAGGGGATATGGCGCAAATGGGGACATACAATTGGCTCACCAACGAAGGAAACCTTGTTCGCAGATCCTCTGATTGCTCAAACACACGAACCGCTTCGGGACACACGACGAGCGTGGACGGTCGAGAAACCCATCTCGGTTTCGACGTGCAGAATTATCAAATAATACGGTGAATTTTACCGGAATAATAAAACCTTGCATTCACCCCTCATCCCTGAATGAGATGAGAGTGAGGTACAAGAAATTTGCTTGCGCTCTCATAGCATCGTTTAGTACCATATAACTGACATGCATGGGTAAAGACACTACGGTTCCGTATAATATGCGGGGGAAATGCTTAAAAGCTGGGGTGAAGTATCACCTGGATGAGCCCGATGCTTCTGAACACTCTCCCGCTCAGGCTTAGAGTAGTTATTTAACCGGCTAGCGGGAAAGCGTCGACTTTCAACTGGGTGAGTGAGTGCTCTGGTCGCTGTCGATGTCCACATCTCAAGAGGGAGGAGAGCCGATTCACGGCTTGATAAACCCGCGAATTCCACCCCATGTGCTTACTGGTGCTCCCTTATGAGCAACGTTGGGCCACCGTATGAAGAGATTCATATTAAGCGGTCCGTACTGCCGCTTCTCTGGCTTTGCGCATAATACAGTATTCGGGATAAGTGGGGACTCAATTGATTGAAAATCGGGATAGAGTGTTCCAAACATTCATATAATACCATGCGGACTTTTCACATGTACCTCTCCGGGTTTTGAGTTCGACAGATAAGGGCCCCAACAGAGTCCTCGATCCACAACTGAACTCTTCACCGCATCATTATGGATTTCCAACATACGAAGGAAACGTTTGAGTTGGCGGGGCAGCACTTCCCTCGCGTCACCTGGTACAAACAAAAGGGAATGCGAGGGATGTACGTTTGCTTGTTGTTTGTCGTCTTAACATCTGCGACAAATGGGTACGATAGTTCGATGACGAATAGCCTTCAGACCCTCAAGCAATGGCGAGATTGTAAGAACGCATTCTGCTGAATGACCGTACAAGGACTAAAACAATCTCTAGATTATGATACCCCCTCGCCGTCGCAATTAGGACTTCTGAACTGTATATGGGCGGTCGGATCCATCGTCGCATTACCCGCAGTACCCTATACAGCAGATATGTTAGGAAGACGTACTGGTGTGATGATTGGTTGCTCAATCATGATCGGAGGTGTTGCGCTGCAAAGTCTTGGGTTTACCTTTGGCATGTTTGTTAGCGCACGGTTTTTTCTAGGTTTTGGAGTCGCAATCGCCCATGGATCATCGCCTCTCTTGATCACCGAATTGGTCCATCCCCAGCATCGTGCTGTCTATACCACAATCTATAACACCACTTGGTATATTGGAAGTTTCATTGCCGCATGGCTTACGTTCGGTAAAACATCGCGCTGAGGCAGACATTAATGAAAACAAGCTGATTCAATGACAGGTACTAGTAAAATCCAATCGGACTGGGCATGGAGAGCACCGTCGCTTGTCCAGGCTCTTCCATCGATCTTACAGATGATCTTCATCTGGTAATCGATAAACCCCGGAAAAAGTTGATTTGATTGCTAACGCCGATCAGGTTTGTCCCCGAGTCACCCCGATGGCTTATTTCGAGAGGGAAGAACGAGCAGGCTCTGCGAATTCTTGCCAACGCTCATGCAGCAGGTGATAAATTGGACGAAGTAGTTCAGCTAGAATACGCGGAAATTCGCGGGACTTTGAAATTGGAACAAGAAATCGAGGGCAACAAGTGGAGTGAACTCTGGAAAAAGCCTGGCAACCGCCATCGTCTTATTATTCTGATTTCTCTCGGTTTTTTCTCTCAGTGGTCTGGAAATGGACTCGTCAGGTATGATCTGGAAAATATTTGATTGGCGCGGCACTAGCTGACATATTTTCCAAGCTTTTACATCCATATCGTCCTTGATCAAATTGGACTCAAAGAAACCAGTATCCAATTACTCATCAACGGAGTGCTCCAGCTCGTAAATATTATCGTTGCTATCAGCATGTGTTTCTTCGTTGACCGACTTGGTCGCCGATTACTGTTCTTGATTTCAACGGGTGGTATGTTCGTGGTTTTCCCGATTTGGACAGTCTGTTCCGCGCGATGGGAGATGCATCACACAAAGGGTTCGGCAAATGCTGTGGTGGTTATGATATTCCTCTACTATGTCTTCTACAACATCGCGTGGGCCGGCTTGCTTGTTGGCTATGCTGTTGAGATCATGCCATACAATATGCGCGCAAAGGTAACTCGCCCCTAATATCGCACCGAGTGTTCAAGGCTAATCGACATCCAGGGGTTGACCGTTATGTTCTTGGCCATCGATATTTCGCTGTTCTTCAATCAATACATCAATCCTATTGCCTTGGCACGCCTGACGTGGAAGTACTACATCTTTTATGATGCCTGGCTCCTTTTTGAACTTTTCATCGTCTGGAGGTTCTACCTAGAGACACGAAATACTCCTTTGGAAGAAATCGCCAAGCACTTTGATGGAGAGTCGGCCATCCTTGGTGGCACCGCGGCCACGGAAAAATCGAGGCAGCTTGCCGAAGAAATTGATAGAGCAGCACCGCTTCCAATAGAGAGCACTGGTTCCATAGAGCTGGCAGTCCTCCGACGTGACCGTCACACAAGACCCCGCAACAACGACCGCGACAGTGACCACGAAAGTGTCTGATGGGACAGAAGTGAAGATTACACGAAGATATTGTAGCTGACGACCAAGAAAAGGGTTCGCCGCATCCACCTCAACAACGAAATCTTACAGATGGTTGATCGAAGGCCAATATTTAGGTTATGGACAGCTAACGGCATTTCGCTCGACATTGTTCGGCGGGGTCGGGCCGAGGAGGCTTCTGGGCACCGGTCTTTTGGTCATCGTTTTTGGCGCTCTATGAAAGCTTTAAGTTCGCCAGCAGATTTCTGTTGAGTCTCGGCCAATTCTTCGGTTGCAGCCATAAGGAGGTAGTAAGCCGCAAGACCTTCAATGGTGTGATATGTCCGATACTCGCATGCTCCATTTGACCCTTCAACTGGGACGACTTCCTGAACCGTTTCACCACCCAACAGCCATCTTGGATATGTTGTCGTTCTCTGGGCGATCCTTTTTCTCTGTCGGTCTAGCAGAGTTATTCTGAAGGTGGCGGTCCTGGAGCCAAAACCATCGAAGTACAGCTAGACTTATTAGCTAAGTCCTAGTCGGAGCACGAACAGAGTCGCGATTTCCAGGCTCTTTTAATGTACTGAATTGTAGACTTTGGGGGTAAAATATGATGTTGCCAAAAGTACATGTGCATCAGTTCAGTAGCTGAGTCCTGACTATGAGCGTGGGGCCTTCGGGACTGATCACTTGACAGATAGAAGGAATCTTGGGCGTTGGGTGTTGCATGTATTGGTATGAAACCATATAGATAGATTACTCAACTCAGCCCGATTAGACAACCTGGGCGCTTTGAGAACCTTGATACCAAAGGTTCGAGCCATCGCTTTCTCATACAATCCGATGACTAATATCCTTTGCTAGAGCACGAAGATACTGTACGTTGATTTCTCACTCGAGATAAGACAAGAAGACGTTGCGATCGTTGGAAAGACAAAATTCCATATAAATTTTAAACCTGATGAGCATGCAGGATGCAAAAGGAAACAAGCTCACCTTGAAGGTTCCATGGCTTCCGGTTTGGGGGATTCCTGGAAGGTCAAATTTGTAGTCAGAAATGGAGGATGACCAAGAACTGTAGTCATCAAATTTGGTGATGACATCAAAGACCTCATCTTCGGTCGCCTTGATCCTGATTGAAGCAAATGAAGTCCAAACAGCCTTCGCTGGCGGGATGGTCGGCGTCTCCATGTAGCTTTGTTCCGCCAAGGAGTTTCGGACGGCGGGGGCGAGGAAGAAGAAGAGGAAAACAATCAGGAAAATCGCCACAGCAGCGTATAGATAGATTTTGGTGCGGGCCATGGTGTTCCTAGGTCGCTCGTAAGGGTTTGAATGCGAATTAATTAATTATCTTATTATAGGAAGCAGTACACCAGGTACTGTAAAGTAATTATTGTGAGTTGTTTGTTGTTGAGTCTCAAAGATCCGAACAAGGATGATGACGGATATGGATATGGATGGATGCATCACCTTGACCTTCCTAAAACAGACTTTGGGGAGGAGCTGGAGCCCGAACTTTTGTTAGCGGTTTGGCTAGCGTGCATGTCAGATTGAAGCTCCCTCGCTCCCCACTACTTCAATCGAACTTTGTCCTCAACTCCTTCACACAATCCCATCCGCAGTTTATTCTGATTGCTCTCACTCCCGTCCTCTTTCTCGGTCACTCAGACGCATTCTTGCGCGCGGCAGAACATCAGTACCATCATCCAGTTGTGCCTATACAGCTCTACTACCCATCTCCCTCCACATTGTAGTGCCCTCGGCGATCCCGAATCGAGATTATTCATTGCTGCCTCCGCGCGCCAGCTCTTTTGCACAGATAAGACGGCAGATACAGCGCAAGAAGAGTTTTGAGGCGCAAATCTTCAAGATGGACCCCGCAAAGATCGCAATGTTCAGGACCTATGATAAGCCCAAGGGCCAAGGTGGCTCAGGGTCGTTTGCGACGTTCATGATTATCGCGCGTATGTGTCCCGACCTTTTACAGCAATTCTTTGGCTAACCACTAGCATAGCTGTGTCCTTCTTCCTTGGGATGCTATTCTCGTCGTTCCCTTACGATTACCCCCTCCTCTGGACAACTGATGTCACGCCTGATTCCTATTACGATCTTCTAGAAACCCATCTCAGGTTCATGCATGCGTCCCCACCCATTATTCCTCGAATCCTACACATTGCCATCTCAATTGGCTTCATGGGTTTCTTTATCAAGCTTTTCAAGCCATCCGAAGCAAATCTGCTATTTGATGGCGCTTCGCTGGTTCTTTACGTGGTGGGAGTCGTTGTCTACATTACCAACATCGTTAAGGGGCTGCGCATTGTCACTCTCGGTGTTTACAGCATCCCTGAAGGCAACAGTGAATTGGCCGTTGGCCGAGAAGACAGTCTGAGAGTTATGGCAGCGAGCAACACAATTTTGGCTTTGATACTGGTGGGGGTGCTGGTCTTGCAGGCAGGTCAATGGTATGCTGAGCGAAGCGCGCAGCATGAGAGTGAAAGTTTCGAGAAGGAGCAGGTAGAGAAGGCTGCCACTAAGAAGACTGGGGGGCATGTCACGCGATCTGCTTCGAAGAAGAAGCAATGAGAAATCGTCGTGCGATTCAAGGTGAAATTTTGAAACATAATTTCTTCAAAGGCTGTGAAATATTCTCAAACTTGGTCACAGGAAAGGCTCGCGAAAACTGTATTTTCAAGTTCTCAAAGCTATGAGATAAGTCCAGCCGCTCTGGGTGAAGGCTTGGATTGTAGAAACACTGAATTTCATGTTGTGGAAACCTTTTTTGTTCTCTGGTGGAATATATTGTATGTTGTGGCTGAATAAAAATCTAGAAGTTATCCAATGCCGACATACTATTACATCTATCTCACGGATTAAAACACCGTTCTTTCATTTCCTGTAGGTTGTTCAGTGAGGCTTACTCATGTTTAGCTCGCTTTCAACTGGCAAACATATCTCTCTGCCTGCCCAGACTATCTCATGCTCACCTTTTACGAAGTCAAAACACAAAAGGTAAGAAGTAAGTTTTACATAACTTACCACAGAATCGCTCCTCTTCATGCTAGTCTCCAGGCTCCATGGGTATGCAAATGAGTAGGTAAAGATAAGAAGCGGCTCATGTTTGTCACTAGAGCAGAGGAGGAACCTTTGGAAAATTTCACTTTACTACTTGACTACTTCCGTATGATTTCAGACTGGGTTCGACGCCTCTTCTTCCAGAGGACATCAACACATCCATTACAATACACCTGGCAGCTATGATACCGAATGCAGCGCCACCCGACTGGCCATCCTGGCTGCCTTCCGCACTCTGGGCGGTTTCGATTCAAAAGAACTCGTCTCGAAGAGCCGTCGGAACATGAACTAAGAATTTGATGTCTCCAATCTTGTCATAGCCGAATTCGTCCCACATTCGAAGTCGAAATGCAGTCTCAAGTGCGGCGAGTTCTGAGAATCCCATGGATGTGGAAATCCTCGCTTCACTGATCCGAACCTCCTTGATATCTCTCAGCTCCATGTCTCCACCAAAGGGCAAATGATACGAGTATCCTGGTCCCTCGACTGGAGCCTCACGCTGGATTAGGAAGTTCAGCGACTCGAGTTGACGGAAGTGGGGGACTGTAGAGGTGACAAAAGGATTGATGAATCTGTAAGACCCCCTATTTCTCCATCTTGTAGACTCTTGGGTACCCAATTTCGTCCACGTTTCATCCAACTTGACACGCAAGACCAAATTACGAATACTGCCGAAGATTGGAGGGATGATTCCGTTCCACCTGTTCGGAAAAGGCTGGGTATGACCTGTTCTGTGTCAGCGTTGCTTTGTCATTATTGGGATCCGGTACTATTGTATCAGAAACCCCCCGTGTAAATTGCATACCTATGATATTTCTAGCGTTCTGCAGAGTACGAGGCGTCTTTTCAGGTTGATAGAGGTCTTGTTTCAAGCGGAAGGTAGGGAATACGGGTGCAGGCTCTCCCGCCTCTCTCGCCTCTCTCGCCGCTCTCGTCTCTCCCGCCTCTAGTATGTAAGAATCGATATCGAAGTTGGTGTAAAACAGCTCATGTTGGCGAGATCCTTGAAGTCGGTCGAGTTCATGATTACTGCCAAATCTCGAACCCCGTGGTGGTTGAGTTAAAGCAGCCATACCGCTAGTAGGAAGAGTTCCTGGAGACCTGGCTGGATGATTCGCAGGTATTGCCGGGCTACCAACGGAACTGCTAACGTGTACACCAGCAGGCGCAACAGTATGTTCCTGGCCTTGAAGTTGATTGATAGGCATAGAAAACAAGCCATCGAAAGTCGTAGCTCGATTTTGCCTGGGGAAAGCAGGAGCAAGAGTATGTCCCTGGCCTTGAAAATTGTTCATAGGCGGTGGCATCCAACCATTTGCAGTCGAAATTAGATTTTGTGCGGGGAGAGCAGGGGCAAGAGTATGTCCCTGGCCTTGAAAATTATTCACAGGTGGAGGCATCCAGCCATTTGTAGGCATTCCACCAGGCGTGGGATGATTATATGAATCTTCAATGTGAAGAACAGTAATAAGATAATCCGCAAAGTCACCAGCGGGATAGGTAATATCTCGTCGTCCGCTTTGTGGCCAAGGTCCATGTGTTTCTGAAATATTTCTGAAACTGGAGGTTCCACGGTCTAGTGTATGTCTCTCGATGAGAGTGAAGTGCTTGAGGGCGACTTCACGCGATTCACGATTGGTATGGAGGATGGACGGGGTTGCAGGTAGTTTGCCCATAAACTCGCTATAGATAAGTCGTCAGTACGTACTGGGAAGTTGAGCTGATCCAGCTCAAGTGGATGAGGATTTCCCCCGACACATGGAGGTGCTTTGAGGGTACCAAAATACTTACAATACATGATTGCTGATCATCATAGTGAATACCTGGGGATTGTCGTAGCATACAAGGTCCCAGATCTTGAGTCTCATCTCTATAGGAAACCTAGGATCGGAGAAGCGGGTAAACATAGTCGGAGTTTGACTTTTCTGGTCGCTTTGAACTGGGTTAGCTGTTGTCGCAGTAGAGTCAAGATGAGGGAATGTGAGGAGAAGAAGGGGTGCGAGGGAGAAAAGAGGAGTTGCAAGATCGTATTTAGACCAACCTTTGGGAAGAGGTATCGTTGTTTCTAGCAGAGCTACCACTATGACCGGCTGTCTCTTGGTTCAGATTGCTGGCCATTGTGTTGAAAGAAACTGCGTTGTCGATTAAAGGCAGAACCAGGTTTGTGGTCGTGGGTTGAAAGTGCGTCTGTCTGTTGAATACAAACTTGGAAGGGAATGTGAACAAGAAGAGCCTGCATCATGACTGTTCCCAATTCACACAAAATTTTGCAGGCTCAACTTTGGCTTGGACAACTTACAAATATGTGAATATCATACATTTGAAATCCGACGGATCATCAGGGAAAGCCTTCGCTTGATTCGTCGACAGGTTCTATCACCTCTTCCCGGCCGCCTCTCTCTTCGTACTATCAAAATATATTTCGTCGCCAGCGCCTCTTCTTAGAGCAGTACGCGATCACTCCCCTAAGAAATTCGCAAGCTTCCAGCCTGACAATACTCACTGTGGAGGTCGTCGGAGGTCTGAACCCCCCAGGCCAGAGGTACCATCGATTGTCATAATTCTCGTGGTTTTCCCTGTGTCCCGGTAGTATATTGTTCCTCGTACCAAAGAATAGGTATTTCATTGCTTTTCACACTGCAGGAACCCTCGACTCTTCAGCTGACACACAAGCACCAGTTGATTGACATGTACTAATAATAGGAGCAGAATCAAGGCCTTCACTGGCAGAAAGCGAATAGAAAACTTCAAGATATTATTCAACAATTAATGTTTGCAATGCTATTTAAAAGGGGTTGAACGAACGATATGGTTGGGTATTCCCTGTCCTCACTCCGAACTCCATGCAAATGCTAAAAGAATGCAACTCCATTTATGTACTACCCCAAAAGATAAGTTTCTCAGACCTCTCGCGTCCGCGGAGGGGGTGAGTTCCCTTTATACACATAAGCTGTTTTCTAAGTCAGTAAGAGCTTATATGAACCCAGGCGGACAACCAGAATCAGAATACAAGGAAGGATCAGAATCAGAAGACTTACGTTGTCCCTTTTGCAGTCCGGCCAAGCCACTCCGCTCCATCATGTCCGAGAACGTGGTTTGATGGCTATTCCTATCATCAAAATTTCTAGCCGCAAGGCCGCCTCCCTTCCCATGATTCTCGCGTTCCCGTAACGCGCTCGCAGTATCGCCATCTGCAAATATGTTTATGTCTTCATAACTGGGCTCTCTCTGCAGAACAGGCGTCACAGGCCGTGCCTGTTGCGTCATCGGAATCCGAGGCGCTGGGCGCGGAGACGATGGTAGTCCCACATTTCTCTGGCTGTTTGGCGAGTTTGACTTCTGGAAGAGCGAGCGTACGCGTTGCACGCCGGTCAGCCTGCTCTCTGCAGTGGTGGACGGAGTCTGAGGTGGTTTCCGCAAGAAATCAGTTCGGATGTCGCTGCTGGGTTGCGGCTCGCTGATGTTGCCAAACGAGGAGCCGCTGCGTCGTCGATCGGAACTGCGTCGGCGGGCACCGAGTAGGCATACGCTAGCTATGGTGAGAAGAACGCCGAGAATCAGGCCAGGGAAGAAGCCAACGAGGACGGCAGGTACAGGGAACTTGTCGCAGTGGCTTGTGAGCTCTGTGGAGTTCGCGGTGGTGGATGTTGCCGGTTTTGAGGAAGTTGTGGGGACTATTGTTGTTGAAGTTGAACTGGCGACTGATGGGACAGAGTCCTGGTTCTTGCTGCGAACACAATTCGTACCGTCGCAAGAGAAGCCAAAGGGACAACACTCTCCATTACATGTTGATAATGGTACTGTGAGTGCCGTTGTCTTCAGAGTGTTATCTGGATGTGCTGTGGAGTTTTGTAAAGATATGTCGCAGGGTATGGTTTGTATTGTTGAGCAGTCACTGCCTGCTGGGCAACAGAGAAGTGTCGTATTCGCTGCGAGTGGTATACAAGTCGAAGTCGATGGACAACAGAAACCTGAAGGTAGCGAAGCTTGTATGCTAGCATCGCATTGTACATAGCCTGTAGCAACACAGGTTGAGGCCCGCTCAAAAATGTGTGCGGAAGCTCGCGCCTCAGTTGGTATCGCAAGCCATACTGCCGCAAGCAACATTTGCTTAGAATGTCCTGTTCGTCGCATCTTCTGCAAGTTTGTTTTGAATTCGAGATTCAAAATCTGGGTGCTTACTTAACAAGCAGATTGTGAAGGGACGCAAAAGACGATCCTGCCCGCTTGTGAGATGTGAACGGAATATGATGGAAATGTTTATGGGCCGAATGATTGAGAATGTCGCAGTATGAATCAAGAAAATATGGACACCCGCGCGGTTAACGACTCTGTTGGTATTTAAACAGATTATTCAACAAAGAAAAACTCGAAGACTCGAGAAAAGAGAACAAAGCGAAGAGTAAAAACGTCTAGAAACAGCTTTCTATTCTTAACCTCTTGATATTTCTTTATGTTCTACCTTTGTTCTACCTAGTAAGCAGGCTCCGGTCGTACCACCGTCGTCATCGAAAACCAAATCAGAGCGGCAACAGCCTCTTGATCCTCTTGTTCTGCATGATGGGTTCGGGAGGTCTTTCACGCGTCGGCCATGTACCTTCGAATAACTCTCGTGGGGCCATAATAGGAAACATGCGGCGGCTCGAGGGGTCGCATACTTCACAGGCTGTGGAACCCTGATGGAAGGGCGCTTTGCAGAGGTCTGAGAAAGGTGTGGCAGTGCAAATGTCGTTGCTGTCTCCTCCTGTGTTTGGGAAGGGTTGTTGAGTGGTTGTGAAGCGCTGGGAAGGATTGAGGGAAGTCGCTTGATGACTGTCGCGCTGGAGGTGAAACGAGGGGGCCGGATCATTGGATGGGAGAAATTGACGCTGTGATTTGACGCGCGATTGGGAGATGCACGGAATTACAACCTCCGACAAGATACCGACCATGAGGGCATCACATGAGCACATCTGTACTCACAATGACAGGACCATTTCGGAAAAGCCTCTAAATTACTCACCCAAGCCAGCTGAACGGAGAAAGAGCTGGATTCGTGAGTCAGAACTTCCTGTTGCTGCCCAATCTACAAGAAACTTGAACGAGTGGCTGTTGAACCCAGGCGGTGTACCTTTGTATCATTTTCTCCACATCTGTTTGTTACCAGTCACGACCTTCACTTCACAGGTCACCTGCGCAATCATTTGATCTAAAATTACCCCCATCAATGTCGCCATGCGCAAAGCAAGCTGTGCTTGTACCTATGCTATCCGACCTACTAAAATCTTCAGCTACTGTAAGGATCCCAGATCTCTAGGCTAGGAATCTAAGTAGGATTAAGAGACGAAAATGCGTTATGGAGACGCTCCACAGATCACCTGTCCCGGAAGCTTCTACGGCGGCTCCCGAAAGCCAAGCATTCCGACAGGCCCCATAAGTCGAACCACACCAGTCATAGACGTGCCATTTCCACGAGAATATTCCTCTGATACTTGAGACCTTGACTGAGAACAAGATATAAAATCGGCGGATGCAACCGCTGGATTCCGTAAATGACCGATGCGAAGAGCAACAAAGAAATGTAGCTCGTCTGTTTTATTTCTAAAAACAGTTACGGTAGTTGAGGTTACACGCATTGACGCGCAGTCGAGGCTGACAAAGGATGAATAGTGTAAGACATGTAACGGTGTGGAGGTGAAGTCCTTTGCATGAAACCCCCAACCTTCCGTACCACACTGTACTTCTTACTCAAGGCTCAGTCGAGGCTGAGCTTTGAGTTTAGGAATCTTAAGCATATGCATCTGCATACTGTACATCACATTGTGCATACACGAAGCAATCTATCTGTTTTTGTTGCATTTGTTTTATTATTTGAGCCCAAGTTACGCATAGCGCATCTAAATCTATGCCCAAATGCGCAACTCAGTAATATGTTCCCTAATTCCTAATCTTGGAGGAGCAATGCTCAACTCCTTCGCCCCTGCATGTCTCTCCTCTCAGAATCCTCGAGACACTGCTTCCCCTGCGCCCCAGACCGGCGCTTTCCCTCCTCGTAGAACGTAATCTCGTGCTAGAGCCAGCCCTTTGGCCCTCTAGGGGAGTAACGCACATATGCTTGCTTTGGTGTTGATATCCATCAAATCGCCCAAAGCATTAAAACCTATTCTGAACCGAAACGCCGTTGCCGTGGGTATGCGCCAAATGCCTGCTTAGTGAACGAAAGATTATATATCTGTAGAGTCGAGTGTAAAGAAATTCGAAATTTCGTTGGCGTTGTCCCGTGATGCATCCTGCCCATCCGTCCCATCCCATGCTATCCCATGCTATCAATTCCATTGATTTCTCATGCCCGTATTGGCCGTGTCTCATGCGTTCCCGAGCCTGTAAATCCAGTCCAGCCCAGCCCAATGCTTTGCAGCAGCCTCTTCTAAACCCAATGTTTGAAATGAATCGTCTCCGGGATGCTATCGAGGGCGCTCGACGTCCTAGGTGAAGTGAAGTAGAAGCGATACTCGTATCGCAGCACTGCAGAATATAAAAGTTTTTCAAAGACCCCTAAAACCAGTCAAGGGTCTCCAAGCCGCGGATTCTAGATCAACAAGAAATCCCAGCCCTTCATCTGCATAACATCTCTCCAGGAGACGTAGTGTGCTTCCCCACCACCAGGACTGAATCGCCCGTCAACGTGTCCCCAGACCTCCTTCAAGAGACAAGCCACGCGACCAAAACTTCCAAAGTTTGCAAGTTCGCCCAGTTGCATCAAACGCTCGTCGAAGAAAGCGCGGAAGGTCGATCCGGCGGTACTGACTGATCCTCCAATAAGATAGACCCATACAAGACTGCGATCAAAACCAACTTGACCAGAAGGAATAAATTCAAGAACTTGAGTAAGCTTCTCAACCAAACCTACACAGCTTGCCTGGCTTGGAGTAAAACCGGGGACAAGACTGCACAAGTAGATTCTAGCAGCAAGACGGAAAGCAGATGTCATGTTCTTGCTCAATTGCTTTGGACTCAAAACTCCCTGGGCATTGAAAGGAATCTTAGGCCCAGATTCTCCGATCTCAGTAAGGCCAATCTGATCACCAAGTGCGTGCACGTGTTGGCAGAGCTGGATGTCGTCCATACCATCCTTCTTGAGGGCTTCCAAGCATGCAATCTCAGAGATCAAATACATGACGCGGTCCTCGCAACCCATCAATTCACGAAGTCCAATTGATGAGTTAGTTGAAGACAGGTGCTTTTCCCTGTAGGTATGCGCAAAAGTTGGAGCTCGACCTTGAATGGTTGAGCCAAGAATATCAATCCAAGACGTAAGAGTCATGTTAAATTGCTTGTGGTCTTGCGCTTCGAGAACCAATCGGCTCAAATCCAACTTTTGTACGAGTGAAATTGCAGCTTGGAAGTGCTGGTGCCATGGGATGTCTGGGAGGGAGTCATCGTATCTGCCAACGGAGCATTGAAAGAAAATCATCCCAAGAGTAGCTTCCAGAATTTCCTGGTGGTCAGTGTCCTGATTGAGCGCCTCGCAAAGCTCTGAAATTGTAGCATAACGGTGGCGCATGATATCGTTGTCGATTTGCTCACCCTGAATGTTCATCGTAGATTTCAAGTGCTGCGCCGAGATGCTGAGGCAGCAGTGTAGGTAGCACTTGTTGCTCTGAAGCGCTGGGAGAACATAATCGGTCCGGGCAGACCCATGTTGATTTGTCTCGAGGATTGGAAAGACAGTAGGTAGCACGTCAGAGATGAAATGGTCAAGCAGTCGTTGGTCGCCCTCATCGAGCTCAATTGCAACCTGACGAATACTCGATGGCGGGCCATGCGCAAAGTCGAAAAGATTCATGTTCAGGTTCTCTTCAGCCATTGATTCTCTCCGCTCGTCATAGGTCTCATCCCACCCGTTATCAGCTGGGAATGATGGGAGCATGGCCTCAGGAGGTGGTGGTGGATGATAGGTGCTAAATGTTGATATTGTCGATTCGCGGCGGGTCGGGATATCATTGACGAACATTTGTCTCTCGGTCTTGACGTCAATTTCATAGGGAGAAAATTCAGGGTACATAGATGCATATTGTGAATGTGATGAGTGCATCTGGGCATTGTATTCGGTGTAGTCGGCAATTCCAGGGGGTGCATTAAAGTCAAAGAGTGACAGTTGAGAGTCAATTGAAGCTGACCGAGTACGATCAAGAGAATCTGAAAAAGTCGCAGAGGTAGGCAGCGAATGTGAGAGACCGGGAGGTGTTTCAGCACCAGGTGTCATGACTTGACTCTGGTTTGTCGTTGTTGTCGAACTTGTCTTCTCCGAGAGCTTCTTTCGCTTGATGATCATCTTGATTTGGTCTTTCTGAAGGCGGCGCTGGTCATTGTTGCTCCACCACATGGGCCTCTTGTATTCACATCGAAGCCCAAGGTGTTTGCATGCCGTGCAGCTCGGCGAGCCCTCGTCGCACTTTTTCCTCCGTAATCTGCATGTGTAGCAACCTTCATGGAATAAGTCAGTCAGTTACTAGATCGCACAGGTAGCGCCAGTAAGGAGAATGACCGAAGTAAAAGTGAAATTCCACAAACCTGTTCTTGATCGTCTATGCATTTGCATCTTTGCCTTTGAAGCAGCAGTGGCCTTGGAAGCAGGCTTTTGCTTTGGTTGAGCGACCGCCATGTTGACGTTCGTTCTGCCCATTAGTTGTGGGTTGGGGGGTTGTGTTGACATTTGTACCTCGCATGCGAATGGTGGGGGCAGCGTGACTCGGGCCAAGCGGATTCGGGTCCAAATGCACTATGGTACTATATTACTGCGATGATGAGAGACTGGGGTGTGCGGAGTCGATAATTGGCGAGACCGGGGGATCGATTAAATTATTAATGAGTGACGGGTCAAAGCAAGTCCAGCTTAACTTTGTAATTTGGGATAAGGTCGAGAGGATAGGATGAGTTCGGACAAAGAGATGAGGAAGAACGGCGACGGGAGAGGACACACTGATGACCTTCAACTCTCGTAACGTCGAATTGTATATGAAGTATGTGTGTTGGTGATCTATATATGAAAACATTGAGATTTCAGAGATTCTATTTCTGGATATCGAATGGGAGAGATGCTATTCCTGCTCTAGCCCAACATCCAGCCTGTGGATACTCAGACAGTATGCACAAGTGCGGCTAGTGGCTGTAGTTCATATGGATAAGTAGGCTAGGGAAAAGATGCGCTGTATGGTGTACTAGGAAGCCTGGTATCGGCCTGCAATATTGCTGCATCCAACTACTTATCCGTGGGGCAGAACAACGCAAGCTGGTTGGATCCAATTTGAGCACCACACCAAATACAAGAAATATGGGCTGGGGTGCAGACTCTGCATCTGCATCCTCGAATGGAAGGCGGATGAAAAGTAGGTAGACCAGTCATTGAAGAGGGTGCTATTTTCGCGAGGCGCCTCATGCAGCGCATGGCCCCGCCCCCGAACGCCTGTGCATCGTTCCATTGGCGTGTAGGGGGGAGGGCCTAGTCATTCAGCACAGCAGGACAATAAGGATGATTCCAAAACAGGTCAAGCAATCCTTTAGCACGCAGCCTCACAAAGCCCATGATTCGTGATGATGAGATCGCGACGTGGGATCCGCCTGCCGACTGCCCCTGTCTGCCCTTCCTCCCGTTGCTCAAGGGTCCCCCTCCCCTCTCCTTAATGCTAGGGTAAGACAGGAGCTGGTCCATGCTTTCTGCAGGACAATATGCAGCTCGATAGCAGTTGAAGCTACCCCTGTCATGTCCAAGGCTGCTACTCGTATCCGCATCTTGAGTATCACGGGGAGACAACGTCGTTCATGAACCTGCACTGCAGAAGCTTCCTTTGTTCCTTTGAGGCAGCCTGCGGATTATGTACAGTGCAGTGCAGTCAACTTAAGCTGGACCTGAACCTGGATGGAGCTTGGGGTCCATCTCGTCTGCCTTGCGGGCAATGCCGCGGGTTTTGTCGATCTCTTCTTTATGCCGAATGCCCGGCCTGTACTGTAGATTATGGACGGAGTATTGCGATAGTTGAACCTAATTTCGAAGACTAGGTTTGGAGAGGCTTTTCCTGTAACTGACCTCTAAGAAACTTGCTATCCAGTGCCCAGGGTGGGAGTGACTTGATAGAGTAACCGAAGTCGGCGGTGGGGGACGGTGAGGACAAGGGCTTTTCGCTGTTAGTTGGACGAATTGACCCGATACGGCAGATGCTTGACTTCTCAGATATGTCAAATCTCAGAGTTTTGTCGAATCGTGTAGCGCGAAAGGGCGGTCAACACCGGATTGGGCTGATAAAGTCGGAAAACTACCAGTAAAGCGGAGGAGTCGCGTCGAGATCCACTTTCACACTCGCAGCCGTTGAGACTCGACTGGACTCGACGGTGGGACCAGGGCAGGCATGGCAACCATGAATTTTGCACGCCCATGGCATGAGCATGCCATGTTCCGAAAGGGACAAGGCGAGGCTGGGTATCGAGGGTGTGGCATCGCGTGACGTGTGTGTGAGTGGTGGAAAGACACAGAGACGTCGTGATTGAGCTTTCAGACGTGCACTAGCCGGAGAGACTAAGAGATGCAGCGAGCATCTGCGGGAAGACGGGAACCATACGATGGCTAGTGTGAAGGTATTCGCAAGGGGCCCTTGTCAGGTGCATCTGCCAATAGAAGATCCAAGCCTGCTGAAGCCGTTGCGGGGTGATTGCTCAAGCATGAAACTAGCCGGCCCTCCCTGCCCTGTCTCTCCCTGCCCTGCTCGGCTAGCCCCCTATTTTCTTCCCTTCCCTTCCCTTCCCCCCCGCTTCCCTGTCCTGTCCCATTTCTTGCATAATCAACGATAACGTCCCGCTGGCCCCCAGGTTTATTTAAAGAAACATAATAGCGCCAGATCGGGACATTAGCGATCATTCCAAACTATTGATTGCTAATTTTGTCCCATTCCCCAGCGCCAAAAGTGTGACCGTAGCCGCCCGATTGAGATCTATTTCTGATCATTGACCAACATGCCTCGATGACTTATCATGGCTAATTATGTTCATTACCAACCCTCCACACACTATCGGCGTGCGTTCTTTTCTGCGGCAGGCCGCGCTCGGCTCGTGCCATCGCCTTAAATCCTTGATCTCATCATCGTCGCTACTCCGTATGCCGGGCATAATAAGTGCCCGCCTTGAAAGCTTTGAGCTTGGTCCCAATCGAGCCATGCGTCATTTCGCGGAGTACGGATCATTTAATGATAGACATATCAATGTTACCGTGCTGGATAGTGAAAGAGCCCCCCTGAAATATCACCACTTTCGTGACGATAGATCGGAGCCCAACTTCAATTATGAACGTGGGACGCTCGTTAAACAATGCCACTCCTGAATACAGTACGTAGGTCTTCTGCACACCATGGACACTACTAGTAAGCCGTAGTTTAATGCGACTTGTCGCGTTGAACTAGTGTTTTCGAGAATCTTGTTGAAGATGCGGCCTCCCGCTTTTGACCTCTTCCGAGTTGAGCACTTTGCATTCTAGAAAAGTGAGTTTCCTGAGTAGTGATTCGATGTCTCGCCATATACACAACCATCGTGACACCATCCTTCGACCCTCCACACTGTCTCATCGGACCTTCTTTCATTCTGACCTGTCTTTTGGAGCGGAATCTCGCATTGGATTTCAATCATGTGAGGCCGGTGTGAGTGCTTCTTCTCCAAGTAATTGGCCAGACAATCTGTAAAGGTTGGGGAAACCATTGCTGAATCTCGGGCATCATCCCAAAAGGTGGTAAAGGGTGGTTGGCACAGCTTCCCCGCCTATCTTATTGACAGTGAAGGATGGGATTCGTAGCCAATACATCGAAATTCGCGGAAAAAGACGGCCCAGGAATATGTCAGGTGAACTTTTTTAGCTCAGCTCCAACTTCTCTCTCTGCGGTGAACACGAAGCTTGCCATGGCATGAAAGTTTCGTGCTATGGAGTTTCTTTTGCAGAGGACAAGAATTAAAGTTTTCAGCCCAGTATTCAGATATCGAGATCAGGTCACGTTAATGGTTCCAGAGCCTTTTCATGTGGTGTAGTTGAGATAGAATGTGCTTGTGCAACGTTCCGTGTTCGCTTCCTGCAATGCTGACCTCTTTAGCCATTAAGAAAGCAACGGGAATGCAACAACGGCACAGTGCTGCATTTGTTGCATACTGGCACTGGATGAATTAACCCCGCATATACAATGTTCTTTATGGGTTCGAGTGCATTTTCTGGCTGCACATGTTGAATTTCCATCACTTCCGGCCCCTCTATCATCATTTATTTTTATTAGCTGCGGCATCGCGGATAGAGCCGACCCCTCTCCCTTCAGGTGCCCGCAAACTTACACACCGTCTCTTCCCTCTTCCTCGGCCCGCTCCCATCGTTGACCGCAGTCCTGAAAACCCATGAAAAGGGGTTCTCTTGTGAGAGCGCATCTTGAAGATGCCATTGGCTTCGTTATCGTAAGATCTCCCCATCGCTCCCTTTATTGCGGCCTAAGGGTCCTCTCGTCCCGTCGCGCCGAGGGTGGGGAGATTTTGTGGAAAGGCTGAATCTGGACGGATTGTAATCGATTGACGAATCGTCGTTAAGAGCAGGGATATGTCAGATGGATGGCCGGCGCGTAAATGCCAGTGTTTGAGCCAATCATGAAAAAAGCAGACATAACCCATGGTAAATCCATGGGCAATCTCACCATCTGATTGGCAAATACTGCTTTCCCGTGCATCGCATGTATCCGTAGCCTTCTTACTGGCAGCCGATCTACGAATCGACGGGGGTTGCTGCAGCCCGGGGTCGATTCCATCGCTTCTCTACGAAGCTACTCCGTACTTCGTACAGAAATCCACCCAGAACAGTCACACATGCGGACCTTTAAGCACAGGTCACTATCTATGCAGGCGACCTCTGCCGGCAACAGACTGGGTTATCGGCGCTTTGGCGACAAAGCTAGAGATACAGTATTCATAGTGAGGCGTGCAAAGCCCGATACATATACTCTGCTAGGCGCCGGCATCTCTAACGGCCTTTCTCCTGATGCTTTTGAATTTTTGCGACGTCCAAGTTTTGATTGTCAGCGATTTCTTATCCCGTCTTCATATCCTACTCAGTACCATATTCTAGAAAGTTGACCGGCAACGGTAAAAGCTAGAGACCTAGCACTCCACTCGCTCCCGAGATCCACCTCCAGACAGGCAAAATGGTATGTTTCTGATGTCCATAGACGTTGTTGAAGGTATTTGTATTGACAGACAATCAGCCTATGACGTCGCCAACGACACCGATCGACCCACGGGTTGAGATGTTCCAAAAGGGACAGCCCTACGATGCATTCTTCAATATGAAAGCGCTGGCGCCACGACCATTGTCAGATGCCACGGAAATGTTCGATACAGACTTTGAGGACGATGATAGTGAGGCAGAAGATAACTCCCCGCGTCTCAGTCTGAATTCAGTAAGTCTTTTTCATGAAATCGTCTTCCCACTTTGCTAACAGCAAGTCAGACCGGACAAAAGAGTGAAACTACGTTATCATCCTTTGAAGAAATACATACTCCAAGCCCGGGCTCACATGAATTTCCGGGTTTCAACTTCGACTTGACAGTAAAGAAGCCAGTAGAGGGTCCAAGAGGGCCACACCTGTTTCGAAGCTCAGTCGATTCCTCGCTCAGCTCGGATGAGCAATACGTTTTAGCAATGTCTCCAATGACACCAAGACCATCGAGCAGGCAAAGAGCGGCGCAAGATGCGCCCAGAGTTCCAGATATTCCAACACAACACCGCCATCTCAGTTCATTGACACATGCGGTGGAGGACTTGGACTTGAATGATGTATCTCTATGGACACCAAGACAAGTCGCAAGATGGATGTATGATGCGGGATTCGAGCCATCGATCGTGGAAAAGTTTGAGGAGAACGATATCTCAGGTGCTATCTTGATTACACTGAAGTTTGAGGATCTGAGAGAGCTGGACATCCCTTCTTTTGGACAACGGACAAAGGTTTGGAACGAGATACATGTTCTTAGAGGTAGTGCGCCAAGTACACCGAAGCCTCCTACCCCATTTGAGGAAGTTTCGTCGCCATGCACCGAATCCCGACAGCCTTCAAGACATCGGTCAAGGTCAAGACAAGGGAAGGTACATTTCGAGTGTGGTTCAGACGAAGAACCTAAACGCCGGAAGAGTTCCCGAAGACGGCACAGGAAGCAAGACGATGCGATAACTCCACTCGAGTCAGTCTCCATCGTTGGCATTGAGCAGCTTATGCCCAAGCCCCATAAGTGCTCGAAGGGAGAGAACTGCTCAAAATGGCGGAAGCAACAACGTTTGATTGAAAACTTCAAGAATGAGCATCCCGTCAGCCCAGAGGGCGGGTCAATATGGGTTGCCGGCAACCCAGGAAACCCCCTCACTGCGGAAGCAGTAGCAGAGGCTGCAAGGCCCATCTCAGATGCAGTACCATCAGTCGTTGCCTCGTCAGATGTGCTTGGTCCTGCCGCAGTCCCACAATTTCAGCATCTAGAGGAGGCCAGTCTTCGAAATGTCGAGTCCCGCGACCCTCAAGACAATGTCCAGCAGTTTCTCAAGTTCCAGCACATGGATCCCAGGAACATGGTGTGGTCATCCGAGGAACCTTCTACGCCTCCATATGAGATGTTCCCCGCGCTCAAATCTCCTCACACGGGACTTCGCGGTCTTCCCCGACTTGCAATTCCACCTCCTAAGCCAGCACCACCACCACGTGCTGCAAGCGCGAATGCATTCTCCCCTTACCGAATGGAGCGAGCCGAGGCCATGTCACCAGAACTGCGTAACGTAACACAATCCCCAGCTTCGGTGTACCGCTTTGGCACTCCGTTCTCCGAGATGGATATGCCCGTGACAGCAGTCCCAATAGGGCCCGTTGCACGTGAAGCATCTCAATCTGTACCACCCAACATGTCTTACAGACATGCACCAGCACCGGTCATCCAGCGCACTCAATCCCGCGCTTCTGCGCGCCGTCCATCCTTTCCTGCAATGCCCCGCGTCGACGAGAATATCTCCACTGTATCCTCAACCCAAGAGAGGTTCAACCCACATTATACGCAACCTCCGCCACAGAACCATGCCTATCCTTGGTCACCAGTCAATGCTCCTGCTACCCGGACTGCAGATGATGCCTCGCATGCTGGGTACATGAGGAAGCGCAAGACGAAGATGATGCGCCATGAATGGCACGAGCATCACTTCACCCTCAAGGGCACTCGCCTTACAATGCACAAGGATGCGCAGGCTCTAGAGACCCTAGAGTATATAGACGTGGACGACTATGCCATTGCGTGTTCCTCTCTCGCCTCGGGCTCCAAGCTCAACGCTGCTTTCAAGGCGATGAACATCTCCCGCGGCAACAAAGACAAGAAAGATGAAGCGGCATTCGCATTCCAGCTCATTCCAGCGGCCATCGAGAAGGGTGTGAGACTGCGGAAGAGGGAGAGCGCGATGGTCGCGAATGGCCAGGCTGAAGGCAAAGACGCCGGCGCCAAGAACAAGACACACTACTTTGCGGTGAAGTCAAGGGATGAGAGAATTGACTGGATGCGAGAGTTGATGCTTGCGAAGGCGCTGAAGCAGAAGAGTGAAGGATGGGAAATAAACGTTAACGGCAACATGATTTAAGTAGAAAGCATATCGCTTATTTGAGCGACTTCTTTGTTTTGTTTTTTAGTCGCGTTTCGAAGCAAGCGGTTTTTAATTCAATTTCGGCGGCATTTCTGGGCGCTTTTGGGATCATGAATGGCGACTTCACTTGAAGTATTTAGGTAGATGACACTCCTTTGACGAATAGTCTTAGTTGGAATAATAAAAAAACATAAATTCAGGTTTTTGATTGTTGATTGTGAAATGTGTTTGACTTATTTCCCCCACAAACATAGCAAGCATCTGAGAAATAGTTACTGTAGAGAAGGGGTAAGTTTGTGATACATAATTTGCGCTGAAGTTCGTGTACAGCAGAAGTGGACTTTTCTGATATCATCCAACATTAACTCTCTCGCCGACCCATCATGCAATATAGTACAAAGTTTTGTGATGGGAGTTCTATGCCTGAACGCCAGATCTCTGCTTCAATATACTACAGTGAGATCCCGTCTATTCATCACACAAACGCTGGGTTGCTTGAATTGGGATTTGCATAGGTCGACACAATATCCCAGTCAATCGTATGCCACCAATTCTCCACAAACGTCCTCTTGCCCCCAGCACCGCCAACACCCACTCCATAGTCAGGAAGGTAGACATGTTCCCATGTGTTGAGGCAAAGAATGGGTGTAAGCTCAACCCCTCCGGGTGCTACTTCCGCAGACCTGCCGTGAGCCCCCAATTTTCTCTCATTGACAGCAGGACCACGCTGCAATTCCCTGACATGATCGGAGAACTGTTCATTTTCCGTATTCATATCCACCGGTTGTCTCCTATAGTGTGCTTGTGGCCAAGGCGAACCCGCCAAATATGTCGTGAGAATAGAGTATCTCCTATCTTTGGTCTTCACCAGCCAGACAAAACCCGGGCCAAACATCGCGGTGGCGGTAAGTAAGAACTCTTGTCTCAGAGTCTCGATTGAAGAGAAGGAGGTTTCGAGTTCCCTCTTGAGGTCGTTTCCCATGGGACCTGGGTTCGGGGAAAGACCGTCGAAGAAGAATTTGTTGTTGTGCGCCATCGAAGCGTAATTGAAGATGGGAGCGGAGTTGGGATCTCGCGCATATTTGATGAGTATTTCTTTGGGGGTTTTGGATTCCATATCAGTTTCTTGGATGCATCGTTAGTCAACAGCTTCACTTGAGAGAATATTCCACAGCTTCGCGCGAGGAGCTGGCAGCACTTTTCTCTCTGCCAGAACTCCTGGCTTATCTCGCAATGGAATGGGTAGTAATCGACCTACCTGCTGTAAGGACATTGAGCTTCTCTACCATCAGAGCCTGGTATTGCGTCCACGCCATGTCGAAGCCGGCAGGCGATAGGAGGCCTGGTACGCCATTGTTGAAATTGTGGTTGAGGATAGGAACCTTGTGGAGTGAGCGGCGGAAGATTTTGAGAGAGTTCCCTATCCGAGGGAGAGCTGGCCGTAACATTTTTGGTTGACAATGGGTGATGCAACTGTAGTTCTCTTTTGAAATCTTTCCATCGCGGCGTCGCTTCTCCACGACACACACGGAAAATCATTTATCCGCCGAAGTTTATCCGATGGACTACGACTAAGCTAAATCCCCTCCAGAAAGTTTTAAATCGATTATGCTGAGAAGGTCTTCTGGATGTTGAGGTAGTCTCATTGAAAGTTGAAATGGGAAGACATTCTGCGACCCTAGTGAAGCGCTGGACGAAGATCACCACAGTAGAGCATTGAGGTTCTCGGGGAGAAAGAGTATACTATGCCGCGAGGTCAAAATGCTAACAAGACGAAATCACCAGGTGAACTGACTTATCCAACATATGCTATAACTCTCGACCACGCCGAAGCAATGCTCCACTCAAAATCCCTCGAGAGAATCATGACCACCCAGAGGCCCAATTGCAAAACACCAGTGGCAGGCTTTCACGTTCGAGTGGTATTCCCAGTGCTTCCTTCCACCTCTAACTCCACTAGACACGAACAGCGAAGCATGGAAAGACCTATTTTGCTTCAAATGAAGGCTCAATCCTCGGGATCAGCGAATCGAGTTTCGTTACCATAAACGAGATGGCCATTCCGACTGTAGGAAGCCGCCGACGACTCCGGCAAGTTCTCGAACGAACGTCGTGTTCACCTTCGTTAGCCCTCGCTTGAACAACCTTATTGACTGTGAACATCACTGGATAAATACGGACTAGCCCCTAGGGCATTAATGCCGAGTTCAAGTCGATGTTGCAACATTGTTTATATTGATCAGATCAGAGACGAGATGAAGATCCATTCGTCAGGTTAATCAAGACACGCAAGTCTGATTTTTTCAGATCGTCTTCGGCCCTCACAAGTGTCATATACTGTTTGCACATGGCAAGAAGACAGAGTAATTTTCCTACCTACCATCCAAGTTCGAGAGTCTTTTAGGGTAGAATGAACTGAGCAACAAATATACCATTTGAATTCGCCGAATCCTTCTTGTTTTATTGCGGCCTTTCAATGTTACAAATCAACCAAGTTGTTGGGTACTTATTTCCGCATTTGGATCGTTCTGCCTATTATGCTGTCTCCTGCGCTTCAAAAGATGCCTTACCTAGAAATGGAAGTAGATGTGATTATAGTCATTATCATAGCTTTCTCCGATGACACCGCTCATATAAAAGTATCCTGCCCTTTCAAACTTATAAAAACTGCTCTCTTTATATTTATATTACCTAGTTATGCGTATTCTAGACTAATCTCTTGGTGTTAATATGTCTATAGATATGAGACTGAGCGATTGTTGCCTTTCTTTGAACTGCTAGTGTATGATTTCCCAAACATGTTCCTACACTGATAACATCCAGGCAATGTTCACGAATATATGGCTACAACATTCCACTTATATTATTTATGACTCCATTGGAAAGATCGAGCACATGGGATGATTCAAACCTGCGCTGTGGTACGAAAAGATAGCTCCAAAATTGGAGCGAAACCGATTATCTTTCTTGTAGACATTGTACCATGCATAAGTCGGTTGAGATTGAGCTGACATCTGTCAGTCTTCGGATGAGAAAGCAAGTAAAGTCCGCCTCCTTGTTGACAGCCACATCAAAGCCGGGTTCTATTTCTACATAGCAGAAGTCAACTGAAATGATAGCCTATCACTCTTTGAACTCGATTAAGACACCACCTAAATTATGCGGAACATTCCAAGGCGAAAAACTCTGTTGAACAACAATTTTACCTGCGTGCTTTGTGGTATCAGTGTCACCATATAAGTCTGACAAATCTCATAAGAAAAGCTTTAAGCTTGTTGTCACGGAGCAGGAGCCTATATATATCCACTTTTCAAAAATTCACTCTTACATATCTATGAAATATCGGTACCGTGATTGCAAGCTACTACCTAGGTCCCTCGAAACCCAACCTCACCACCCCGATCACCTTCACTCTTACCGTCGACATGGATACTCCGCTTAGATCCTCGCTCTTGTCGGCTAGTTTGATGAGCTTGTATGGTGCTACTAGCGAAACTGTTCTGTCGAATTAGTATGCGTGTCTTTATATTCATTTTCTGAATTTTTTGAGCGGAGCTGGGAGATCGCATTCCTCCAAAATCTCCTGTTTTTGATATGCTGATTCTTGGATAGGAATGCGATGGTCCTGGTTGTCGGGCTTACTTAGTAGCGTTTGAGGGGAAAACGCTTGGTGGGAGGGAGAAGCTTAATAAAGTGGTGACTTGCATTGCTATGAACTTTGGAAGGGGTGTTTGAGGGCTGGTATGGCATGATCCTTCTAAGTACGTGGAACTGAAAAAAAATAGTGACAACAGACATACTGGATTGGGGGTATACAAGTGTTTTCATATTCCAACGGTGTAGGATGCATTTTCAAAAATGCGAGATTTTACAAGAGCACAGGTATCTTTGACCCAGTCCATTCTCGTCAAAACCGGAATACTCTAGGGTAATCTGATCAAATCAACAAAGATCCCCTCAATTAGATGATTTGACATCCCCGGCATACTGGCACCTTCGAACCATAGACATATTGCACCCGTCAACATTCGCAATTCCGGAAAGTCCCATCGACTGGTCGAGGTCAGCCAAGATGCCTTGCAAGACTTGCTTTGCTCCTTGCTATGCATTTTTAGCTTCTATCAATACTCAACATTGAAATCATTCCACTTACCTTTCCTCCAACAGCCAGGCCGTAAATTGCAGGTCTTCCTACCAAAACAGCCTTCGCGCCCAGGGACAGAGCTTTGATGATGTCGACTCCGGTCCGGATACCGCTGTCGAAGAGGACAGTCAACTTGTCTCCAACCGCCTCAACAATCTCAGGGAGCATCTCTAAGGATCCAACTGCGCCGTCGAGTTGTCGTCCTAGGAAGAATTAGCAGATTTTAGTAAAGGTTTTGGTGTGTTTGGAAATGTGTTGACCTCCGTGATTCGAGACAATTATGCCATCCACACCATGTTCCACGGCCAGCCGTGCATCATCTGGATGCTTGCGAGGTGTTAACACCGTCTTAATAACTCATTTCTACAACGCAAACTTACTTGTATTCCTTTCAACACAATCGGGCCACCCCAATGTTTCTTCAGCAATGCAATATCTTCCCAGGTATGAGCAGCACCAGAAAACACATCCCCAATCCATTCCTGCGAGGCTTCTACGATTTTCTCTTCAGGGGTAGCTCCATATTTCTTCTGGAAATGCTCTCTGAATACCGGGTCTCCCCATCCAATCTTGTTCCCAATGCCCTTGAAGAACGGCACATAAGCATGATCCAGGTCTGCAGGTCTCCACGCCAGCGCCCACGTATCCAAAGTAACAACCAGTACTTTGAAGCCGCTGTCCCGGGCTCGGTTGAGGAGGGAGATTGTATATGCGTCCGTCTGAGGCCAATACAGCTGGAACCAGCGTGGCCCGTTGCCACTTGTTTTGGCTACTTCTTCAATGGATGAGGTGGACGCTGTGCTGAGGATATATGGAACGCCAATCTCGGCGCACACTTCTGACAATCCGGTTTCTGCATCCTCGTGGAAGATTGATTGGACGCCCACCGGAGCCATAAGGACCGGGGTTTCTATACGAAGCAGAGAGTGTCAGTTTCTAGCATAGACACAGTATATTCGTGCTGAAGAGCTATGCATGAAAATCTGACCATATGTCTCCCCAAATAGCTCTACGCTTAAATCTCGCTGGGATGTTGCTCGGAGCATCCTCGGAACCAGTTTCCATTGCCGAAAAGCCAATCTATTGGCATCCATAGTTGCTCTTTCCCCGGCACCCCCAGCGACATAATTAAAGGCTGTTGGTTTCAGTATGGATTTTGCTTGCTCCTCAAGCTTATTTGGATCAGTGGTGACTACGGGGAGGCGATTGTGAAACATGCCAGCTAGCAATTATTAGTAATTATTCTGTAAACACTATGCACATATACTCTGTACCTCGGTATACTTCATTTTGGAATGCCCCATATTTCCGTTGCTTGTCATTAGTCGCCTGCACCGATTGGGGTATTTGTTTATCAGTTGTAGAAGACATTGTGGTCAGCTATAGAGGCTGCCGAGAGTCTCAGCTGACAGGATTTAGTGCTGTGAGGGAGGGATTCTGAGGACGAGGAGACAATGATGGATCGAGGATACAATTATGCACACCTGACTTGAATCCCAAACTCTATATGCAAGTGATAAATGCCGAGGTGTGCGCCCGCAGATTACTACTACCTCGGAGGCAGTGCCAGTCACTTGGCCCAATGAAAATACGTCTCTGCCAAGGGCAAAGGGTGTAACTTTGAGTGGAAACAGTATCTACTTCTAGAGGTGCTATATTTTACATAGTACAAGTCTGAAGATCACCACAGAGGGGGATCTTTCAACATAATTACGCAGTAGATAATTGCAGCAGCAATTGAATGTTAAAACCAGAGCATTTTACAGACCTAACAATCGAATGGCACAATATAATGATACTAATAGAGTCCTGCAAAGGTAATACACGTTCAAAGTCGGAGATAAGACTACCCCGCAAATACCCCGCGATAGATGACGGGACGTTTCAGTTTGGCACCCCTTGTACGCCACGAACCCATTGAAATGGGAGTGCAATTCGCACCAAGAATGTGGCGGTTCCCCCGCTTCTAAGACTTATATTATCATCAAGCAGTCTGCAATCCCTCCTGAAACCTAAAAGGCACCTCGTTCAGCAGCATTGCTACTCCGTATTACACCCACTTCACATTTAATTAACATACTGCAAAAATGGCTATAGTAGAGACACAAAAGTCGTTTGATATCCCCAAGAAGTACAAGGCTGTCATTTATGATAAGCCTGGAACTCTTTCTACCAAGGTCGAAGAGCTTGATACTCCTGAGCCCGGAGCGGGCGATGTGCTTGTTCGAATGTGAGTGGAGGTGGAGTCTTTGTACGAAGAGAAGGGTCCGCCCTTGGATACTGACTAACCCTATTAATCTTCTCTAGAACGCATTCTGGAGTCTGCCATTCGGACCTCGGGGTGATGGAGAACACCTGGCGTGGCCGTAAGAATTGAGTATCATCCAAAAAAGAAAAGTGTTGGGAACTAATAGAACAGTGCCTTATCCTACACAGCCAGGCCAGGTTGGTGGTCACGAGGGAGTTGGAATTGTCCACAAACTTGGCCCTGGTGCTGAAAATGGCCGAGTTAAAGTTGGCGACCGCGTCGGGATCAAGGTATGATGTTTTACTGACATTTTGATGACTGTAGGTAGACTGACATTAGTAGTGGGTTGCCTACGCATGTAAGATTACCGGGCAGCTCATTTACTTCCTATCTGGCATGTTTTGGGAGTTGTGAGGAGCGTCTTTTCTAGGCACCCAAAGACCTTCTCATGGTTTGATCCATACTGCTGGAAATTTTCCTGGAAAGACAGAGCTAATTTCCCGTTCTTCGCAGGTGGTGCATGCCCCCCTTGCATGGAAGGCAAAGATGGCGTATGCTTCGTGAGTGTAATAAGAGTCATATATTGATGCCCAACTAATTTGCTCTTGTGATTAGAACCAGAAGATCTCAGGCTACTATTGTAGGTTGACCGCTTGTCGTTGCAGCCGTGAAGGTCGAGTTCTGACCCATTCATAGACCCAGGGACTTTTCAGCAATACGCCCTGGCTCCTGCTAACTACGTCACGCCGATTCCGGATGCCTTGAGTTCTGAAGATGCTGCTCCTATGCTTTGCGCTGGAGTCACCACGTAAGTTTGCCCTTTAAAAGTCTAAGCCTCGTCGTCGATTCTGGGGTCGCAGGTTGGGCCGCATGAAATGGAAGAACGCTCAAATTTGACCCACTTTAGGTACTCGGCCTTGCGAAAATCAGACGCAAAAAGCGGACAATGGGTTGTAATTGGTACGGTGTACTCCGTAAGATCTGAAAAAATGTTTGACTGACGCATTTCATAGTTGGGGCTGGAGGTGGTCTAGTTAGCCCCCCTTTCATGCTCGGTTGCCAAGACTGACCACGTGACTTTTAGGGCCATCTTGCTACGCAGATAGGCGCTCGTGGTATGGCTTTACGTATCATTGGTATTGATCATGGAAGCAAGGAGGACCTTGTTAAGTCTTGTGGGGCTGAGGTCTTTCTCGATATCACTAAATATGATGATAAAACCATCGCCGAAGAAGTCAAGAAAGCAACGGGGGGCCTTGGGTCCTCTGCGGTTATAGTTTGCACGGCATCCAACAAAGCATATGGCCAAGCTCTTGACTTTCTGAGATTTGGAGGAACACTTGTATGCGTGGGTACGTGCCGAGCAATTTTGTGAAATATCATCTCCATAAAGGATCCTACCTCGGGAGGCAGTATTAACTCGACCCTAGGAATGCCAGAAGGAGACTCCCAACCAATTGCAAAAGCATACCCGGCTGCCATGGTAAGGCTTCTGGAAGAAACAGCGGGGCATCTTTAACGTTTCACAGGTTGCAATGGAGCATAATATTAAGGGTTCGGCAGTGGGAAACCAGCGTGAAGCAATGGAAGTAAGGAGCTTCTCCCATTTCGCTCCTCCTTACTTACACAAGTAGGTCCTCGATATGGCCGCACGCGGCATCGTAAAGACGCATCTTCGAATAGAGAAGATGGACAATTTGACAGAAGTCTTCCAACAGATGTCAGAAGGGAAGATGCGAGGAAGAGTAGTGCTAGACCTCCAATAAGAGTTTAGCAAAGACTTTTGTGTATGTTGTGTAATAGGGGAAGTGTGAATAAAGGCGGCCAAGGCAAATGATCAGGCGAGTTTAGGGCTGAAGAATAGAATAAGTTTGAGGATAAATGCAGTCAACATGTGAAACTTCTGAGGGGCCTGCCTGCCAATAATAGAACTAAACATTGACCAATCTTCTGCTAGAAGTGCGTCTCAAAAGTAGTCGAAAGAAAGTGATGACCCTGGCCCCTGTTCCCGAAACTACACCAGATCGGACTTTCGACAACGTATCAGTATGACTCTGTGGGATACTTCACGGCTCTGGGGTATATACGAGATAAGAAAATCACATTTATCCAATGCTTGCCCATAGGAAGCATTTTTCGCTTCTTGGTGGCGAATGCACGCTGTAGGACCGCATGTCGGAAATGCGGCTGAAGTTGGTTTTTGGAATTGCTGTGATCACTGGACACATATCGCAGCCAAGACCCATCCTCTTGCAAAATGAGAGAAGGAATACTACTTGGTAACTCGGCGTATGATTTGTCAGAAGGAGCCATATAGCCATATAAATCTAGCTTTATTAGTAGGACTCGGTGTGATTGTGGACTATAGGACGATATTAGAGGAGAGATGGAAAGTTGGGAGGAAATGGGGGAGATGCTTTCTGACTCTGTTCATACCTAGCTAGGTGATTCCGCGGTTAATGTCATACAGAGGTCAATAAAGCAGAGAATAGGAGGTGGAAGACATGGTTCGGTAGCTAACAGTACAAAGCAACTCCACATATGTTGTGAAATGGTTGAAAAGGTCGATAAAACGGTCGTCGAGCTGGATCTGGAGGTCTTCTCCAAGTCAGCCCTGGTAGCCTGCCCCACATAAATCGTACCAATCGTATCACGCCCTACGCTACAGCCTGGCGTTCTGGCATTACCACTTCCCCGCTACATCACTTCCAACGACACTATATTAGACAGTCATCTATTGTGATTGCCTTGCTCATTCCAGCCGACCTGCCTCGAGACCATGAACACCGTGTGCGGCCTTCAAAGAGGCCTTTCTACTATGCTAAGCGCAGTTGGAACGGAAGGCTGAGTCCTCTCCGTGTTGTAAAGCTTTTGAACTGACAGCCATCGAATGCCATTGTGATAGGCAGAATAACGAAGGTATCATAGAAGTACTCCCTATATAAATCAGACAACCTCAGCGCAATGGAGCTAGCAATCTCGATCCAAGTGGGTTTTGATCCTCATGTCCCCTACGCTTTCCAACTTCTCCAAGCTCGCCATTACACCGAACATGGAAGCACCATCTCAAGGCACTGTTCCTGCCACATCGGAAGGAAAAGGCAAAGGCAGAGCGCCACCTAGCGAGGATAGCAGCTCTAGCTCCGATGACAGTAGCAACGATGGGGGTGATTCGGACGATGAAAACGACACAAACAATCCAGCAGATGACCCTGAAGATTTCGAAGATGATGACCGGGAGGAAACTACCAGCATTTCCGATAATAAGTCTCTATTTGCCCTAGATCATTGTCGCCAGCATGATTCCACATACGCCTTTCAAATTGCCTCCGCGAAGGTGAAAAACTACAGCCTGCGAATCGAGCGAGGAACTCCAATACGCTGTTCCTGTCAAGAAGAAGATTGCCGCCACAGGCATTGGCTCCTAGATCAACTTTTAAGGGTCTCGAGTGGACAGGTCGCTGGGCCCTCTGAGGTTGATCCATACACACGAATATCAGCGAGGGGTTTCGAGAACGTCTGTTTAGAACTCAACTGGGAACTAAGAGGACCTTCAGTAGATGTGGAAACCGAGTGGCAGTTGCAGAAGCGTGTCAAATCTCCTTTCGAGCGCCATCAGCAAACAATGCGCATGCTTGCGGACCGCGTGAATATTGTCCGCGATATAATGGCCACCCCAGCCCCACTTCATACTACCGATGACCACCGAAGAAACCCGCTACAAAATCCCGAGACGATCAACGCTCATAATATCTTAGTACCTGGGGACATAGAGGCTACCCTGTTTCGCTTGCTAGTGCTCGATGAACATATATTCCATCAATATCAACTCCGGATACCGACCAATATTCAAGCCTCGGACTACTTCTTACAGATGAAGCGGAAGGCACAGGAGACATGGGAACTTCTGGATGAATACTCTATAGATGGACCTGTCTATGGTCGTCATTATGATGTAATATGGTGTGGCCAGATGCTGGTCAACATTGTCGAGGCGATTCACAATCATATAAGAGACAGACTACCTCTACCGCCGGCTTCCCGAGAAAATGCTGCCTACGCCCTTGTTTCAATCCTCCAGCTGGTCGTCGACAAAAACTTCGAGATTTATGGCAATTCCGCCAACTGGGTTCGGCGTAGACCCAGTCATGAGCCAGGCAAAGCACGCAACCTTTACATGTGGCTGATTGGAGAAGTAAGTAGTGCAAATCCTGCAGGCGGGACTTTTGTACTCAGGGCGCTGGAGGATGTATCTGATACGTGTCGCAGTGTTGCGCAACTAGAAGCAATTTCTAAAACGATAGCGGAAATCGCCTGGTCTGCTCCCGAGCCCTATAGAAAAAGATTGAGTCAAATCATTGCACGGATGAGGGGCGCGGCCGAACCTGGACCTGGACCTGGACCCCCACCAGGACCCGGGCCGGATTCTGGGTCTTCATCGAAGAGACCAGCGGCCCCTGGCCCATCGAAGCGAAACGTCAAGAGAATGAAATGAAGGGACCAGTAAATTCAAAGTACCGTGCTCTTCACCTGGAAGCGGGTTGTTTGAGAACACCCGTTTCTATGGGCGGTGCGCATTCTGTCGCTATTTCAAAGTTTCGCCAAAAGTCTTACGTCTCCCTGTTCTCCTTGGTTCTTATTTTCCTGGAAAATATGTCATTGGGACCTCCTCAGAAACCCACAGCTGCTCTCCGTCATCTACTTAAATTAACCCGGGCGGTTACACCTCTGCCAAAGGCGGGCCTGCAGAGCTTTTACTCTTCTGTGTTCATTTTTGACCTCTTGTATATGAGTGTCTCACCTAGGATTTAAAGATTATTGTATCATAGATTGAAAGTGTGTCTCAGCTTTCTAACATTTGGTCTACATCGTGAAATTTGATAAAATATCACAGCTCCTCTTCAACTCCTTGCTAGCACTCCGTTCTCTACGCTCACACGTAGGCTCCAGCTAAGTGTCATCCCACCTCACAGTACGCATCCTTTGTTTTCTCATTCACGGCGTTTCATACCATCTGAAGCCTCGATTTCTTCTCTTTTTCAATTGCCTGATTGTCGATGATAATCACAGGCTTCCCTTGCATCTTGCCCGAGTGGGCAAGCTCTATAGCTTTAGGCACCTCTTTGATTCCATCAAACGGATTGGTTTTTACTTTGATATTGTGCTTTGATACAACCTCCAGCATTTTCTTAATATCCTCTCGGGATCCTTCGCTCATTAGCTTTGAACTCATTTCTAGAACGAGTTTCAACTTACCTGTCAGGCTTCCATCTAAGGTTTAGAGAATCTTGGTTAGCACCAGCTTGCGCGAACAAGCTAAGAATAGCGGAAGGAATAGATGCTTACGTATTTTAATATCCCGAAAGATCAGCTCTGCAAAAGGAACGCTGACATCTCGCGGCTGCGCAATTTGGATAAGCATGCCATGCATTTTCGTCACAGCAGCTCCCAAAGCGGCAGCTGTTTCGTGATCGCTGACGTTCAAGGTAACTTCCGCGCCTTGACCTCCAGTGATCTTTTTGACTTCTTCAACTACCGTTTCCTTGCTCTTTCGAGCATCTATGGTAGCATCTGCTCCAGACTCCTGGGCCAAACGTAAACCCTCATCACGAGCATCAATGGCAATGACACGGAAGCCAAGAGCCTTTGCAAACTGGACACCAAGGTGTCCCAATCCACCTCCAGCGCCAACAATTGCAATAGCCTCTCCGGCCTTCAAGCCAGCCCTCTGAGCCCTAGCAATGCCTCCCCCTACAATTCGTCAGTCCACAGATATGCGCCTGTGATCAAAGACCCTTACAGATAGTTATTCCAGCACACGCCAGAGGAGCAGCGGACTGAAAGCTGATATTGTCGGGCAACAGACAGCACTCTCGGCCATCAACAACCTCATACTCAGCAAAAGATCCATCTATCGTGACGCCCAAATAGCCACCCGCATTGCTGCAATAATGCGAGTCTTCTTCGGGCCCGGTGCAGTCTGCGCAAATCCCACAGCGATGATAGCATAGGCTGCACAGGATCCTATCGCCAACGTGAAATTCGTGGATAGCAGACCCGACCTTGACGACTGTGCCGGAACCTTCGTGAGAGGCGATACATGGTAATCTAGTACCCATTATACCGTCCGATACCATGCCATCTGTATGGCACTATTTAAACAATAAGCGTGGCAATAATTTAGAAGAGGAGCATGAGAAGAAGAGTTTAGATCGCCATCTGTAATCTCATGCCACAGAATAGAAATTGACTAACCAACGAGCCCACAGCAACTTTCACGAGCAGATCATATTCATTGATATCCTTTCCCGGAGTAGGAACCTCATGGATTTTATATGGTTTTTTGAACTATTCAAATGTTATTTCAACTCGTGCGACTGTCAGGGTCGTTGGAGAGGGTACTTCAATCAGCTGAGCTGCTAGCATCTTTTCTGGGATTTGGCTGGCCATCTTATGTAATATTTCTCGTGCTATGGTAGTAAAATCTGAATTATAAAAAAGTAAAGTAGTAAACAATTGTACCTATATCTCAATTCAAATGTCGCGGGGTACAAGTACTATACGAAGGTATCCTAGTCTTCGACATTACGTCAATCTGCACGAATTAACTCCGAAGGTTATTCGGAGTTTATTACAAAAGATTTAAGGGCCATTTGAACGTCACAGTGCCAAGTCACAGCAACGTGAGCCCAGTTTGTTTTGGTCTCAAGTCCCTACCTATATCTACCTACCTACATGATACTGTAGATACGCTAGCCCGGGCAGTTCAGTCAGCCGCGCGCTTGGGTTCTCTCAAGTCTCCACAAGCATCCGCGCGTAATAGACCCTGAAAGGTAGTTGCTCTGATTCGGGACCTATCTCACAAGCACTTAATTTCTAACCCAAAGCAGGTGAACGAACTACGGGACGCTCTTGACCATGAAGGACTATGCAGAAATGGGACTTTTGTCAGACAAAAGTCTTCCGGCGCACGATCAAGATTCGGACCGTTTCGCCAGCTCCAAGAACAGTCGTATCTTGAAGAAAGCGGCATTTTTGTCATTTATCATGGTTATGTTGTATTGCTCCTACAGTATGCTGTTCCGCTCGATGCTCGTTGTGGCAGGCACAGGACCAGGTCAAGCAGTTGGATCTAGCGGTGTCTCAAAGGGCTTCTCAAAATTCTCACAATACTTTGACCCAAACCCAGAAATATATCCCGGCCCTACAGCTACTGGACGAGCTCCTTTTACGGCTCAAGAAACTATGGCACCGATGGGAGAGAAAAATAATAAAACCATTCAGCAAATGTTCGGTCATCTTTCTCCGTATTCTCCCAACATTATTGGGTTCGGAGTAGAGGAACAACCACTTCCTCCAGGCGCCAATATCATACAAGTTCACGTGAGAAGTCAGTCTTTTTTATTGTAGCTTAGCTAATGATATATAGACGCTTCATCGTCATGGCTCCAGATACCCTACAGTGAACACCAACGTCCAAGGTTTTGGTGGGAAAATGGCCAAGATCAGTGGGAAATACAACGCGACTGGTTCGCTCTCCTTTTTGAATACTTGGTCCTATGGATTAGGTGAGGAGATCATGGTCCCTCAGGGGAGGTTGCAACTGTTCGAAAGTGGTGTCAATCATTACTATAACTACGGCCACCTCTACAATCCAAACAGCAAAATTTTGGTGCGAACAACTACTCAAATGAGAATGCGTGAGGTTAGTCAATACATTCGTTCCTAGATCCCGAAGGATTACTGCTAAAAACTCTGGAAAGTCTGCGTGGAACTTCCTCACAGGTTTCTTCGGGTTCGACTGGGCTTCCAAGGTAGACGTGGGCTATGGAATCGAGGGCGATGGCCAGCATTGGAACAATTCACTCGCTGGATACGACAACTGTGATAACGGAAACAGTTTCCGCAACCAGGGCGGTTTCAATGCATCAGAAGAATGGCAAGGCATTTCCCTCCAGAATGCAACAGAACGCATAAACTCCATGATCGAAGGCGTCGATTTCACCTTGAAGGATGTTTATGCGATGCAGACTATGTGTCCTTATGAGATTGTAAGATTAATCCAACTATTCATCACGTTCCTTTCAGGTCGTGCGGTGACATTGTGACTGACCACAACAGGCCGCATACGCATATAGTCCTTTCTGCGACCTTTTCACAACGGCGGAATGGGAAGCCTTTGAATATGGCATCGATATTATGTTTGCAGGTTATGTTGGTTATCAGTCACCAACAGGGCGAGCAGTCGGCCTTGGCTGGGTCCAAGAGCTGGCCTCGAGGTTGAAACGTCAGACCCTAGGCTATTCCGTAAGTTGCCAATTCATGATCTCTCCAACTTCCGATATCACATTCTAGTAATAACTCCCAGAGAGTTCTGGGACATTGCGAATAATCGGTCAATGGATCGAGCCTCCTAAATTGGTGTCGAGGAAGTTTTGCTAACTATTACAGGGCTCCCAAATAAACACAACTTTAGACAGCAACGAAAAGACATTTCCAGTGAACCAAAGTCTATATTTCGATTTCAGCCACGAGTAAGCAATACCCAAACAAAAAGTCCTACACTTTCTGTGAGCTCCGAGGCCGAGAGCTGTGTTAGGAGCCAAAAAAAAAAACACGTGTTCCGCAGTACATAGGAATCCGGCTCCTGACAGCTCCCGAGCCCTTCAGCTACCTAGACCGATTCGGGGTTTTATCATACTAATTCGTTGGGCAGTACCAACATCATGAGTATCATCACAGCTCTTGGCTTCACGCAATTCTCCCAATTCCTCCCCGCGGACCACCAGCCTGGCCTCCACAACCTCACCGTCTCGCAAGTGACCCCTTTCGCAGCGCGTCTCGACATCGAGGTTATCCGTACCCCCCAACCACTCCTCCCAGACCAACAGTACAATACAAATGGGGAAGAGACGCAGTATTTACGCTTCAAGTTGAATGAGCGGACGCTCCCGCATCCGGAATGCGGGATGGATAGAATGGATGGCTTGTGTGAGTTGGATGTATTCTTGGGTCTGGTGGAGGGGTTGGAGCGAAAAGCGGATTATGAGTATGCCTGCACGGCAGACTATGAGGCTGTTCCGTATGGAGAGATTACGGATGGGAGGCCGAATACGTGAGGTGGGTTGATGGGGGAGAGCGCCTGTTTTTTTTTTTCTTTTCTGGCTAGAATGGCTTTGACGAAGCTGAGAGCCTGTATATATAGTCACCCTTATCCCAGGAAGCATAAGTAAAATTCATTATAATTCCCCCTGTACTAACTTTTCAGTCCTCCTTCTCTTTCCGCCTCATAAAGTTTTGAATTTCTTGACTTTAGTGATTCAAGGTATATCCAGGCAAACCACCAAACGCTCTTTCATCTTCAGATCACCAACTTCAACATGCAAACAGTTCTCGTTCTTACTTCACTAGAACGGGTTTCAATCTGCAAGAGTCGCGGAAGCACGAAAGTGATTATGCGCTACCAGATTCTACACAGCCCATGATAGTCTTATTGTCCACCTCACCATCGGACAGGTGAAGGCAGGTAAGTCCACTTAGTAATTCGATGCATTCATTCATTTACGCTACAATAGGCTTTCTCAGCACCTCGATCGCAGCTGGCTGGCTGACATGGAAAATCGCTATAAAGTACAGTACCAAACGCAAAATAGAATAGAGTAAATAAAAGCAAAGAAAAGACGTCTTTGTACCGAACTACGTATAGTGAAGCTAAATTTTCATAAGAATCTACCATTTTGATAGTACCTAGTATATAGTCATGCACTATTTACCTTCTCTAAGGACAACGACAAAGATAACCACCGCTATTAGAGGTCCTTAGCATGGAGCTGAGAAAGCGAAAACTAATTCCTAATACCGGGAGAGCATGCAGATGCAAACTATCTTCACGGCACTATGACTATCCTTCTTGCAGCACTTCGGGGCAAGCCATGGCCAGCATTGTACCAAGAGGCACTCACTTCACTAGTACCTGTTACAAAGTCCGTCAATCAAAACAGGATCACGAACAGCATATTTCGTAGATTCCGCAACAGGTTGAAATACTGCTCTTGTATCAACTAGAAATTTTGGTGTCTACTGCTTAAGATGCGTAGTTTACATCGCCCATGCGGAATAAGACATCATATTGACAGCTACCACCTTAAGCGAAGCCCCTTTCCATCAGCATCCAACTTGAGCCCAAACCACAACTACCACATACACTGGTGATTGATTCCCAGCACCTGTTTACAAAGCACAGCATAAGTGTCGACTTTATTTGTAGATTTTTCATTCATAACCGAGCTAACTTTTGCCCAATTTATCAACTCCCGATTATGCATAAGCCAATATCGAGCTGGTAAAAGGGTATGAAGACATCGCCGACTGCTACAGAAATGTCTGAACTATTTCACCTAAGAAACGCTGGGTTCAAGCGTAACGCCCGCCATGGTGTTTGCCCATCCTATCAAGCGCCAATGCTTCTCAATACGACGACTCAAAGCAACCTTCTCGCCGATGTTTGTGCACGCCGGACTGGTGAGTACCAATTTCGCAGCATCAGCCCTCACAGCGACTACCTTGGCTCCGGTTGCCGTGGAACCAATGTTCACCATTAGAACCTCATTCTTCGCCAGCTTAGCGACCTTGGCTTGCTTGCCATCGGCAGTCTTGACACCCAATAGACGACGGAGCAAGAAGTAGTTGACTTCGATCTCGGTGTAGATATCTGGTAGTCGGCCCTTGAGTCCAAGAACGAAACCAACCAGACGATCAGCACGGCAGAGGGTAGGGTCAATTCGTGTTCCGACACCAATAAGCCCACCCGGGACTGCGTACTTGAGATCGTTGTGCTCCGAGTTTAGCGTGACAATTCTGCTGAAAATTGGTGTGCATTTGATAGCTCCCTTCTCATCTCTAGTAACAATTCCAGGTCGGATCTCGATCTCGTCGCCGAGCTTCAAGACACCGTGCAAGACACTCCCACCAGCCACACCTCCCTTCAGCTCTTCGATTTCAGCGCCTGGCTTGTTGACATCGAAGGATCGAATGACAATCATCTCAGGGTCCATGGAGAAATCTCTGGGAGGGACGGGAATTGTGTTGACAATCGACTCGAGGATAGCATCAATGTTGAACTTCAGTTGGGCAGATATTGGGACGATGGGTCTCTTATCAGCAACGGTTCCTCGAATGAACTTCAATATCGACTGGTAGTGTTGGTTTGCACTCTCCTCCTTCATCAAGTCGACCTTGTTTTGGAGAATAATGATCTTGTCAAGCTTCATAATCTCGATAGCTGCAAGATGCTCGGAAGTTTGAGGTTGTGGGCAGGTTTCGTTACCTGCAATTAGTAGGAGAGCGGCATCCATGACTGCTGCGCCAGACAACATAGTGCTCATGAGAATATCGTGACCAGGGCAATCAACGAAGCTACATATGTTAAAATCATATCCTTAGACTTGAGGATTTCAGGAACTTACGAGACGTGTCTAAGCAATTCATATGTACCTTCACATCCTTCTCGCTCACAGGGAGGATCCACCTCTTTCTCGCTCTTGTAACTCCTGAAGCATGTTGGTCTGGGACATTCGGGGTTATTGCACTTGTAGATCTTCGCATTGGCGTAACCAAGCTTGATTGTGATATTGCGCTCCAACTCATTCTTGAACCGAACGGTCTGGACTCCTGAAATCGCCTTCACAACGGTAGATTTTCCATGCGCCACATGTCCAATAGTACCGATATTGATCGTTGCCTGTCTGGCGATAATTTCGGGGGTCAGAGGAGTCAAGGACTTAATATCCAGATCCTTTGGCTCTGTTTGGGGTGGGAGAGTAGGGCGTATGATAGCTGGGGCAGTTTCTTTTTGTGCGGACTTCTTCAGCGCCGACTTCACTGGCTTCTCATCAAGCTCAGGAACGTTGTCATCTACATCGTTTTGTGCGTCAAGTCCCGGAGAGCCTGGACCAGAATCCGAATCCGAGTCCAGATCATTGCCGTATTTATCACCGTTCGCCGCCATAATGGGTGGTTTGTGGCGGGGTAGTTTTGGTATAGGTTTCGATGTCGTGAGGGAGTGACGCGCTTTTCGTGACTGCGAGGAGACCGCGTGCTTCAACAGGACCGGATTTGAAGAATTTCGATGTCTAGGGGAGGAGGCGCGGTCGTGGTTTGTTACGTGGATGCGCACGGAATTTCGACGTCTTTCAGGTATTTGACTTTGAAGTGGGTTTGAGTCACAAAAAAAGCCGAAGCGGGCTGGAGTCCGCTTTTATTTTGGGGTACGCCGCTGCCGCTACAGTATTGCTGTCTGCTGTAGCTTTCTCTTCACAACACAACACAAACAACATTACCCCACCAGCAAAAGTCGCATTGCTCTCTCTCAATCGACTCCCTATTATAGCATTGGACTGTTTCAAATATGCCTACTCTAGGCTTGAATGCGGCTCAAGCCCTCCCACGATTTCTCCTTCCAAGATTAAGCTGGCAAACAACGTCCACGAAGAACCATGCTGTTCGAGCATTAAGCACAACAGTATCCACATATAACTCTCCTTCCAGGCCTCTGAATACTGCAGAGAGGAGGCAAACTATTCGCAGAAGAGACGGTGGGCTTGCGCGACCGAGAACCAGCATCCTACAAAACCCCTCACATCACCAAGCTTTTCATGCCACCGCTCGTCAAGCGCGGGACCACCATTTTGATACCTTGAAATTCGTTCAGCGGTTGCAAGAGGAGGGATTTACGGAGGCACAATCAGTTGCAATGATGAAAGTGCTCAGCGATGTCATCGAAGAAAGGTCCGTTGCCTCTTTAAAACTTCTCCACGCTTGTCTCAATACTCAAGACATGGCTGGGAAAGCTAGCTAAGAGCTTGCCATTGACTTATGCCTTAGTATTCAGAACCTAACACGAACAATGGTCCTACGGGAAGACCAGGCGAAGGCAACATATACGCAGAAAGTAGATTTTGCAAAACTGCGCTCAGAGCTGCTGTCTGCAGACTCTACAGAATCGGCAACGACGCGGGCAACTCATGAGCGACTTACCAATGATCTCGCCAAGCTGAATGCCAGGCTGAGGGATGAAGTCGGCAGAACACAAGCGTCTGTGAGACTAGATCTTAATTTAGAGAAGGGACGAATCAGAGAAGAAGCGAATGTACAGGAGCTAAAGATCAAGGAGACAGAGACGAAGATTGAGCAAGAAGTCGCAGGTCTCAGAGAGAAGTTGGAAGCAGTCAAGTTTCAGACTTTGCAATGGCTTATGGGTGTTTGCACTGGTAAGAAAGAGGAACTTCTGAGCGAGGCAATTGCTAACAGACTTAATAGGTACTGCTGCTTTGATACTAGGTGCTTGGAGGTTATTGATGTAGAAAACTGGCGAATCAAGCCTTACGAATCCAGAAGGATGAAAATTTGCACAGTCGCCTAGGGCCCCTGCGCCTCGAAATCTAATTCGTTCTACTACTGCAATATGGTAGAGTGGTTGCGACGTGCAGTGCTTCTTTACAGAACTCATCCACAGCGGGCGTGCTTCAAGTGAACGAAACCGCATTCCAAGTTTGCAATCTCTAACCTTCAGGTCATTAAACTGATGATATATGAGGGTGGTGCCCGATCGATACCAAAATACGACTAAATATACTGTTCCTAATAACGTCTGCCTCGTCTTAAGTGAGTGCTTTATAGGGTCTTACTCGCCACTTAAGAATTGTGAAGCCGTTTCGTTTCGCTTTCCTGTTAATCAATCCTAAGGTCTTTATCCTTCCACACTATCAATTATATTGGCAACTTTTCATGGCTGGATATTATCCGACTTCACGTAGATATTCGTCTCGAAATGCCATCGTTTGAGCACTAGAAAGCGCGACACACTTTTGAACAATGTGAAGTTCCTTGTATTCACAGATAAGTAACTAGACCTTGTATAAAACAATTCAAGAGTGAACGAAAGTTGTACTTCAAAGAGATTATTAGATTTGAAAACCGAGCTAGGCTGTAAATAAACTAGCTTATAGAAAGTGGGGCTTCTTTCAGGGGGGGTATGTATATTACAAACTACAACTTCTTGCTTTACTTATGCAAGTAATCTTTTCAATTTTTGATTAGTATTGAGACTGCTGCAAGTGCTTGGACTCTCTCACTCTAAATTTCGCCACCTCACGTCGTCCTTTATTCTTGTTCCACTTGTTCCACTTGTTCTTGCATTTGCGACTGATGTACACTCGAAATGGTTTCCTCTCAAATACCCAAGGAGTGCATCATCAATTGGAAGCCGCTTCAAAGATCATCCAGTCATGCCGAAACAATGTCTCCTATTAGCTCTAGTGGTAGCATGCCCCATCATTTTACCAAGAGGCTTCGAAAAGCTTGCGATTTATGTCGCCACTCCAGGATCAAATGCTCTGGAGGGAGCACATGCCAGAGATGTGCAAGTAACGGGCTAAAATGCAACTATGGCGTATCGATGAGACATGGACGGACCAAAGCAGCTGCCAGACCAACCTCATCATTTTCCAGTAGGACGCGGAGTGAGTCTACAATTCCAAAGGAGGAAAAAACAACCCAGAACGCGGAGCTCCCTAGCTTTACCAATATCGATCTTATGAGCAACATTGATACAGATGATTGTCTCAGCGATATGGCCGTGGGCGCCGATCAAGAATATCTCACGGGTAGTGGCGCTTTCATGAGGGCTAGTCCCATGTCCAGGGACTTAAATTTCAACTATTCAAATACAGATATATTTCCCGTATGTACAGTACAGCCAATGTGACACCCATGATACATTCTTGAAAAATTGACTGCTAATTGACCCTAGATCCAGTCATCTGAGAAAGACGTTATTTCTAGCAGAGCAGGACTCGGAATCAGTACGCCCCAGCTGCAATTGCAACCAAGTATGGACTTCTCGTTCGGAGATTCGCAACTTGATATCGGCACTAGATCCACAGAATCAGCTGGGCTCCCCCCAACCTCATTCAACGCCGGAGCTATCTTAGGTCTCGGCTCCAGGACAAATTGTCGCTGTCTGAGTACCCAGCTCTTCTGTGTCGCGGAGCTGTGCAATATAGAAGATCCTATCAACATTGCGTTGGATGCAATTTTGCAAATTGTGAGAGAAAAGAGCAACAGCGTGGAAGAGTAGTAAGTAAACCAGCGTTTCAGTTGTTATACTACTTTGCGTGAGACTGGATGGAATTCCTCAGTGTTTCACAACACCCAAGCCAACCACCTGTAGTCCAAACTCAACCACAGACACATTCTAACATTCTTCTTCTATAGCCTATCCTGCAAAAAATGCTCTAAAACATCAGCGAATTTCATCTTCCCAGCTATAATCTTACAACGGATCGTCCTCCTCCTCTGCAACGTCGCCAGACACGGACTCCTCTACGTCCAGTCCATGAAGCTGAGGGTGGGTTCATTCGAACTCTCTCCCGAAGAGGACGTATCGCATAAAAAGCTATTGATTTCATCAGCTGCGAAGCAGGCTGATTCCGTGCTCAGCGAGTTGTGTGCCGCTGCGATGAATTACCAGGAGAGCAATAGAGACTCCATGTTAGAATCGGGACGGGAGAATCTGAAGTGGCTTTTTGAAACTGTACAGAGTAAGAGAGCTAGGTTGAGAATCATCCACGGCTTGCTGGATGCGCGCGATTGGGGTTGCCAAGTTAGTATGGAGGCTTTAGACTGCTGCCGGCCTACTTGAGTGTTGATACCCAACCTGTTGGTAATTGTGATATATGCTTGACGGTCATTCTTATATCTATATAATGCTATGTGTTTCAGCTAAATCTATGTTATGTAGGGAAAGTAGGGATTGACTACATTACTCGCGGCCACCCATATAGTCAAATTTACGGCAGATTTTTCATATATCATCTCTGTGTCCGGCACGAGAATTCCCCGCCTGGTCTGAGGCATTCTAATCATCCAATTCTCATAAGCCCTTTCTGTACAGTTGTTAAATATAATACCCAGCGGGAGGGTGTGGGCATGGTAAGACCTGACAGCATCTGCGAAGCGTCTCCAATACCCCTTCACTGTTTTGCAGCTCTAGACGCACGCAATCTCAAAGCCCCCGCCAAGACAAATGCAACAGCTCCCGCAGCAGTAAAAGAGGCCGAAAAAATGATCCCGCCACTGAACTTGTTCTCTGCAATATTGATTATCGTCCCGGCAATTGGGTTTCCAATCAAAAAACCCATAGCTGCAAAGCACAGCGACATCCCAATCCAAGTTCCTACAAGCTGTAACCCCGGGGAGAAACCAGCTATAACGGTCGCGGGCAGCGAAACAACCGCACCAGAAATGAATCCATATAATATGCAAAATACAACGAGTCCGCCTAGATTATCGACCGCCAGCCAGCAGAAAGCGATAATGCCGGAGATGAGCGAGGCAATTGTAATGACTTCGAGCGAGCCGACCCTGTCTGCCAATAAACCGGGAAGGATACGTCCAAAGACCGAAGCACCATTCAACACCGCCAGCATGTAAAATGATAAGTCCTCCTTGATCCCCAGGTTGCGCTCCGCATAGATAATGGCATAGAAGAACGGTATGTAGAGCCCAACGAATGAGGAAAATAGCCCAAGGTTGAACACCATATAAGGCAGCGACCGTAGCGCAGCAGGGTCGATCATGCGGCGAGACTTCTTCGGTGGCGGGAGACGCGTCTTCATGATCAGTATACTGACAAGCAGCGTCGCTAGTGCAATGAAGCCGATGATCCTCGTTGCCCACGCAAAGCCTATGCGCGGCTGCAGCTTGTGGAACACCACGGGGTAGATGACGCTTCCGACACTACCGCCCGCTGCAGTGATGCCCGTGGCGAGTGCGCGTTTAGTCGTGAAATACGTGGCTACTATTGCGATGGATGGCAGGAATAAGCAGCCGGCTCCGAGGCCGGTGACTACTCCTTGCGCGAGGAAGAGTTGCCAGTATTGTGTTGCGAGGGAGGTCATCATCATGCCGAAGACGACGAGTACGGATCCGGTGATTATTAGGGCATGGAAGTAGCCTTGGTCGAATATAGGGCCGGCGATGAAGCTGAAGAAGACTCTGGGGCAGATGTTAGTATAAGCTTCGGAGCAAGTAGATTCTCGAGAATGTCTCTCTGGATTTTCAGGGTCGTCTAGCATAATTTTTGAAAGGACACCAAGCGAGGAATCTGGGATTGAAAGTTAACTTACAAAAGGAAGCCTTGAAAGGTGCCAATCCAGGAAATTTGAGACGAGTTGTGCGTTGATAGGAGGTTTTGCTCATAAAACGCTTGATACGCCCCGAAAGTGTTGATTATACCCCTATCGACTTTCCTTAGAACGCAACAGATGGCCAATGGAATGGGAGTTTCTTACCATGAGTTGAAGAATAGCAAGTGTGCACCAAGCACCTGGAGCCAGGCTTGAGCTCCGCCATTTGGAGGAGGTGGTGGCCCTTGCAGATGGGGTAACGGTTGGGCCTCAAAAATGCCATCAGAGGTATCACTCTGTATCTCTTTATTTTCATCCATGCTCTAGCTCTGTATATAAAAGCCTTTGAGGAACAAAATGTAAATGTAATTCAGGGGAAGTGTTATTACTCTTATAGCACGTGAAACACCAGAATCGAAATACAAATGACAGAAAGAAGCAAAGCCCAGAGCTAGATATACAAAACCTTGAGGCAGACATTGTTCCTAATCACGCTTATACTTAAGTTTTGAGAGGCTCCGAGGAGATGAAGAAGTGTATATGTAAGCCCTGCTCCCCTTCTCGTAGAGCGGAGGAAACGGTTTTACCCGAACGGGTAAGTCCACGCCAAGCGAGCCTCTTGAATACATGCATGTGCATTTCGCTTTGCGAGAAGCTGACATGAACTGCAGATCATTTCACCAGTAAATTCGTTTGAAAAACTAGAGCATGAGTCAACTTTATGATTCGCTGAGCGGCATTTGAAATTGAGTAACGAGTTGAAGGATAAGTGGGAAGTATGAGAGTGAAGATGGGATTTCCACGCTAATTCGGAGGATACGCACAGAGCGATATCGGGTTTACCTACCCATCATTTGAACATGCTATTGCCGTTTCGCAATATACGAAACGCAATATACATAAGGTATGATGTGATTAAGCATTGCAACGTGAGGATGAGCTAAGTTTCTAGTATTTGGTGGAAAAAGGAGAGTCGTTCGCTTAATCTCGGCATGGCCATCTTTACTCTTCAAGTCCCATACAAACCTAGCTATACTTTAGCTACCCCATTCATCCATTCACCGCCGACCCAATGCAAAACATAACTTTAAATCTTTGTTGCACGTCGTAGCTTTAAGGAAAGATATAAAACCCGGGATCGACGCTAAGAATTCCTAGGCGCTAAGGGTCGGGAATGTCAATATATGAAGCTTGATTTGCAGTAGAGTATATGCATATGGCCTTGGATGTAATAACAGCCACCGGGTATCGAGCTAGAAGCCTAAGCGCGGCAGGTTTATATCGCAGTAACTAGCATAGAACGAAGATAGCAAAAAAGCCTTTACCAAACGAGAAAACAAGATCGTTCTATTGTGGATTGCCTAGGCAGTCCAGTCCAATCCAGACTTACGAATATTTCCGACTGTCTGTCTACCTAGGGTCTGGCTCCGAGATTCCCATAATCTTCCATGTGAGCTGAGACACTATCTGTCCCTAACAATTAATTACATTCAAAACCAACGAGGGCATGATGGAACAGGCAACAAAGAACCGCGAGTCTCAAAAAGCATTTTGCATTATTAAGCACTATTCTCAGTCTTAGTATCGCTCCCGCCTACTACATGAAACCAGCTTTTGGTCTACTCCATTTTGGCCAACCGATTGCTATTTAAGAGGAAGAAAAAAAAAGGTTTGGTCAATAATACCATTGCAAAGTGAAGAAAAATAACGAATTATTGTGGTATCGCAAAAAAATAAAACATGCTAGTACAAATATGCCCTCAAACTGTCTGCTTCTCGCCTGAATTCAAGAGGGAGTAGGAGTAATGTCCCTACTCGTCCTGCCATTCTCCTTCTTGCTCAGCAGACTCTTACGGAACCCCGTTTTCGGACTGTCGATCCCGTTCTGCTCTGCAAGAATAAAATTGCTCTTGACGACAATGTAGCCGCTGCCGGCCTTAATCTGCTTCTCCTGACCACTACCAGACTCGTCGACGAAGAAGAGGCTTTCTCCGAGATCATCGTCACTGCCGAATGTGTTGTGGCCCTTAACTTGTATCTGGAATTGCGTGTCTGCTGAACAAGCACACTTGAAACTCTCTTTCTTCTCGTTGAATGTTACGGTTCCTGAGGGTGATTTGATGTGGTCTGTCTTGTGAAGTATTTTGGTCTTGGGGCCGAGTTGCTTTATGTAGACCATTACGGCGGAGGATGGAGGATAGCCGGAAGCAGAGAGGATGGTAAAGGCAGCAGTTCCAGTTGATGCGCCTGGTGTCCCAAACGCGGTGCTGTGCATTGAAGATGCCCCAAAGCTTTTTGTCCGAGTGTGAGGAGTTCCGAGAGAGGATCCTGGAGGTGTGATGGGAGGTGGGATATCGGACGTGGGAAGCCCACTGGCTCGTCTTGGAGCACTGAAACTTCCCCCAGCGGCGTAATCGTTATCTTCTGCTTCCATTTCGGAACCATTTGTCTCTCCCTCACCCTTCTTCTTAGATTTAAACCCGTGTCTGATGAAAGAGGCACCTTTACCAACACCATGAGCCGCAAAACCAACTCCTTTTATTGGCGCACCTGCAACACCAGTGACAATTTTGCCAGGAGTTGCAAAGGTGCCTGAAAATGTTGACGATCCTTGGCGAGAACGCGTGACATAGTCTGGTCTGAAAAGAAGTCGCAATCTCACAGATCCAGATTTACCGTCTAGAACTAAGTTATATTCATGAGCTCTGAAAGGGTCGAGTAGATCGAGATTTATGTCTGCTGCACCCAGGAAGTCTGCCTTATCGCCAAAATCCCAATCGTAGACTCTGCAAACGAACTTCGCAGCTGTTCTCGAAGCAATGTCCAATTCGAAGAATTCGTTCCACGCAGGCTGTAGCGTCTTTTTCTGAACTTTGGTCTTGAACACCTCTTTGCCATTTAGTTCGAATTTGCAGTAAGGATCACTATAACCATTTCGGTCTGCGGATGGAAGGTCTGAAGCATCAAGAACATCAACTCGAAGTTTGCCCATATTGTTGATACTTTCACTCGGGTCGAGTGTCATCTTGACAGGGATATACTTCAGGCTGACCTTGACACTGTTTGTCCGGCCTTCATCATCCTTGAGTTTGAGAATAGTAGGATTGTTCTAGCATGTGTTAGCATTCATCCATTGTCTCGAGTATCGTGGGAGATCATTAGCCCCCAGTGATATGTATTTCCACTTACCAGGCATTGCTTGAGAGTATCCATGGTGTTTCCAGTCAATTTGGCAAGGGTATTATCCTTTTTCTCATCACCCTTGCTTGCTCCCTTTTCTCGAATGCGTAGTGTGATCTTCGAGAACTCAAGCTCTCGGACGAAACAATCCCCAATTTCATCCACACTTGTTTTCTTACTTCGGACTGTCGATGAAGAATATGAGGGGAAGGCCATATCGTCGATCACCACCTCAACATGAACATTACTGTGGGTAAGGTCGACATCGAGAATCTTGAAAATAATGAGACCGGACTCATATTTCATGAGCTCCTCTGGGCTGAGTCGGATCTTAGCTAATTTCTTCTCTTCTGTGTCTTTTGTCTCTTCTTGCTCCTTTTCGCCCTCCGCTAGGGTTTTGGCAAGTGATGCATCAACTTCGGCAGAACCGTTGATCTTATCATTTGCTGTTACGACAGCATCTTTGGTATCAGAAGACTTATTCGACTCGACAGATATGCGCCCTCTCTCGGATGACTTTTTCGTCTCAGCTGCTTCTTCTTCTTCGTCCTCCTCTGGATCTGCGATGTTTAAGAGAGGGTAGAACGAGGCTGTATAGTTGAGGGTACCCTTCGGTGAACCCTTTCCATGCATACGAAGCCCAGCTGTTAGAAGGGTCTTGGTGTCATGAACAAGATACTCGCCGTTCTCGGCCTGCGATATGTAGTCCGCCGCAATGACCTCTACCGAACCCAGACTCCGATCGCTATTGATAGTCTCTTGATCCATGACCTCGAGTGTCAATTTCTCACGAGTGCTGTGGACCGGCACATAAATAACTTCATCCCAGTCAGGATTGAGATTATTCTGAAACGTGACTGTACGGCCCTTTTCGATGCCCGAGAGTAGTACGCGGACATAGGGATCAGATTTGCCAAGTGTTTCGAGATTTCGAAGATTTTGGGCATTCTTGAAATGGAATCTCATCACACCGATTGGCGTTACATAACCGCCAGTCCCAGAACCAATACCAGTTAAGGCGACTGGCTTCCATTGAAGGGTCATTTTCACCCGTCCGCTTTGCGCACTGGCGAGATTGTACCACTCCTTGCCCTCTTCCATTAGCCGTAGCATATCATCGAGCTTGACTTGATAAGTGCCGAGGATGGGGTCTGCAGAGATGTCCCTATCGTCTTTGATTACAAGACCGAGCCTGGCAGTCTTGCGATCAGTGATGAGCACTTCCTTGGAGCCATTGTCCCAGATTGGATTGTTAGTTCTCTTCAGCTTTCTGGTGACGTGAATCTCCTTATTGTTGAGCAGTAGAACGGCGTAAGGACTGAGCTGTCCGATAAGACTCTTGGTGCCATCCAGGTCTTTGGCCTGCTCGACAGTGATTCGTGCAATTCCGGTATTGGACTCTGGCGGAGGTTCTTTCTTACCATCTGGGAGGTCCCCACCCTCGAGAACGGGGAAAAAGCGAATATCAGACGAGATAACTCCACGAGCCTTGCCATTGGCCATAACCTCAAGCTGCTCATTTTCATACTCCGTGAGCTCTTGCACTCTTTCCAATGGAAAAGTTGCGGTACCCAACTCCTTGTCCTTTCGATACTCATTGTAGTCGAAGATTTGTAATGTGAGAACATCGTTAAACGATGTGACGATAACATACATCGTCTCGTTCCATCTAGGATTCGCATTCTCTTTGATGATCTTCGTCTGCGCCAGAGCAGTTCCGTTATTGAACGATAGCACAGTGTACGGGTCAGGAGTACCAGCAAATTTGTCTGGATTTTTGAGGCCCTGTGCACCGTGAAGTGTTACAGCCATAACACCAATTGCTTGGTCGACTGCAGAGCCCGAGAGCATCTTGGCCACCTCAATTGGGAAGACATTCGGGGCATACATGATAGGACCTATGTTCGCATGGATTTGGTCCAGGATGAAGGTCTCCAGACCTGTAAATTGCGGAATTAGTATTGTTCAATGAAGGGACATATTATGGAGTTCGAGAGTTTGGCAGTCTCTTGTCTTAGAGCACCCTGAGACATCCAGATAACAACCAAACTCTTGAATTTATCCGAAAAGGGAACTGAGATGTTTGGAGAAAGTGCATACCAGGAATAAAATTGATATCAAAGCCTAAGGTATCGCCTCCAAGGGGTTTGCAGACATAATCGATGTGAGGCTTTTCCAAGAAGCAGATCTCTACTTTTTCGATGTGGGGGAATGGTATCTGGAGCTTGATTCTGACCTGCATGAGACCAGAAAAAGCCATATCTTCCACAATCACATCCAAACCCTTGCTGATCATGGCTTTGCCAATTCTGATTTCAAGAACAACTTTCGGGTTAACCTTGTTGCTTATTTGGCGAGAAGTCATGTCAGATTGATCTGTTGGGGTGAAACTGAATTTCCAGTCCATCAGAACAACATCGTCTTCAGCCTTGGGGTAGGTTTTCACGTGCTCCATTCGGGGAGGCTTAGATCCAAGGGTAAAGGTCTTCATGCGAAGACTATCCAAGAAAGCCGGTGTAGACGTACTAAGGACTTGGTCGACTGAGTTGATGATAGTTTCAGCAAGGACTGGCTGGAAAATGGGCCAAAACTTGAGCATGAAACTATTGATCCATTCCAAACTCTCTGTATCCGTCTCTAGCTTGTGTTTGGAAAGTTCCCGGTTGACGTCGTCTCGAAAGTTTCGTCTTACTCGACGGATCGAGGTTCGATAATATGTGCCACAGGTTGCCATAATGAGGAATAGCCAGGCAAGGCCACCTCCTAATGTTGCCACAAGCCACGAGGCTAGACATGCGAATATAATGACCGCCGTGTTATGATACCAGTCTGCGAAGGTCAAATTAGCATGATTCATTATGGAAAAGGATATTGTGTGTACCTCCAAAGAACTTGTCTTCAAGTTTGCCTTCTACCCATGTTTGGTGGTCTGCTAAACTCTCACCCTCTATTGACTCCGGGCCGGAGCCAAACCTGGGTGCCCATCCAGTCCTCTCAATCCATCTATCCTCGTCGTCTGCATCAATTTGTCCATTTGCTGTAGGCTTTCCCGCGCTGTCTTTCGACGCCGCTTTGGGTGCTGCCATGGCTCCTGCAGTCGAGGGTGAAGGGAGATTGTACGCCCCAGGTTTGCCATCATCTATATCTGTGGGAATGGCAATACCCTTGGATTTGTGTTCATGGTGGAAGCCCTCTGGCACACGCTGGAGAGCAAGTCATTAGTTTAGCGGGACCAAATCAGTAGAATGGTATATACTTACAGCTCTCGCCTGGGCCGCTTTTTGCTCAGGAGTCGCATCTGGGTCAAAGGTAAAAGCTGCAACACCAGCCTTCTGGCTTTCCTGAACGATTTTGCGCTGTGCATCATTGGCGGTAGTGGAGGAATTTGGGTCTCGGGCAGATTCCTCAACACCTTGAACTTTCAACTCGGGGGCGAACCCATTCCCAGACATGATTGCTGTAGGAAATGGTGGTGTCGGTGTCAGTGTCAGTGCCGGTGTCAGAGGTCAATTGATGCCTGCTGTCGTTGACATGCGATCTGGACAATTGAATGACCAGCGATGCGAATGGAACGAGGTATGCTGGGGGGTTGAGTTGGGAAGGAGGGCCAGCAAAAGAAAGGAAGCTTGGATCGCAGGAGGGACGTGGGATTAGCCAACGGGGTGAAAATGAATAAATAAATGGCGGTGTTGTTTGCTGTGTTGTCTACTCCGTAGAGTTTGCGGAGCTCTGTTGAGCTTCTCAGCTGGACAGGCCCAGCTCCTCACTACACTACTACCTTAGGTATGACGAACGAAGCGCTAGGCGAGGCTATGAGACGGCGATGGCTGGGCTGTGATGGCCTCTCTCTCTCTCTACGCCAGCCCACGGTGGCCTGCCTGGTGGCCTTGTGGAAAGTGCGCGATTTTAAGGTTATGGACTATTGAATGGATTGGGCTGGATTGGACGTTGCAATGCAATACGGTTGGTATGTTGATGTTGTATTGATTTTTATTATCATCGGAATTCATGCGTCGTAAATACTTTTTATCTAGGTAGATCTTTATTTACTACTCATGGAGCGCATGGTTTATATATGGGCTTATGACGCAGATGCGACTTTTGTAACATTTCGACGTACTGTGTTGTGTACTGTGCGGAGGTACGGCGCAAACAGGGAATACTACTGTACGCGCTTCTGCATGGGAGATCTAGGCTAACCTGGCCTGGGGTCATTGGACAGCCCACCTACTGTAGCCCCAGCCCAGCTCGTAGACTGTTCCTTTAGGAATAGTCGGGGATAGTTGGGGATAGTTGCATGAAACTCAGCAGAGCAGGCAGGAGGATGTCGAAGCTACAGCCTGCAGTGGGAAGATTGTTCGGAGACTACCTACTCCGTAAGGGTCGGAGTACTCTGCCTGCATACCTATACCTAGCGATGCTGCAGGCTTCATTCTCGCCTTCTCCGTTAGCGAGACTGGGCTCGATTTTGTTGGATGGGATGGGTTGGACGTGTCAGAACGTGGGACAAACGGCCTTGTCTTGTGAGATTCAAACGTCCGGGTGTCACAGCAGCAACATTAATACTTACGTAACTACAAACAAAAAAAAGGGATATATTCATAACTCTTCCCACTCTGCTCACATCAGGTCGTATAAGATAATAAGACACCGGGGAAGACACCGTGGCATCCTATCGAGCCAAGCACATTCGTCGCTGTCTATTGCGGCTATCCCTAGGAGCGTCTGTCGACATCCATCTCGATCATCTGTTCCACTCCGTACTTCGTACAGTATCATTGGAATGAGTACTTCGTACGGAGGTAAACCGAGAAATAGTTTAGGTTCATACCTTACCTTATCTAGTAACAAAGATTGACCATTTTGTTACTACTTCGTTATCACATGGAGATTAGATAAGACGATCACTCCTGTCTTTCCCTGCCCTGCCAGCCAGCCCCAGCCAGCCCTGCCCAACCCAACCAGTGAAAGTTAAACCATGCCATGCAACGATACGATACGGCGGTGGGGGCTTCCTGCCTCCTGAAACCCTGGCCTCGTTGCTGACCACGACCGAAGGTTGATCGTTAAGTCATGCATCCACAGATTACTTTGTTTTGTACCATTCTTCTCCTTTCAATGCTGCTTCAATCGTCCAACTCCACCTCATAAAATCCATTGTGAATTGCGTCTTGGTGACCAACTGCGCCTCCACGACAACACTCCTTCAAGCGCGTCCTTTCTTACTTGATATTCTTACTTGATATCCGTGTCGGTGTTGGCATTGCTTTACTTTCACTTTTCACTTTACCCTCCTCCTCGTTTGACTTTATTCGCAGCTTCGAGTCCATAGCAATACCAGCCGCGCGGCCATGGACGAACCCACGAGTTCTGGCCGGGAAAATGTGCACAAATACAAGAGCAAGTTCATGGGGAAGCTCTTCAAGGATAAGAAGCCAGCGAACGACGCCGATGTCGAGATCCACGCATTCCTTCATGGGCCGTCAGATAAGCTGCATATGATGCCGATTGAGGACCCTCCTAATCCACAATCTCTATCACGAATCGATACGAATAGCGCGCGGAGATGGCCAACAGCTGCCGAGGTACAAAGTGTTGGAAGGACCACGAGAGGGCGGCCAGTCAGTCCAAAACAAAGTAGAAAGGGACTGTCCGTTCGATTCACAAAAGAACATCCCGAAATAATAGGATATGGAGGCGATGAGGCTACTTCACCAGTCTCTGAGATGATTGCGAGGAGGTCACAGTCTCAACAACCCCGCCATCAGCCACCTGAAGATCAAGCACGCTCTCCTGGTTATATGCCCAATGCTACTGGAGCCCCCGGAAATACGCAAGACTTTCGACCTGGGCCTATGCGCCGTACACAGACTGGTTTTGAATCAATACTGGAACAAAGGAGCTTTGCTGGAAGCTCAGCTCGTACCCCACGTCTAAATACTGAGGATGAATATTCAAACAATGTTTCTATAAAGACGGACCCATATGATCCAACATCATTTGCAGCCAGAGTGAAGGCAGAAATGCAAGCAGCTGAAGGTAAAGCTTTACACGCCGCTCGCTCCCCAGACGTGGACCACCTACAGCCTGGACCCGCCCAAGGTTTTGATTCTGAACTCACACCCCAGTTAAGGGAGCTTCATATGAATACGATGAGGAACAGCATGATATCTGCTTCCCCTGGCTTTCCAGATCAGCTTGTTCCTGGGCGGCCTCAAACACCCGCCGACTCTCAGAAGTCAGCCTCTATTTCCGGCAGTCCCGTCCTTCTATCTCGTACCTCGACAGCTCAGACGTCAACGTCACATAGGTCACCAGCAAACTCTATCACAGAGAGCCCTGCCCCTTTATCTCGTACATCCACTCTGCAAACGACTCCCAATCCAACTCCTCTTATGGAATACCCTCTCACCTTATCTCGTACGCCAACGATAGGCTTGTCAAAACCATCGAGCAGTACAGATAGTCCATTTACACTGTCACGAAATCCAACAATGCAGTCGGCTGTGCTTGCTGTAGGAGACGAAGCTCTACAGGATTTCTCGAGACGGATTGCTCATTTATATACTCTGTTCCGCTTAGCTGCAGAGTCTGTCAAGCCCATTTCGACATGTTCTCTCGAAGAGTCCGTAAGAACGGCTTTGTGGTGGTTCCTGAGAGGGAGAATGAATCTAGAGGCTACAGCGAGAGAGCGGCCCACGTCACCGCAGGCCCAACAAGCCAACGCGTTCGTGCGTCAACAATCTTATTCGGATCTTGGTAAAGCGCTCTGGATCATAGAGTCCATCGGGGATCAAGTATCGGACCTTAAGTCTAGAACGGATGGCTCTGATATATATGCAGTCGCCATACTGGAATCGCACCAAAATGTCTTATCTGGGTTGAAAAAGCTGACCATGTCAATGAAACGTAACGATCTTCTACCACGAGAGGATGCGATGCTACCGCAGGGTCTAGATAATACGATATGGGTCCACGACGAAGGTAGTCGGTCCCTGGTCGCGAGTCAACGACATACCCTAGCGATTGTTATGACGGATGCCTTGCCCCTGGGAGATTCAAGTTGGAACTTCTGCTATGGACGTATGTTTGTTCAGGGCGTTTTGGAGGAAGATGCCGCATCACAATACTACCGAGCTTCATTATTGGTATCTCTGATTCGCGGTGTGAAGGAAAAGGAGCTGAAAGCTATGATTACAAGTCAAGATGGTTCGCTACAACTATGCATCCAGGAAGATGGGAAACTTGGACCGACGTGGGATGATGTTTCATGGCAGTCAAAATCCAATGCCCTCAAGGTAGAATTACCGCGAGGTTTCGTTCTACGTCTTAACTGCTCTGAGCAGGACTACAGGTTCATTTGGGGATCATATGATTATCAGACTAAGATCCACGCAAGCTTGATTCAGCGTCGCGGCGAAGAACTCATATTCGATTCTATACTCAAGAACTTCAAATATGTTGACCAGAACCCGGAGTCTAGATTTCCGAAGGACATTTTACCCAACTGTCAACTGCGAGTGTTTGAGAAGATATTTGTTGACAAAGCTGCCACTGGGGTTCGCACGATGCACCGAGGCTTTCGAATTGCCCTGAATACAAGCCCTCAGACAAAAACCCTGAGAGGGATCGACCAAGACCTTCCACCAAAGCTTCCAATCCAATTTAACTTCCTTCGTGGAGAAGATGGCCAACCGGCCCTCGACTTGAAAATTCACAATCAAAAATCAAATTACAAAGTAGTCTTCGGCTTCAACGATGCAAGCGAACGAGCTTATCTCCATACACTCCTAACGGGCACTGCCCTTAGAGATGGGGAGGACGTTGTTGCTGAAGGAGCGATGAAGGCCTTCTCCATCGCTGGGCACTCTTTTGGAGCGACAAACTCCACGTGTCTTAAGATGCTCGATTGGCAGAACTTCCGAATCTTCAATGAATATGATGGCGACCTGGAAGGCACCAATGCTGTTCTCTCTGATCATCTGCGCGTGGTTCTCGACTTCAAGACCGGAAGTCTTACAGATCGTATCAATGTCGCGCCCGGCGAATTGCAACTTCGTCTTGATGTTAAGATCTCCAAAGAACTAAAGCTTTTACGGCAACCGCAAGAAGATATGACTATATCTGTCACTGAGTCACAAGTCTCGCGGGAGTTACCGCATGAGCTTGCAGAATTGTTAGGAATGGTGGAGAAATCCCAATCTACTCGGACATACTTGTTCCCCGGGCTCCAGGAACTACATCTGTTCCAAGCAGCTTTAACAGGCTTTGTGGTCCTCTACGATGGCATGGCAACCTCGTTTAACATATCTCGTCGACGAATGGTTGTCCCGATCTATAAGAAGTGGGATGCTGCCTCAACTCGGTTGCAAGTTGTTCGACGAGAGAAGGTTGTTCAACTAGTTGCCTTCTTTGAAAATTTCAACCATGGAGATTGTATGAACTTCACTTTGAAATCGACCGACGTCTTTGAGACCTCGAGCCGAAGTGGCAAACATTCATTGAAGATCGTCGATGCAAAATTTTCAATGCCAAAGGCTCGCGGAGAAGAAGGCTCAGTTGGCCACGAGTTTGTTTGTTTGGATATGCCCGAGTATCCAGGAGAACACGACGACATCACGATTGTTTTTGACACTGATTCTGGTAAGTTTGTATTCATTTCTTCGGGTCCTCATACTCACACTCTATAGAGCGTGATAAATTCGCACAAGCATTGCCGGCGCCCTCGAAAATGGCATCACGGATGGCATCAGTCAGGAGGTAATAATGATAATTTTGCAGGAGAACGTAAAGTGGGCAGAGTTTTGGGAGCATTTAGCGGAGTCGCATTGCAGCATTTACGGATGATATCCAACGGGGGCTTGGAATCAATTGGAGCCTTAGCTTTCCATCACGAATCATGAAATAGCGATTTGAAGCGCCAACAAACAACAAGACAAGCCACGATTCCCATAATTGACGTGTCTAGTACAACTGCCAACTAGGTATTTTATGTTTTTGAGTCAAAGTTTCGTACCAATCAATAGCATGGAGGCGGAAGCTTGGTCTTAGAGTCCGTATGATGGGATGCCGATGCTTCCAAAGCGCCACGTGATTCTCCTTAACAAAACGATCCGCACGTCGTCATAGGCTATACTCCGTAAATTCCAGGTTTGTGAAGATCCCGAAATAGAAGGGTCGGTCGCCCAATCATGCCTCGCAGAAATATGGATGACATGGACGGGTCAGTTACCGTGGATATGTGGATATGGCTACGAGTACAAGTACAAGTACCGTATCTAGATGGTAAACAAAAGAAATAGCCAGATGTGGACAATGTAATGTAATATAATGTCAAACAATCAGTATTACAAACCTTGATTATTCATAGCAGTTGCATTATATTATTATTGCGTCGCGCGCATAACGAGTTAGCATGATGCGGAGCATCTCGAAGTAAGAAAGAATACGAGCCCTGATGAGCCCTGACGAGCCTGCCCCTTAGAACCTGTCCTGTGCCTGCCTTTTCACGCTTGAAAAGCTTCCTGACTTTATTCACAAACACTGCGTCCCAGTAACCTTTGTGTACCGCGACGACTTCTACTTTTCCACCGTAGAAGTATATAGTGGTACTGTAGTCGAGCCAGTCGGACTTTTTTTTGGGTGCCCGCGATAAACAACATCTCACTCGTTTCACCTCACAATATCGAGACATACACGCCACGCTGCATTGTCACTGCTCTCCTCCGCAGCGACTCTCTCACCATCAAAAGAATCGACCGGCTCTTAAGGATGGCGTTCTAAGCAAATCACCTCGACTACACTCTTCTGTAGGAGGCACAACCGCCACTCGTCGATGTCACGGCCGTTCGTGAACGAATGCCATGGAAAAGTCGGAATACAACAATCAGGCCATCCAGGAACATCATGGTGACCATGTTGGAACGAGCGGTCAAGGCATCGCGATAACAATGTCTGCGGACTCGAGAGAAAAATGGCAGGCAGCAGGCCCGTGTGTGCCAGTCGATGGGCAGCTCTCGAACCTCCCTCTCCCCTACCAGCCCACGATTCCCAACCGCAGAGCAGGCATGCTCCTCCCCGGGCGGTGGCACACACACTCTTTTAGCACTTTAGTATATCTTCTGGCCCTGATCACAAGCTTCTGCATCACCCCGGCGTCTGCCGTGTTGATCGACTTCAACAACTGCCTGTCAGAGGCTTACCAGAACGGCGAGAGTGGCCAACCAAAGCAACTACAATTCATTCCCTTGTTTATGGACGCTCGATTCAACACTACGGACGCGAGGCATACGTTACAAGTCGTAGTATGGGGAAACGTTACGGGGTCAGGCCCGGATAATCTAGTAGTCAATCTTCCTGCTTGGGACGACGACACATACTGGCAGAGTAATGCGACTAATCTGGGTGGCAAGATTATCAGCATTCCAGATGAAGACTCCGCGAGCCCAAAGCTTACAACACTCTCTAATAAGGTCGAGGTCTTAACTTACGAACCCTACAATCACTCCGACGCTTTCTGCGATGTTCTGGTGAACGCTACTTGCCCCCTTGCTCCGGCCTTCCATGCAAATGCGTAAGTTGGATTTCTTCATGTACGTCTTGAGAGAAGCTTACTGAACATTTCTCTAGGACCGATCCCTTTCATTTGAATGCGAGCAATTCGGCTTCCCTACCCTCTTTCAACTTTACGCACGATTTCTACAGCAGCTACGCATTCACGTCCTTCGCTACCACCCTCCTAATCAAGTACGGAAACCAAGACGCTACTTCCATTGGTTGTGTCTCTTCGAGTATTACGCCAGATCTAGGAAGTGCTCTCAGCGGCGTTCTTACCTTCCTCCCACTCGTGATCCTCCTCTTCGTTGGGTTTGCGACTGCGTTCGGTGGGATATTCAGTCCTTGGGGCACTACAGACACATTCCGTTGGACAACGAATTATGGACGAGATGAAGATCTTCTCCGTTTGGTTACTCCCGGGTTTGGAGACTGCTTGCAATACATCCAGTTCATTGCTCTGACTGGGGGCCTGTCACTTAATTATCCCGGATACTACCAACCTATTGTCAGCAAGGTCTCCTGGTCCGCGCTCATGTTCAACGCGAGTTTCGTTAGTAACGGAAATGGAACGGACAGTCTGGTTGATGGTATATATGTTACACATGGGAAATATGGCCTTGACCACCTGCGACAATTGGTTGGCATGAACGAAGTGACGGATGTGTGGGCTGGAATGGCTATCTGGCTCCTAGTCATCATTGCGGCTGTGTTGGTTTTGATTCAAGGTGGATTCCTGTTGCGCTGGGTATACCGACATGTCAACAAAACCGCAGAAGAGGACCTAAGAGCGAAGAACCTGCCATTTTCAGTGGGCAATGTTATTAGGATCGTTTTCAACTACTTCCTACTGCCGATAGTGGCTTTATCCATGTTCCAGTTGGTGGTAGCTGGGAAATCGCCTGCGTTTGCGGTAGCATTAGCGGTGGTGATGCTAGTCCTGATTCTTGTGTTTGGGGTATGGTTGCTTTGGTTTATTGGCAGAACAAGGCCCAAGTCCTATCTCTTCGATGACCTTCCAACTGTGCTCCTCTATGGATCTATGTATAACACCTACACCGACAATGCCGCCTCTTTTGCCCTCGTTCCTGTCTTCGTTACTGTCATTCGAGGAGTTGCTATTGGGGCTGTGCAGCCGTCTGGTATTGCACAAATCGCACTCTTAGCGATCTGCGAGGTCATCTTCATTCTAACAATCCATGCGTTCCGCCCATTTCATTCGCCCACGTCGATGAACGCCTATCACACTTTCTTCTCGGCTCTCAGACTTACTACAGTCTTTTTAATGATTTCATTTGCTCCTTCCTTGGGTGTCACTGATGGATCGAAGGGCTGGATTGGATACGCGATTCTTTTAATGCACGCCGGTGTGTTGGTTTTCGGATTCCTACTTAATGCTATACAAACAATTGTTGAGGTTGGAGCTCGGATGGCTGGCGCTGGAGGTGATGATAGTGGAGCAGCCAGGGGTGGACTGGTCAAAGTATTCGGCATGCGTCAACTGTCTCGGCGCCTGCCTCGTCGGGATGGTGCGTCGAGACAGAGCCAGCTTTCCAGTGCTGCTATGCTCAATGGTGATGATGAGAGGAAATCTTATATGATGGATGGTACCGGGAGACTCAGAAGTCAATCTGCTGGTAGTACCGGCATACTTCTGAACCGACAGAGTAGTAACCTCGACTCACTCGATGCTTTTGGGGCAATACCTCCGCAGCAACTTACCAATACAGGAAGTTCATATACGCCAACTACTCCTGGCGAAGCCAGCACCTTCTCTTTCCTACCTTCGGCCGCGGCTCCATCAGGACTAGGTCGAGACCGTGGCCCAATTGGTGGAATAGCTACAGCAGAAACATCACATCCATACTATTACCGACCGCCTAGGGCACGCAGGCCAACGTTAGAGGGAAATCAAGACTCGCCCGGGGATAGAAGTAGAGGCTCGTGGGCAAGTGCAGATTGGGCGAAGAGATGGAGTCAACCCGGATCTGGTACGCCTGATCAGCTTGAAGAGGGGCAATCGATTTCTGGAAGAGCCACTCCTATACCCCCGCCCCAAGCAGTAGATGGCAGTGACGATCCCAGACGGTCACAGGCGGACTATACCACCCGTGAAGTCGACTTCTATTACGGCGTTCGTGGCCCGGCCCTCAATGCCAATGTGCCGAGTCGAAGGATACGAACGGGTCCTGCAGATCCTACTGGTCCTGCAGCTTCGGCCGCAGGCTGGATAAAGGGCCTGTTTGGAGGAAAGACGAAGGAAAAGGGAAAGGGATTTGAAGTTGTGAGAAGCTCACGGATGCCACCAGGAATGAAACGCCACGGAGAAGAAACACCCCCAGAAGGAGTTCCGGTTGCTACTGGAGGAGTTCGGAATGGGCCAATTGATTCAGATGATGAGTCTGTTCATGCTGGGCCATCCCAGGCTGCAGCCCACGCGGAAGCTGTAGCAGAGGCCAACGATTCGCATGAAGATGACAACCTCGTCAGCCCTCTCGAATCAGAGGATGAAGGTTCACAAAGCGACGATGATAGCTTTGAAGTGACTAGGATATCTGATATCCCACCATCTATCCCCGGGCTCCAACTTCCAGACGAGGGCATCGAATTACCGAGCAGATTTCCCTCGAAAGCTACATCAAAAGCAAGCTCAAGACGAGCCATGGCGAGCAATGTTCCTCTAGTACCTGGTCTGCCTGGTCAAATAAGCAGATCACCAACAGTGCCTCGGAAGAGCTCGAGGCGGAAATCACAAAATGTTGATCTCACCCAACCCGGAGCAGAATTTTTCCATCAGAAAGGACAATCATCGCTCGACGCCCGCCTCCCCTTTGAGCGAACTACCTCCCACAACCGTCAATCGACCATATCCTCAAATTCGAGTATGGTAACGCCTGAGACCGGAGATCATTCCCGTACCCCATCTGGGGCACTCGGCCACTTCGGCGCTGATTCCAGGGACGATCGACCCACGAGTGTCGGCTACGTACAGCACCACAGCATACAGACTGTTAATCAGGTTGATAATCCAGATTTCCTGGGTGCGTCAGCTGAAGTTGTCGACGGTGGACGGTATAGTGGTGCTTCCTCTATGGAGAATCAACGGCATTGAAACAAACGAATACACATAATAAATACACTCTATCTAGTAGGAACCGCCTATTGATTCTCTTCCCGCGCACCAAACACACCACGCAACGAATTTTCTTATCTTCAATCAGAGAGCACAAATAAAAGTACGCCTGGCGTTTAGGAGGCCACATGAGTCGCCTTTGTATGTATTGTGGCTGGAGTATGGACGGGAAGGGAGGCACGATTTGAGTTTATATGCACACGTTACAGCGATGTTATTTTTTTTCCCCTTTCTCAATACTACTCAGGATGGATACGATAGATAAAGGAAGGCAAGGGTTGTTGGGTTGATTGGTTGGCTCTTCCGATGGGACGTACTGGAATAGATAGGTTTCAAGCCTTGGATTGGGAAGACGGGACGGGATGGGATGTGGATAACATAATTCGATGTATGAAGACTCGGTGTTTATATAATAGTTTACGTTTATGGCCGCTGTACTTAATAACTCGGGGGGGTTAAATGGACAGATGCGTTGATATCGTTGGGCGAGAGATGTGCTTGATTGAGGCTTCTGACTGTATATGCAATAAGTGAGATGTAATCGCCTCTCCGTTTTATTTGGGAATTCGTATTATTGTTACATTTGAAAGTCTAATGATTTATCCATCGATATACAACGTAAGTTTGTAACAGAATATCATATTTGGTTCATTCGTTCGTTCCTTGAGGTTTATTATACTGAAATGCATACTATGCTTCAGCCCCTTTCGCCAGCCCCTTTCGCCTCATCTCGTCATGGAAATCAAGTGTTATTCCCTGGTCAAGTCAACTAGTATAGAGAAAGATGAGTAGGCGGAAGTCACAGCAGCACAGCTATTGCTCTTGCTTATATACTAAAGCCAAAGCTAAAGCCAAGTACTGTAGATGGAAAGTGGGGTTGTGAGTTACAAGTTATCGAGGGTTTGATTAACCGTTATATGGGGACTTGGAGACAGATTACTCTTTCGTAGCAGAGATGGACTTGGATGGGAATAGAGGCTCTCGACGCGTATGTAGGCGTTTTGGGCACGCCAAGATTTGAAACCCATGAAAAAGAGGCACGGGAGAAAAAGCTGCCGCGAGTCCGCGATAGCGCAACGCGAGGACCAGGACGAGCACGAAAGGGAAAAGAGAATCACTGCAACGCAAATGCGTCTTTTGAGTTGGTGTAGTATCGATATGTAAGAGATGGAAGTCAATAGACTGGATGTTATTGGAGCAGAACGAACGGTTACTACCGGGTATATATACAAGTACGAGTATAGTGAAGTGCAAAGATGCGATAGGCAGAAAGCTTGGGCAGGCAGGCTTGCACAGCCAAGCAATGAATGTTCTTGGCATGGAAGATGGGATGAGTCCGGCCCCTCTTTTGCGGTACACCTCGAAGCAAACAAAAGACAGCAGGACGTATGTACGTGGTATATCCAACTGGTAAATCTTGAGAATCTACTCATAAAAAGATAAATATGATGTGAATGACGTGGTTCCTTATGGTATACAGATAAATATCTATATATATCCCAACCCTGAATGATGACGAGCCCCACCACTTGCAGCAAAATTCGTAGTACAGACTGTACAAGTACCCCTCCACACACATAAAGAGTAAGATTTGCAGCCTGCGTCATTTGCCTGCTCTGCTCTGCATCTGCTTTGCTCCGATTCAACCGCTGCGTTCACTACCTAGGTACACACTACCTTACCCGACTGTTTACAGGTATCCAACAACAACTATCAATACTGCATACAACCTACGCTCCAAATACAGAACACGGCAGACACAACAGACATATCAGCAGGATGGTTAGCTTGGTACACTCACATCGCCGGGCTTCCGCGGCAAGTGCAAGTATGTATTAAGTTGCATTCATTGCCTTTACTGCCCCCTCTGGCATTCCCCCATACACCGTCGTCTGCGAATCTTGGGGCGAGAAGATGCTAATGAAATTCTGCGACACCAGGCAATAGGTCCTCGATAGATGATAGCAGGTCGGATGGCCCGGAAGACGACACTACGGTCGTAGAGCCGGAGCAGGGCAATGGTGAGCTTCAACGATGGGAGGAAAGGATGGATGGCTAATGTGGGATGCAGTTCTTTCACATATCATCTCCCAGCTACGGCCGGGCGCGGATCTGAGCCGGGTTGTGCTGCCGACCTTCATCTTGGAGCCTAGGAGCATGTTGGAGCGCATCACAAAGTATGACTAGATCTGGGACAATCCGGAGGACCGGAGGATGAGGGCTAACACTATCCAGCTTCATGGCACACCCGGAGATGCTGCTGCCAATACCAGAGCTGGACGACCCTGTGCAGAGATTTGTGTCTGTGGTCAAGTTCTATCTAAGTGGATGGCACATCAAACCACCGTATGTTCTATCCTTCGGTTTCGCCTGGATGTAATACTGAGGAGAATACAGGGGCGTTAAGAAACCACTTAATCCAATTCTGGGGGAGACTTTCACAGGCTACTGGGATTTCCCAGACGGAACGAGAGGCTACTACATCTCTGAACAAACCTCCCACCATCCTCCCAAATCCAGCTATTTCTACATGGCCCCCGAACACCATATCCGAATCGATGGAACCCTCAAGCCTCGAAGTAAATTCTTAGGTAACTCTGCAGCGAGTATGATGGAAGGAATCGCATTCCTGAGCTTCTTGAACCGCGGAAAGGGGCCCAAAGGCGAACGATACATCATCTCCCAGCCGAATATGTACGCTCGAGGTATCTTGTTTGGCAAGATGAAATATGAGCTTGGAGATCACAGTTTTGTGCGTTGTCCTGAGTTGGGTCTTTCTGCGGATGTAGAGTTCAAGACGAAGGGATACTTTGGTGGAACGTACAATGCTATTGGGGGAGCGATCAAGAACGAAAAAACCGGGGAAGTGCTTTATGAGTTATCTGGGATGTGGACGAATGAGATGTGGATTAAAGATGTGAAGGTAGGGGTTTCGAAGAAATGGGCTGATACTCTGCTAATTAGTGGATAGACTGGCAAGAAAGAACTACTATTCGATGCTACGAGAGCAAAACACACGCCTCCGACCTCACGACCAATCGAGGAGCAAGACGACCGCGAATCTCAAAAATTATGGCTAAACACTGCTCAAGCTGTTAAAGAACGAAACCACGTGGTAGCCACTGATGAGAAGACGAAAATCGAAGACATGCAACGAGATGAAGCCGCGAAGAGGGCTGAGGAGGGTGTCGAATGGGTGCCAAGACTATTCAGACCAGTTCAAGGGGGTCCTGGCGGTATAGACGAAGGGGAAGAAGATCTGGACTGGATCTTAAACGCAAACATGTAGGTTGTCCCATCCAAACAGTCGATTTAGGTTACTAACAGTACAGTGACGGTGCAACACCCGAGAAACAAGTCGAACAAATCCTAGCCGTTACCCCTATTCTCCGCGGCCAAAAGTCCAATGAAAAAAATCCGATCCCCAAACGCAACCCATCCATCATCTCCACGAACACCCCTGCAAAAGCAGCTCCCGCTCCCGCTCCTGCTCCAGCAGCACCAGCTCCAGCTCCAACAGGAGCAAGCGACCTCATCAACTTCGGCCAAAATGAAACTTCAGTAATCCCTGCTGATCTAAAAGCGGCACAGACAGAGAACGGCGGGCAGCAACAGAAAGAACTGGAAAGCACATTGTCTAATACGAGCACAGTACACGCTGACGGCAAGGGGAAGGGGCCTCTGCTTGATCTCCAGGATTTGACGGCGGCTTTGCCTGCTAAGCAAACACTGCTGAGGGAGGACACGGACACGCATAGCGTGGATGAGTTTCATGACGCTAAAGCATAAATTGGGCAGGTTGGGGACTTAGAAGGCGTTTTTATTCTATCAGGACTGGGTACACGCGCGCTTGGTGAGGGCCTATGTATAAACTACAGGGCAGACAGATAGATACACCAATACATGATTTTCCAACATCGAGTGTGATGAATTTGCCTTTGTGGATCTGCGTTTGCATGCAGATGTAATTTTGGTGGCCAATGAATCTGCTATCGTATAGTACATGATTTTTGTAAGTCAAAGAAAGATACCCTGAACGCCATGCCAGATAATTCCGTCCGTTCTTCAGTCAACACAAGCCAGGCTTCCGTAACTTCTACCACCCCCATCCCGTCAGCGCGCTTCCTGAATTACGCTCTAACAAACTCCTTCCTCATCCCTACATCGCCATTATCGCGCCCTGCACATAATCTCCCTCATACACTCCTCTCCTCCCCTCTCTAATACCTCTTCCTCGTCGGCTCCGGACTAGGACTCCGACTCTGACTCCTCTCATCCCTCCCCCTAAGCCTCAACCACTTCTTCGTACTAAGCTCCAGCTCGCGATCCAGCTCCGCACTAGGGTTCTTCCGATGGATGAAATTGCAGAAGCCGCCTCTCACGCAACCCTCGCCGCTATTCAGCCGGCAGCACGCTTCGCGGAAATCCGTGACCGGCGAGAGCTCGCAGTAGATGGGCCGCGCCGAGTACCAGCGCGAGTTCAGCGCGTCGCAGGCTTTTTGCGCGCTGTCTTCGTATTTGAATCGCGCGTAGACGTTGCCGATGAGATCTGGTGGGAAGGTGAGTCAGTAATTTGCTAGCTACGTATTTGAGAGAGAAAGATTAAATTCTCAAGGGGAAAGGAAAGGAAAGAAGGAAAACCTACGATCGTTATTGTTGTCGCATACAACCACCTCCTCAATCTCCCCAAACTTGCACATCTCACACCAGAAATCCTCATAGAAAGCATCGAAGTGGTTCTGCAGCTGACTGGCGTTCATCTTGTTCTTCGGATCGTAGGCTGGGTTCTGGTACAGGTTGGGCAGGAGGATGGTTTGCGAGTAGGATGGCTTGACGTGTTTGCGAGAGCAGCGGTCGCCGTGGCGGCAGGCGCCGATTTTGTAGTAGAAGGAGCAGTTTACTTTGTCGGCTTCGGTTCCGAAGATCGAGGCGAGGTAGTTCGCCATGGTGAGGGTATTCTTTGGTGGCGGAGGGGAAGAAGCGTTGATGGGTCTAGAGGTTGTTTTTAGACGTTGGAAGTTTGCGCCGACGACGGGAATGTAATCGGAGATGAAGCGGTAACAATATTGAGGTTATGTGCTTTTGAAATTGCCCTCGGTTTGTGGTCTGTATACAATTTGGCGTGGGTATTGGGGGATGTTGTTTTGAGGGACGGGCCAGCAAAAGTTCAAGATATGAAGCTTCGAGAGCCGCTCGTAATCTAAGCGAGTATTACTAATCACATCTGCCGCCTTCAACGCCACCTCGGGAGACCATTCTAGAAAGTGATGATATAAAGTCTTCTCGTGGCATTTACAAGGCTTTCCCACACATTCCTGGAGTGTGAAACAATTCCCAAGTTATAAATGACTCAAATCATGATAGTGGTCAGGTTTTGAGAAGTCTAAAGCCGATATCGTATGAGAGTACCGCTACCTCCATACCGGGTGCTTGGGGATCTTGCACCGTGCTCCCAACGCTGGTAAATTCTACGTTGAATGGGTCTCATTGTTTGCCTAGTTGTATCTAAGTTTGTTGTTCAGGTCAACATCCGATTTCCAATCAATGCGGGGGGTAATTAATCAATTCTAGTTGAGTTCTGTTCTAGGACTATTTGCATCTACCAATATCTCTTGCGATGCCGAAACGATCCTGACTGCTTTTCTCGATAGTTAAACGTCTCAGGTACCATCAGGTATCTGTGCTGTTTTCAAGCGAATCATGCTAGCAAGGACACCACCAGTCATTCCGCCCTCGCTCCACGAAACGCAAAGGTCTCCTTTCTTCTCATCCGATGCCCTGCGAGTAACAGCAAGTCAGCTTGCTACCTTAATCTCAGGACAATGATTTAGGGGTTATGAGACATTATTGGGTCATGCAAGAACTCTTGAAAGGGGCGCTTCGCTTACCATGGATGTACATACATGCAGTATGTAAAGCCCGCGCCCTGCCCTTGATCTATTCTGTAAGTACCCATCAACTCGTGTATATCCCAAGGTCCTTCTGGTCTCTCCGCTCTTCCCATCTGTATTTTGGAGTCTGCAAAGTTGTTGCAACCTATGAAAGCCCATTGGTAGGGAGAATTGCCGCCAAACATCTTCGTCTTGAATACTTGTCCATGCACAATGCCTATAGATTTTATGGGGTCAGCGTTGTTAGTCAGTGACCTTTGGGAACAATGTCAATACTTCAGCCGTGGGATATTCTTCTCTGACATACCTTCAAAGACGATGTCACAAGCCGCGCTCGAAGAGGTCCAGCGACCAGGACTTGTCCAGTACTCATATTTTGTCTTGTCATCTGCCTCGAAAATTCGGACGCGACCCAGTGCGACATCAAATTTGCCAGTCTTATATCCATAGACGTAAACATAGTGTTCGTCCTTGACAGCACAGAAGCCTCCTAACGCAGGCTCTTCGCTCTACGGTACCTCAATTAGCTCTCATTTTAGATAGAAGCAGCGGCAACAGTACCGATTTCAACTCTTCTAAGCCGAATGTGACATTTGACTATTTAACTTACCAGGAAAAGCTCATCTTTAACACGCTGAGCCCAGACCATTTTCTGGCGGCCAATACATCCGACCTTAGCAATACCGGTCCACTTGAGTACCCAGTCATCAGATTTCGGATCCTGCTTCTGCATCATCTGGAACCATGTCCACCCAAATATATCACCATTAGCGAGTTTGTCGGATTCTACCGTTCCACTAAAGCTCCATATTTTCCACCCCATACTGTCTTCCTTTTCGGTCAGGGGGATGAGGGTCGGAATTGCATCTGTACAAGGATGGCTTGTGTACACCGTGAGAGTAGGGTTGCTGTTCTTGATGCCAAATGCGGCGGTATTGCTTGAGACACCTTGGAAGGTTCCGTCTGCTTCGTGAGAGAATGTGTCGCCGAATTGGAAGATTATGGCATCGCCTAGTACAGACGAACGGCCGATATCTCGCGGATACCAGTTACCGGATACTGCGTGCAATCAGTCATTTGTTCTCTTGCCTGCTAGGTGGGGGGTGGGGGTTACCATCGCGGATTTCACCTAATGGAGTGCTACTGATGACTTCGGGCGGCCATATAACAGCACGCTCAAGGGGTGGCAGACTATCTCCATTGCGCCTCTTAAGGTCGAGGTCCTTCCTGATAGACATGTTGCATTGAGGATAGTTAATGAGGAGTGCATGTTAGAAACAGGAGCGAATAGAACTATAATATGCCGGAAACAGATTGCTACACTCGTGCCTTCCCCTTTTCTTACGAGGAAGTCCTAAGCGAGCTTTCTCTCCTATCTGTCTGTGAAATTCACCGCGCAAGTCAAACACTGACAAGGTGCCGAACTGTAGGGTATATACAATTGAATAGAAAGTATTACAAACACAACCTCGGTGTAATGTTGTCTTAGGTCAGGTTTCTTAAAGAATTAATCGCGGAGCCTGCTCTGGGGTGTCCTGGCCTTATATTTTTGCGCTTTCGTATATCCTTAACCCTCATAGGTGCTAGATGATATTGCTCGATTTTTCGCTATTTTGATTGGACAAATGATCTTACCTTTTCCTTTTTCCTGTAATTCCTTTTTCGGGATTTTAGTTACTCGGCAAGCAGAAAAGGGGCGAAGCTTCTTCTTTTAACGATAGAACCAATTCAATCATACCATTCGCATTAAAACTATAAAGAGTTCTGCAGTTCTTGTACTTTATGAGGCGATAAAAAGCAACTGAACGTCAAGTTTTGCTTCGCTAACAGCCACCTCCAGATAGATTCTTGCTACACTGGTACCTGTCCTATCACTTCGTCTCAGCCAAAAGCGCTTTAAAGCCTTGCAGTAAATCATCTCTCAGGTCTTCCCACCCCTCAATCCCAATGCTAATCCGCAATAATCGTGTGTCAACCTGTGAATCAGTCATCGTCCTCCATTCGATTAGACTCTCGACCCCACCCAGACTAGTAGCATGGTGGAACAGCTCCAATTTACTCGGCAGTCTCTTCGCAAACCGTTCTTCCTTCATGACAATGGAGAAGACTGGACCAAAGCCCTTCGGCATCTGTTTCAGCAGCCAGCCATCCTTAATGTCAGCTTCCTGCAGACTCGCATGCTCTATCTTCGCGAGCACAGCTTGCACAACCTTACTCTCTGCATCTTCAGCCTTAGAGGTGAGAGCAGAATTTAGCCACCCAACAAGCTTCCCGACACTGAACGCCTGTTTCTCGACTCGCACCTCAAGGGTTCTCACACTACGAATACCCAACCACCCCTCCATATTCCCCATCACATTCCCCAAATGCAGCCTCTCCGCCCCCAACTTCTCAAACCACTTCTCCTTTGCCCACTTCGGGTTCACGGCAAGAATTCCACAAAGCATGTCGGAATGTCCGCCGATATATTTTGTCCCGGAGTGCATGACGATGTCCGCACCCCAGAGAAATGGGTCCTGCAAAGGAGGAGGAGCAAACGTCGCATCCACGGTGAGGAAAGCGCCCCGTGAGTGAGCCTTTTCGGCATATGCTTTCAGGTTTCTCGCTTCGCCAGTGGGATTCAGTGGTGTTTCCACGTGCACTATGTCTCCAGGCTGCAGGTCCTCGGCCGGGCAATCCAGGTCTAGTTTCTGAAGCCCCGTAAGTTTCTTATGTATGTCGATAATACCGTGGCAGCCGTGATATCCTTCTCCAATAGCAATGCGTTTTGGGTTGAGGAACACCAGCATTGAGTGGAAGGCGCTTAGTCCAGAAGAGTACGTAAGTGAGGGTCCCTTGAGGATTTCTGAGAGGATAGCCTCAAAGCGTGTAGTGTTTGGCGCCGTGTGCCGGGAATAGACATGTCCTTCATATGCAGAATGTTCTGGCTATTTGAAATGGGTCAGCTGACTTGCCCCATTCTTAGATGAGGAGACTTACACCCATGCTCGCTAATGTTTGTAGCTTGTCTGGATCTCTGTTGTAACGATAAGTAGTAGAGACATGCAGGGCTGGTGCTACATCTTGAGTTTGGTTAAGGAAGTCATCTGCGTGAACAGTCCTAGAGGAAAGTGACAGGTTTGTGAGTCCGTGATCGGGGGTGTGATCTTCGCCATTTTGGTGGCCATTGAGGCCCGGTACTGAAGTTGCCATTTTGTTATTTGCCGATAAGATGTTTAAGCAGTGAAGAGAGAGGATGAAGGTGTTTATATGCGTCCCATTTTTGTTGATGTCGCAATGTTTTTCACGCCCTTCGGTGGAGCCCGGGTTTGCTAGCGCCCGGATGGTGCAACGCCCCCCTTTTATTCGGATACGTTTCTTTGCCTAGCGAATTACCCGCCCAATGCTTAATGAAAATGTAGTATCCAGTCATCATAAAGTAGATTTTAGGATCTCGAAATATACTTTTCAATTGAATTTTCGATGAATAATTTCGTCAATGGTTTTGATTACTTATCGATGAAGTCGAGAGCAGGAAGTGGAGGAAGGGGTCCGTGAAGCAGTAGAAGCAGCGGTGAAGTATGACTTATACAAATAATAAAAATGGTAGGTGACAGGATCTCATCAAGAGGGTATTTGCACATCTTGGAATTGTAAAGAAAGGGTCAATATGCTGACTTGGGAAAGTAGGATCACTAACTGGACACTGGATTCAACATTGAAAATTTTACCAAGACGCTGGCTTCACTCTGTTCTCTTGTTGAGCACCTGAGTTGTGTTTGATAGTAGTTTCTTCGAGTTCAAGTTGTCAAGCAAAACGAGACTACGAGCTATCCATATAATGTTTGCAGGCCTTTCGAAGCCACTACAAGCATCCAATGACACTTCTTGGATCCCGAATCATCTAGCCGCCATACTTCTTCTAATATCTCTAGAACGCGGGAAACTTGCTGAAGACCAACACTGCAACGTATTAGTACTTTAATTTCTGTCAAGATCAGGAGATGGGAAGATGGAACACTCTTCAAAAATGCCAAGGCAGCAAATTTTAACAAAGGGAACAAAGAAAAGGGCTGGTTACTACTCGCTATGCCGGCGAAGTCCCTCCCGAACAGTTTCACGGGCACTCTCCTTTGAATACGAAGATTCCACCAGACGTAGTTGTGGATATTTAAATGGTCTTCTAACTCCACAATCATTCAATCCCAATTGATTCGTATTCATTTCGTCGACCAACCAAGCGCCAGCAATCAAGACGGGGAGACCACACAGAACACGGGTTCCGGAAGTTGCTGGGATTGTCTCAAGAAGGTTTACGATGTGAAAAGCTAAGGCTCTAAGGAAGTTGTGTTGTAATGGAGCGAATTCCTCACTAGAATTATATCTGAAAGTTTGTGTCTCTGAAGGTTCTTCCGTGTCTGTATTTCCGCAGTCGTTGAGTACTGGTTGCCGTGCTTCTTGTTGCAACAAATGTGGAAATGTCGCGTATATCTGGAGGAGACCCGCACAGCGGTATGCCTCTCCGACCCCCAAGATATCATCAATTGTTGTCTGAGAGTCCTGTGGATCTTGGAAATTGCTTTGTGGTAATTGAGTCAAGTCTAACAATTCAGAAGCCAGTGATTGAGCCTTTTCTCGCAGGAAATCTTGAAGTCCTTTGGACTGGTCAATCTCCCTGTGGGACAGGCGACACAGAGACCCAACCTTTCCAATAGTAATAAAGAGCTGCATTGAAAATCCTGTCAGGGGATGTGGAAAGATCCTTTTCAGATCCTTGGGGGCGTCTGTGTCATCGACAATATCCTGGCACATTTCAAGATTGAAGACAGTCTGCTGTAAAGCTTCTTGATAATGGAAAGACTGCCAGGGATCACCTGCAGCAAAAGCCGAAATCATAAACCAATACACATATGCTCCTAGTATAAATGTCTCCTGGTAATTGAGATATTTTCCCTTCGATGTGAGCCAGAGTGAGAGAAGCACTTGACTGCCTAAGACATGGCTCGTCCCTATGTCGTTGACGTCGTACCACGCCGATGTCAAACCAGCTATGATAGAACTGATCATGAGTTCATCGGAGACAATTGGACCCTGAAGATTTCCTATCTCGGTTCTGACCGCTGAGAAAGCTTCCGATTGCAAACTCAGTGCCTTGAGTCGCATTTTTGGGTGTTGTCCGCTGAGCAGCGCCGCAGATGATGCTTGTAGAAGTAGGAGAACAGGCTTCGAATAAGCCATCATCGAAGCAGCAATAAATCGGAAGGGGCTGACATCGGAGTTGAAACATCCAGCAATTCTGCATACTGTCGTGAAATAGTAGTGTATCAATGTAGAGGACTCGTCGTTCATCAATTGAGGTAAACTGGGTCTGGTCTGACCACGGCTATTGCCAAATGAGAAAGTGGCTACAGATGCAGAGCTTGAATCATCCTGGCTCTTTCTTCTTGATTTGCAGCCTTTTGCATGACTTTTATAAACAGCTTGACAGTTTGTAGATTCCAGTGCCCCCGAGTCATCAATCCACTTCAAAGACTTCTGATAACCTGGACACGGAAGCTGTTGCCGATGGCATTGTCGGCAGCCTGGCATACTCAAGTCGCATTTAACCTAAATCGAGCAAATCATTGTCAGTATCGAAATTGTGTGGTATTTTGCAAGCAACGCACCTTCCGTCGCTTGCATTGCTGGCAGCCTGCGCGAGACTTGATACGTCGTGCCTCGGACATTTTCAACTCCGCAATGCCCCAAAATACCCCAATGAAAACCTTTGGATCAGAACAGGGGTCAGAGAATACTGATAGAGTTGTTTCTAATTCTTGTTGAGAATTGATGAAGAAGTGTCGTTGAAAGAGCAAGTCTACAACTTAACTCTGCAACTAAGTCCTCGCTTGCAACCCCTGAGATGCCGTCCTCCCCCGTCGCACTATTTATCAGAAAAGGGTTTAGGCTGATCTCATACGCCGCTTCCTATTGGCTTCCCGCATAGTACTTGGTGTTTCCATGGGGAGCTCTCACTTACTAACTTAACATCTATCATGATGTAGAGATCGTATTTCTAGCCTAAGTGTCTCATATCTTACCGTAAATTCCGTCGCACTTTTTGACTACAATCGGATTAGGCTGGTGTCAAACAACGCATTCCTTGCATTGTAAGAATATATAAGTGGAAGTGCAATTTAATAAAGAATCATCTCTCGAAGACTTCGTTTCATTCATTGTCTCTCCCATCCTACCTATTTAAGTCCCTTACCATTGATCTATTATTCTGCTCCGTCAATTGTTCGAGATGGCAAAGCCATCGGAAGTGCCTGAGAATGAGATTGATTTCATTGTCACCCCAGAACCTGCACCGCAAACCTTTCAAATTGATGAAGACTGCGGCGTGAGAATCGTTTCGGCAAGTCCAATCAGCTTGGGACCCCAAATTTTAGGAATTCGTCTAACCGTTGCAACAGTCTCCTTCGATAAAAGATGGAATTCTTCCAGCAGACGGACCTGGAGCCGAAGGATTTTCCAACGTAGCTCTTCTTACCCTCATCGTCGGTGTTCCAAGTCTATACAAACTAGGTTCCGGGAAAGGATGGGTTCCAACTACTCTCGTATCAGTCCTCACATCGTTCCCTCTCCTCGCTGGTTTTTGGTATTTGTCATCAACTCTCACGCCCCGAAAGAACCAAAAAGTCAAACTCCCTGGCCGTCCAATCGAACACTACCTCAAATTTCACAAGAAAGCCGATAAGATAAAGTATCGTGGGAACAACAAAATTCCTATCGATATTTTCCAGGAACTGTATTTCAACGGTGACGTTGAGTTCAACGGAGATGCCTTGGAAGTGTTGGAATATCGACATGATTGGGCCAACTTTAGGTTTACATACAGGCTATTCAAATACTTCCTGCTCAGCTTCATACCAGAGGTAATCTTGCATACCAGATCCCAAGGTAATCTTCACCATCCCCTGGCACGCATGTAGAACCAACTGACAGGCCGGCATAGACGAAGAGCAAGTCCGCGGGCACTATGACCGTGGGGACGACTTTTACGCCTGGTTCTTGGGCCCCCGCATGGTTTATACCTGCGGCATAGTCTCTGACACCACCAAAGAAGGTACACACTCCCTGATATTGTTCCTCTGATCTTAGTGGTTCCGGGCTTCCGAAGAGTATTTTATCTTCTGAGGTTTTGCTCTTTGCAAAAGTCATAGTACTAATCCGTTGTAGAAACACTCGAGCAACTCCAAGACAACAAAATGGCCGTCGTCTGCAAGAAGCTCGGCCTAGAAGGCGGTGACACAATGCTGGATATCGGCTGCGGATGGGGCACTCTTGCACGATATGCTAGTACCAATTATGGCGCTTACGTTATAGGCGTCACTCTCGGTCGTAACCAGACTGCTTGGGGAAATGCTGGGCTTCGAGCTGATGGGATTGCGGAAGAGCAGAGCAAGGTTCTTTGTATGGACTACCGCGATATTCCTAGGACCACGTTCGCCAAGATCGCGTGCTTGGAGATGGCCGAGCACGTTGGTATCCGTCACTTCTCGAGCTTCTTGAAACAGGTGTATAACCTGCTTGACGACGATGGAGTCTTTGTTCTCCAGCTTTCTGGGCTTCGCAAGCCGTGGCAATACGAAGATCTCATATGGGGGTTGTTCATGAATAAATATGTGTTCCCGGGCGCTGATGCTTCTACTCCGCTGGGCTTCTATATCGATAAGGCTGAGGGCGCGGGCTTTGAGATTAAGAGTATTGACACTATCGGCATTCATTACTCTGCAACTGCGTGGAGATGGTACAGAAACTGGCTAGGTAATCGTTCCAAGGTGGAGGAGAAATACGGCAAGCGATGGTACAGAGTATGCTCGCCCGCAATGCATTTTCTTGGACAAAGTAACTAATTGGAATGTAGATTTCGGAGTATTTCTTGGCTTCGACAACCATTGCTTCCAGACAAGGAACTGCTACGTGCTACCAGATTACCCTAGTGAAAAATCTCAACTCGACACAACGAACTGGTGGTATTCAGACCCAGTTTGCCATCTCAGGGGCGCTAGCTGCGGGAGTAGATATCAGTCTAAATAAGGCTTCGAATCCGAAATCGTCGCTCTGAATTTAGAATTTGAGGGCTAGGAGGATTAAAGTAGATTATATATTTTTGTGTTCAACTTTCAAACCAATTTAAGGAAGGTCGTACTTTTCAGGAGAAGGACACAGCCGCATGTCGAGAACGCTATAGGTTGAACCGAATGGTATTTATATGAAATGATAACTACTGCGCGGTAATTTGAAGTCTTGCGGATATCCCTTAACGCGCCCTGAACGGCCCTAAGCCCCAGTATCTAGAGCTAGAAAAGCTTTGTTGCTCGACTTTGGGAACAGGTACAACAGGGCCTAGCTTTTTGAGAGCGGAAATCATTGGAACATTCGAGACAATTAATCCCATCTACATTTGAATGAGATCGAAGTTCATATAATCGCCGAATTGGGCGGTCTTCAGCCTTTTTGCACCTGATGATTTGCCCCAAAAGCCCCCAAAGCAAGTATGAGGAACGTCACAAGATAAAAACAGCATCATAGTGGCAATCGAGAAAGATGGCAAATATTCTATTAGCTCGCAACTATAGAGCATATTCCAAGCAAATGGGTATCGTTTAAATGCAACCAAGCAGACGCCAAGTATAGATCTGAGCAAACATGGCATATTTTCCGTCATGAATCAGTATCAATCATATCAAGCAACACTTAGGCCTCCACCGAGAAGATTCCCAAACTTATATTCCACTTCACACTGCCTCTCCTCCTCGGCATCCATCCACTTCTCGACGACAGCTTGAGTCCTGCTCGTTAGTGCTGGCATGCTTGAGGCATCAATTGAAAGGCCCGTCGGCTGACTTCCATGGGCGGCATACATATCATACTTAGCTGTGTTCATCATGAGGCTTCGAAGGCGGTCGGTATTGGTCGCAAGTGTCAGAAGCAATTGGTGAGTTTGTGAATTATTAGGAATTAGTTCCAGTGGGAGCTTCATGGACTTGGCGCGGGATAGCTTCAGCGGACCTCCATTCGGAACGGCCATCAGTTTCTGCTGCTTCATGAAATAGGCACGCGGATCCCCATCGGCCAGAGTGGTCCTGATTTGTTCAACCACTCGTGCACCATTTCGTGACGATATTGCATCAGCTTCAAGGGCTTTAACGGCAGAGATGTAGCGGTTCTTATGCGGAGAGGATCGAGCCCTTTCACCGGAGTCTCCTTGGGATGAATCAGCTCGTGCGCGTCGGTATTTCCCACGCTCCTGACGATGGTGTTGAGTAGCTTTCTCTTTTCTTTGTTCGTAGTCCATGGCCCATTCAAGCTCGGGATTTGCCTCCATCTGAGGTCTTTCCTGCCCGTTACCATTCTGTGCCGGATACCCATCCAGCAATGTTGACTGACGGAATCCATCAGATTGTATGGTATTTCTGCCAATAGTTCGTGGTGGTGCAAAAGGTTTGTTCACACCATTCGATCTCCTCGCACCCTTCAAGCGCTGTGTCGCAGGTGGTGATACGAAGGCATTTTCCGGCAAGTTCCTGGCGGAGACAAAATCGTTTCGCCGTCGAACCTGAGGTGCTCGTTCCTCAACAGTAAACAACTCATCGTAGTCAGCAGCTCCTAATGGTGGCCTGCCACCCCGCATGTCTTCATTGCTATATCTTCGCTGCGGTTGATTATGGTGTTGAAAAGGCAAGGTATCTGCCATTGAGTGGTCAGGGTTTCTGAGAATCTCATTGCTGTATCGTCGCCTTGGTGATCTGGAGGCGTTTGGTATTTCTGAATGATTAAGATCTAAAAGCATAGGATCGGATAGTTGACTAGATATCTGAGTAGAGGTTTCCGAAGGCTCTGCAGCTAAGTTGTGCGAGTCAGATGGTGTAGGAAGCTTGTTGTGGTTATCCTGTTGCACAGGGGCGACTAATTTCGCAATAAGCCAAGGATTAAGAGGATTGGATGATGTGTTCGTTGGAGCTGACTTCTCTGTAGGCCTTGGACTTCGGAATTTGCTGGGATGACTGGCTCTTGCGGGTCCTCTATTCTCTTCTGTAAAGTCTTTTGACATGCCAAATCCCCATTTGCGTCGGTTTCCAACTGCTTCATCTTTACTCGCCTCAATGCTTTGAGCCAAGTTATCTGTCCCCATGACGGGATCACTGTTTATTGGAGACGGCAGGGATGGAACTAGCAGACCTTTTGGTAACTCCATGGGAGCACCCGTATCGCTGGGCGAAGATTGTATGCGATTCGTTGAGGATTCCACAGGCTTCCGAGCAAGAAGCAACTCGAACTTGTCAAGCTTTTGGACTGGAGGATGTAGAGGTCTAATAGTAGATACAGGCTTACTCTCGCCATATATGGTTCTAAACAGACCTTCAATAGCTTCCAACACAAGATATTCATTCGAGAAAAGAATATCATCCTTTGTAGGCTCTACGTTGGGATCGTAACTTGCAACTAATACTATATGAGCCAGCTTTCTCCTAATCTCAGCCAAAGCTTAACATACCAGGACAAGTAATGCTCAAACGAATAAAAGGATTCTTGACTTCAGATCCATCCTCAAATGCCGCCTTTAGGCAATGTTTAAAAATAGTGACAATCCTCTTCATTGTACCCTTCTCATGGGACACTGGCCGAGAATCTACGGAAATGAATTGACCGTGCCCGAATTTCGAGGGGTCAGCATCTGGTCTCGGAAGGAAAACCTCTACTAAAAACTGATCGTTCGACAACTGATGCTTTTCGGTGAGACTTTCACTAGCGTTCGCCTCGCCAGACTGGGATTCAGAAAACACCAGCGACTTTTCCATACACTGCCCCGCCGCATCTCGTCCAATGACCTGTGAAACGGCTTCTTTGATGCCATCATTCGGTCGTGGTGCGAATGACCAGGAGCCCTTGGCTCCCTTGATAACCTTGAGGGTGAATCGAATCGACGGCCTGGAGAGTGCATAAGATTGCAAAAGCTCTTTGACTTTCACGAGTGTCTTGGGGGCTGCTTTGAGAGTCGTCTGTTTTCTGACCGGAATTTTCTCTAAGAACTTGAGAACGCAGACCGTAGTACCAATAGGATGTGATTTGCGGCTTTGACTTTCGATACCTCCAGGAGCTTTCAATTTTACTGTGGTTGCCACTGGGTCGGCGTCTGTCCTCGAAGTGACAGAGACTTCTCCCAACTGAACAGCGCTGGCCAAAGCCTCACCACGGAAACCCAGACTGACACCCCCAATAGCTTTCAGATCATCAAAGGAACGCAGTTTACTGGTATGTCCTCGCCGACCAAGGGCGTCAAGATCTTGCTGCGGAATGCCGTGGCCATTGTCGCGAACCTCAATCTTGTCGATGGTGTTTTGAGAGATGAGAATGTCAATAGATGTTGCCTTTGCATCAAGACCATTGTCAATGAGCTCTTTGACGAGGGATGTAGGAGTTGTGAGAGCTTGAGCAGAGCCGAGCAGGTGAATGGTTGCTTCAGGAAGAGCGGCGATGGCCATTGCGAACCTAAATGATGAAGTCTAGACTGAATATGTTCTCATTGTCAATGCCGACCTTTGCCCCGGACTTTATAAGTATACAAATGCATCCATTGACAGATAATTGAAACGGCTCGTTGTGAGGGAAGAAATGGAAGAAATGGAAAAGAGATGGCGAGGTAGCCCGGCCCGGATTCGTCAGCCTTGTAGGCGAGGCTACTGTGTGCATAACTAGGACACTACCCAGGGAGATATTACTAGAACTTTAAAAGCTAATAATAATAGAAAGTCTCTATTATAATAAAAATAACAAGGGATATAGTTTGTCCATCTTTTTCCTCTTGTCTCTCTACTCGGAGTGAATTACTCGAGTATAGTCTTTCTGCATACTAGTGGGGGAGAGTTCTGATTGGCTGGCACTTTAGAGTCATCGCGATTTTGTTCTGGGTTGACCAGTGTAAATTTACAAAAAAGCACAATTGCACCTTTCCATTCCATTCTCCACATCGAGAGTCACCACACATCCAATCCAGTTCCTCGAAAGGAACGCCAGTACGACGTCTCGACTCTTGTCCAGAGCGCTCTGGGTGCGCAGGTCGCCTTTCAGAATTACTTTCTCATACACACGTGCTAAAATGGCTACTAACGCTGCTTCATACAATCCAAGTAATGCTTATACCCTAGCTGGTCACAGAATATTAGCTGACAAAATTGCTTCAATAGTTGGAGAAGAGACCGGTCCCGTTTCTGGAAAACCACCTCCTTTGTCCAACGAGACGAAAGCCGCTGTCGCAGACGCTGCCAATGCGAGCGCCACAGGATCTCATGTCCCTGGGCAAGATGCCGGGAAGAAAGTCAAGACCGAGAAGGAATTAGAAAAAGAGCGGAAGAAGGCCGAAAAGGACGCCAAATTTAAAGAAAAGAAGGCCAAGGCACAGGCGGCTGCGGCCACCCCAGCTACAACCAGCAAGACTGCAGAAAAGAAGGCCAAAGCTGAGAAGAAGATTGATGTCCTGCCGGCCTACGTTGAAGACACACCAGCTGGAGCTAAGAAGATTATCAAGTCCTTCGACGACCCGCAATATAAAGCATACAACCCAATTGCTGTCGAATCCGCATGGTACGCCTGGTGGGAGAAGGAGGGGTTCTTCAAGCCCGAGTTCACCGCAGACGGCAAGGTCAAGCCAGAGGGCAAATTCGTCATCGTCGAACCACCTCCAAATGTCACTGGAAAGCTACATATGGGCCACGCTCTTGGCAATGCTTTACAAGATGTCATGATCCGGTGGAATCGAATGCACGGAAAGACCACTTTATGGCTCCCGGGATGTGACCACGCAGGTATTTCGACTCAAAACGTCGTTGAAAACATGCTATGGCGCCGGGAGCAGAAGACTCGGCATGATTTGGGAAGACCAAAATTCGTTGAAACTGTCTGGGATTGGAAGAATGAGTACCACGAAAAAATCAATACCGTTCTACGACGAATGGGAGGTTCTTTCGACTGGACGCGAGAGGCATTCACAATGGACGAGAACTTTGCTGCTGCCGTCACCGAGACCTTTGTTACCTTGCACGATCAGGGGATTATCTACAGGGGGAATCGCCTTGTCAACTGGTGCACGAAGCTCAATACATCTCTATCTAATCTAGAGGTCGTCAACGAGGAGCTAACTGGCCGTAAATTGCTTAGAGTCCCTGGCTATGACAAGCCTATCGAATTCGGTATCATTGTCTATTTCAAATACAAAATCCAAGACTCGGATGAGACTATTGAAGTTGCAACGACTCGTCCAGAAACAATGCTTGGAGATACAGGCGTTGCTGTCCATCCGGATGACGAACGATACAAGCACCTTGTTGGAAAGAATGCTGTCCACCCCTTTATCGAAGGCCGGATCATGCCTATCGTCGCAGATACATATGTAGAGAAGGAGTTCGGTACTGGTGCCGTCAAGATTACCCCAGCCCACGACCAAAACGATTTTGACCTCGGCAAAAGACACAACCTAAAATTCATCAATATCTTGACAGATGATGGCAAAATGAATGAGAATACTGGTCCTTACATTGGACAGAAGCGTTTCGACGTTCGTTATACAATCCAAGAGGACCTCAAGAAGGCCGGCTTGTACGTCGACAAGAAGGATAACGCAATGACCGTTCCTCGGTGCGATAAGTCGAAAGATATTATTGAGCCTATCTTGAAGCCGCAATGGTGGATGAAGATGACAGATATGGCAGAAGATGCCCTCAAAGCTGTCACATCTGGCGAGATCAAGATCCTACCTGAGAGCGCCGAGAAAAGCTACATTCGATGGATGTCAAATGTTAACGACTGGTGCTTGTCCAGACAGCTGTGGTGGGGACACCAAGCACCAATGTATTTCGCACAAATCTATGGCGAAGAAAATGATGAGGCAAATGGTGACTTATGGTTTGCTGGAAGAACACAAGAGGAAGCAGAAGAAAAAGCCAGAGCAGCTCTGCCTGGAAAGAACTTTGTTTTGAAGAGAGATGAAGATGTTTTGGACACATGGTTCTCGTCTGGACTCTGGCCTTTCGCAACAATGGGCTGGCCTAATAAGACTAACGACCTTCAAGAACTGTTCCCAACTACCGTTCTTGAAACTGGCTGGGATATTCTCTTCTTCTGGATCGCCCGAATGATCATGTTTAGTATCAAGCTCACTGGAAAGGTCCCCTTCAGTCAGGTCTACTGTCACTCCTTGATTCGCGACTCCGAGGGCCGAAAGATGTCGAAATCATTGGGTAACGTCATTGATCCGCAGGATGTTATTGAGGGTATTCCTTTGGAGGACCTCCACGCCAAGCTCAAGATTGGCAATTTGGCCCCAGATGAGGTAAAGGCCGCCACCAAATACCAAAAGAGTGCTTTCCCTGACGGCATTCCTGAATGCGGTACTGATGCTCTTCGATTTGCCCTGGTCGGATATACCACTGGTGGCGGAGATATTGCATTTGACATCCGTGTTATTCATGGATACCGGAAATTCTGCAACAAGATTTACCAAGCCACGAAATACGTACTGGGTAATCTGGACGCAGACTACGTTCCTCGAAAGACTGCTAAGCTCTCGGGTAATGAATCATTGCCTGAACGATGGATTCTCCACAAGATGACCATTGCCGCTAAAGAGATCAACCAATTACTTGAAGATCGCGAGTTCTCAAAATCGACCCTGGTTGCCTACCGATACTGGTACAGCGAATTGTGCGACGTCTACATTGAAAACTCGAAAGCCATTATCCAAGACGGCACTCCGGAAGAGAAGCGCTCAGCCATTGACACCCTATACACGGCTCTCGATGCCGCCTTGACAATGATCCACCCATACATGCCCTTCTTAACCGAAGAACTCTGGCAACGTCTGCCCCGCCGACTAGAAGACAAGAACCCCTCCATCGTCCTCGCCAAGTACCCAATCTACGACGCATCAATGGACGATCCTACCTCCGAAGCAGCATACGAACTCGTGCTAGGCATCTCAAAGGGTATCCGCTCCCTCATGTCAGAATACTCACTCAAAGACGAAGGAAAAGTCTTCATCCAAACCAACGACAACACCTCCTACACCACCGCTACTACCCAACATCAATCCATCAAATCCCTCTCCGGAAAATCCGTCGCCTCAATAGAGGTCCTTGCACAAGGCGCCGCGCGCCCTGCCGGCTGCGTCGTCTTCTCCGTCTCCTCGTCAGCCGCCGTCTTCCTCTTCGTCAAAGGCCGCGTCGACATCGACTCGGAGATCGCAAAAGCTAGCAAGAAGATGTCCGCTGCTGACAAGGGCATTGAGAAGCAGAAGAAGATTTTGGCCGATGAGGGGTATAGGGAGAAGGTCAGCGAGGAGTTGCAGGCTGTTGAGAGGGCCAAGTTGAGGGATTTGGAGGTCGAGAGGGATGCGCTTGCGGAGACTATTGGACAGTTTGAGAGGTTGAGGCTAGAGTAGAGTAGATTTGTGCTGCCGATTTGTTTCAGTCAGTATGAAATGAGAGTGCTGTTATGATCAGACTTTTTGAGGGATTTCATGCAATGAGTGATCGATCGTCCTTGCCTGGTACCTAATTCATGATCAATAACTGAAAATACGGAGCAGACGAGCCCAATCTCCAAGAAGCATACCCTTAGTACCCTATACGTTGAGGAGACGGCGTCGGGCCCGTGCTTTGAAAATTGCCTTGGACTTGTAAACCACTTACCCACGGTGGAACATTGCTGTGGTACATGTTATCAAAATCTATACTGTCAAGGCTGTCACAACGTGCATGATAGTATGAACAAAGCATTTTGAGTATTCACCTACTGGGTGAAGCAGTGAGACATGGATTCAGTATTCCCCAACCGATAAAATCCTAGACGTTCAACGCCATTCCCATCCTCGTATATCATATACATATCCCCATTCCCATTTTCCCACCCCGATCCAAAATTCCAATTCCAATTCAACCATAATCGAAAACATACAGGGGTATCTCTAAAACGTTCACATATCACATAACAACACACTTCCCCTCCCTTTTCCCATTCCTCCTGACTCCAGCCCCCTCACTAACATCCGTCCACCCCGCACTACTAGCCCCATCCCTATCCTTCTTCAACGTCTTCTTCTCGCGCATACTCTGCCTCCACCCCCTCTTCTTCGCATCTTTGATATTCTTCGCCGCACTGCGCTCCGCTCTACTTAGCTGTCTGCTAATTGTTGATTTCTGTGTGTAGTATGCAGAAGGCTCGTGTTGCTCCCTCGCGCTGTGTATCGTCTCCAGTCTTGGCATAGGGGGTGCTGGTCTTAGGGGCGAGAAACTGGCCTGGCGGGACCCGAAACTGCTGCGATGGTCAGGTGGGGATGTGAAGGGACGGGAACCAACTGCTACACGAGGGGCCATGTAAGAGTGGGCCTGTTCGTGTTGCGAGGGGCTTTGGTTGGTGCCCCAGGTTTGGCGGTCGGTGCTACGTCCTGCGGGCCCTTGGGGGCCCATGGAACTTCCCGAAAGGCGGCGCGGAGGGCGCGAGGGGTCGATTATGCTGAGGGGTCGGCCAGTGCGGTTGTTTAGGCGGGCCAGTTGTTCAGGGCTTGGAGAGGAGAATCCGGGGCCTGAGGATGCGGGACCGCTGACTGAGCGGGTGGTGTTCACGGGGGCGGTGTCACTTCGTTTCCAGATGGGAAGAGGCTCCTCGGACATTCCTTGCAGGCTACCATTGGCGGGAAGGGTTTCCGCTCGTCTTTGTAGCAAAGGCTCCGGCTCCGACTCTGGGCTTGCTTGCGGAACATGAGAATACCGTACGGGAGCAGATGGTTGTGATTCGATGAACTGCCGTCGGTTCTGCGCTACTGGAGCTTGAGGAGGTAGCTTAGTTAAGTGGTGCTCTTGAGTTGACCTAGTAGGTACTTCTTTGCGAACCGATTCTCGATTTGGCCTTAATGGCAAAGTGATATCAGAACTTTGTTCGGTTCCTGCTCCTGACGCATCTTCCCAATCTCGCAAACGACGGTCCAAGATAACGTCGGTCGGCTGTGTACCAAGGGGAGCAGGAGAGACAGGCTGTTGCAGAGTAGCTATCATTTCTGGCGAGGGAGAAGGAATAGGGGAAGAAACAGTGTCGTTTGTGGGAGCCCCAACAGGTCGCCTCGTAATCTGGTTAACTGGCGCTGTGGTGACTTCTGCTCTGGTTTCTGGTATCCTCTCTATTTGACCTCGCTCTCTTTCTGCGCGCTCATAATTGGCCTGCTGCCTATTGGTCAGATCCCTATTCGCCTGTTCTCTATTCGCCTGTTCCCTGTTCGCCTGCTCCCAGTTTATTCGCTCCCAATTGACTCGGTCTCTAGCAGCCCGTTCGCTAGTGCTTAGTTCCGTATTCTCTGGTTCTCTTCGATTGTCTGTATTCATTCGACTTTCTGGTTCCCTTCGAAGAGCAGGTGGAGGAGTTCCAGGTGGAGATACATCGTAAAGATCATCAAAATCGTCAGGAGCCATCGTTACTGGCCGCGGACGCTCTTCCTCCAACGATAGTCGGTCCATCGTCTGTGTAGTCGTATCACTCATACTCCTATGAAATGAATAGGTTTCTCTCCTCGATCCACGAGAACTAGTGGAAGCAATTGTACGGGATCGAGATAAGCCACCAGAGTTTGGACTGGGGAAGTCGAAACTTGCGAAACTTGAAGGGCGGTGAGTTTGTGCACGCTGAAGGTTGGAGGCGGCAGCAGCCTCTGCTAAAATCGATCTCTGGATATGCTCAGGCAGCGGTGGTACTGGATCTTTTGTGTAAGGTGGAGGAGGTGGGACCCAATTGTCTGCGTCACTTTCATGGGGATGTTCTTCGCGTCCATCTGCTCGACGATATTCGATATGTTCCTGCGCAACGGAACGCGGGTGTAGTCGCCGGTTCACTGCAGCAGCAGTTGCAGCGCGTCGAAGAGTCGTGCCAGATCGAGGACTGGTGTGAGAGTACGGGGCGTCAAATGCCTCTAGGTCCTCATAAACAGATGAAGTCTCGGAGTGCTCAGCTATAACGGTGTGCTGGCTTGCCCTTCTTTGGGCTAAGTTACTTGGAGCCGCATATGGATCTCCCAGATCATGATCGACCCTCGGCACTGGAGGTGGCTCAGGGTGCAGATCTTGGGTAGCTGACGTTACTGCACGGGAGACACGATTCCCTCTGCGCCGTGCAACAGTCCTTCTCCTTACAATAGCAACCTCGGTGTCCAAGTCCCTATGTTCCTCTTCCAAAATCTCAGGTTCGTTGTTTCCCACTTCAATGGTGATTATTCTTTTCTTTCCATCTGTCGCTGCATAGTCAAAATCGAGTATTGAAATGCGGCCTCCATCGATAGGGCTCATTCCATCGTCTTCGCTTATAGGGGATGTGTTTACAATGCCCGGTGCCACAGCCACCAGTCTTTCGCCATGAAATGACGTTTGCATATCGTTGACCCAAGCCATCGCGCTGACACGATCGAGACTTCCAATATTCCGACCTTCCACGAATGTGTTCCGAGCACGATCGCACAAAAGCTGCCACTGCGGAGTCCTACCAATGCTCTCACGTAGTCTGTTGCCAGAACGCAGTGACGGAGCACTGTTGCGGCGTCCTGCCTGACTCAAAGGTGTGCTAGCTTCACTATCTGAATTGCTATTTGCTGCATTGCTAGGGTTCGGTAATGCCTCTAGATCTTCAGGGACTCCATATAGCCAAATGGATCCCTGGAATCCTGCAGCGACTAGATCTCCTAATTTACTAGCGGCTGGTAGAGTGCTGGGAAGTAGCTTTAGGATCGAACCAGACTCAGCTGTTGGGCCAGTAAAGTACGTCGTTCCATTGCGAAGATCGTCGATCCGGACAGCTCGGAACGTCTCAAACACTCGGTCATATGTGAACGTCCAGCTTGCCTCGTAATCTGTGGCGCTGGGAAGCAGTACCGCATGCGAACAATCTCGACTTCCATTAGGGAAAAGTATAGATGTCGTCCATAGAGCACTAACGCTCTCCTCTGGTAAACTCGCACCGGGATTGTAATAAGGTGCTGTGAGAACAACTGTGCTGGGATTTCGTGACTGCATAGTACTTCCAAGAAGTTGTGTTCCATCCTTCGAAAAAGCCAAGGAGTCTACGCCATAGCATTTCACCGCTCTCCGTTCCGTACTTGTTCTCTCTGGCTCGAGTGATGAGACTTCGACTCCCGAATCATACGCGGCAGCCAATACTGCCCCTGTAGGTGACAAGGCGATGGTTCGGGGGGTATGGTCCAAAGCAATAGCACAGGTATGCTTGGGGTGCTCGCCTGTCAGGTCGTATAGATCAATTTGAAGGTCTGTTGATAGAACGGCCAACAACGAGCCATCGTCTGTGATAGTCGTTGAAGCTGGTCTCCGCAAGATCTTCAGCTCGCGTTTAATCGTAACCTCTGGCCCTGTCACATCTAATATATGGATTCGTGAAGAGCTATATGCCAATACGTAATGTCCTCCTGGAGACAGACTGAAATGAAAAGCTTCACCACCGGGCGCGGAGGAAGAACTTATAGAGGTTGACACCAGACTGATGACTGTCTCTTGTGGCCGTAGGTATGCTTCAAATAGGTTTCGTTTAATCTCCTGCGCGAAGAGTCTGCGAAGTCGTGGTAGGCTATCTTCGTCCGCTGGGACCATGAATGCATGGTGTATTGCAGAGTAGGAGGGGCATCGAGCTAGGTGGTGTGTGTACAGATGTGCCTGCTGTGATACCACGCGCCATTTTCGATTTAATACAATCAGCGATGCGAATCCGTTCGGGTTGGTGAGCTGCAAGATTCTGGAGAATGTAAGTGTCAGCTGGAGAATCGGATAGCCTCGCGATATGCAACTCACTGTTCAATGATTTCATCAGGAAGCCTCTCAATTGCGGGGTTTGCCTTCGGTTTGAAGCCCCCCACAGACTTCTTCTCTCCATCTGGAGGCATGATGATGGTTCTGGAGGTTGTCTTTTGGAATCTCCTCCAGCTTCCCGTATCTGGGTCGAAATAAAGTCGTGGTGCGTGCGTCGGGCCCGCCTTTAGATCCATGGTGATGGTGATGTGTGGAATAGTCGGATTGTATGGTTTGAAGTAGGAGAATCATTGAATTAGAAGAAAAGAATTATACGTGTTGTTGGAATTGGGGTAACACGGGTTAAATGATACAGTAGAATTGTTGGATACACAAGCTGGTTCCCCTCTATTACTCGTATTTGCGGTGCGCGCGTCGCAGTAACGTTTAGTGAACAGGGGGTTTGCACCGAGGTTTTTTGCGGTGATGTTTCAGCTTTCGTGCAATTATTTGCAGTAATGTATGTGGTGAGAGATGATTAAAGAGAGAACAACGAAAGAGAGAAACTGAAAGTAAGAAAAAGGACCGAGGCCAAATCGTATAAACGGTTCCTACGGAGTCGTTCAGTATGATTCCCAGATGGATCTACAAGTATAAGTTTATTTATGGGTGTCGATCAGTGCCTAGGGCCGGGAGTCAGCGTCTAAAGAGGCAGCTGTTGGTGGGATAGAAGGGAAGGGTAGTAGGGTACCTAGGGTGCCTCGGGTGCGATCCAGATTCGGTGATGCAGCAATGCAGTAATGCTTAAAAGACCTACCTACTGTACACCTAAGTTTGCATGTACCTGGGCGAGGCTGCAATAATCATTCGGATGTGCACTAGGTACAATACGAAGACACTTGATCTTACTGTTGCATCGCAGTATATCAATAATTCTAAGCCTCAATAATGAATATAAATGTGAGTGGTGAGGGCATGCTACAGTAGACCGATAGCTGTGCTGCACGCAGATAGGCGCAAAGCATGGACCTGGCCCTGGTTTCTTAGAGTTTCAACCTAATCACGTGTACAGTATAGTAAAAAGTATATAATCATTTTCACTTTACTTAAATATCCGGATAAGAGGAACAAATTGTCAAGTAAAAACTATAATCTCAAAGGTTCAACGAAACATACCTACTTATCCTATATGTGACTAATACAGGAGGTATACAATATCACGTGTATCTCATCTAGTATCGATTTGTAAGCAACAACGCGCTACTCGAGATGGAGTGATTTCTTATTTCTGCGGCAAACTCATCATCGACACCTCATCCATGACATCCCAGGCTTGTCTGCTCCATCTCTGCTACCGCTCACCATGCCACTTTGTGACTACGAGGAACTTGCCAAGACTCTAGTAGAAAACTTTAACCTCCTGGCAGATGAAGTACAACTCCTCAGCGACAGGAAAATTATCCTGGAGCACAAATTGAATTATGCTCACAGCCAGGTCAGTTCCAAAGTTCTTTCTTCCTTCCAACAACCTTCTACTATGTGATGAGAAACTTAGCTCTAGATCTGGAGCTGCCACTAACAGCGACGACCGACAACAACCATGTATCCTGATTCGTAGTTTTTGCATCATACATTCCTGTACAGATTTAGTAATATCTTTCACTGACCAGCCTCTTCATAGTATCAATTACTCGCCGACAAGTATGCCCCATCTGATCCGGAGATCTCAAGCACTTTGGCAAAGCTACAACTCCCGCCGGATCTCCAAGTCTCAACTCCCGATCCGGCAGGTTTCGTTCCATTACCACAGCGGAGACAAAGAGCATCCAAGCTGCAGACTGCAGTAGCTATACGCGACGGGAGGAAGGCGGCACAGCTTCTCTCGGAGTTCGGAGGCACGACCGGATCTACAAGTATATCCGGCGCAAGTAGTAATGTGCGATTGTCTGCGCCTCGTACATCTCTCTCGACAGTGCTAGAACAAGATTTTACCGTCCCAGGGAAGAAGAGTTCATTGCTTTGTCCGTTTGCTCGTCCTACCAAGCCTCCTAGCACGATGGTGTCAGGTCGTCCATTGACGCCGTCTGATGCTAAAGATCCTACACCTCATCAGTCCGCCGATCCAATCTGTGCTGCAATGTATGCAGAGACAATGTCATCACCCCCTCCATCGGCTACAGGCTCCGCGGCGAAGTGTCCAATTCGATATCTTGATCAGCACTCACCAGAAGAGGTTGCACGCTACTTCGAGACCCACAAGCATGAGATCCCACGAAGTCACGAAGTATGTGTGAAGCGTTACCAAAGAAACGAAAATGATATCAGGAAGCTTGATGCAAAGTATGGCAACCTTGTCAGCATGATTCAAGGCCTCGGTCAAACGCATCAACCTATGTTACCCTCAGACCTACACGAACAAGACGAGGACATGGAACTTGAGCGCACATCCAATGAACGAGTAGAGAACTGGGCTAAAGCCGTAAGTGCAGATGGTGTAGGCATTGAAGAAGACCTTATAGAGAATAGAGAAGAGGAGGATGTAGAAGAGGACGATAGAGAGAGCAGATTTGATCGGCCATTGAAGGAGGTTCGAGTTGGAGAGTCTCCAAGTCGACCTTGGGGTATACGAGTACCGATATTTGATGAACCTCCCAAACAACGACCTGTCTCTCCGCCCCCGGCACCTGTATCTGCAGAACACATACCAAAGCCGGCTGGGAAGTGTCCCTTTGGCCATGGCCAGGGCAGTCTGGAAGATCCTCTTATCCAAGAATCTCCTCAGGCGATCGAGCAAGAAGAGCGACCTACCGGCAAGTGTCCCTTTGGTCATGGGCAAGAGGCACCATCAGGCCCGAAGAGAGTGCAACAGCAAGAGCGACCTGCCGGTATATGTCCGGTGGATCATGGGCAGAAAGCCGAAGAAGCAGAACAACCTCCTGTCATTCAGACCCAGCCGACTTTCATTCAAACTCCTCAAATACCAACAGTGGGCGGTAATTCGGCCCAGATGATATTCACGGGCCCAGTATTTATCGGGTACCCCATGGAGCAGGCTATGGCTTTCATGCAGCAGTACAATAAGGGGGCATTATGAGTGATGAGATTGTTTATGACATTAGCATGGCGTTAGAGCACGGTTCTACAGGCGTTCAGGGCATTGTACCTTTAGCGGCATGCATCAGTCCTTTGGACATACATAATAAATTCTATGGACAATTCCGTCTTTGTAATCAAAACGTTTCTGCAACCTTTCAGAACAGGTTCTCCTCATTTCGCGCCTCTTTAACTTTAACTTTATTGTTTCTAACCAAAACGCCATCGTCCCATCCAGACCAAGCCATATATATCCCAAATGCAATCATTTATCAGCCGACCGTTTCTAAAAGTCGTATATATAGTACATATGCTCTTCCCTAATCTCTCCCCCTGCTTGTTTTCGTCTTCGGATCCTCATCGGCATCCCCAGAAGCAAATACATCCCCTTCTCCCCCCGAAAGCTCATCCCTATACCCCGTCTCCCCCGTCTCCTGATCTTCAAACACACCCTCATCATTATCCCACAGACTGATATCATCATCATTCATCAACGCGGCCGCATCAGCATCCCCCGCCTCGGCAGAATCACTATACTCCCTCCCCACAACCACATCCCCTGCCCTTTGTCCATCCTCCAACTCCTCGATCTCGAGCTCCCTAGCCCTAGCAATCGTCTTTTGATAAATAATCCACCCAACGGCAACACCAAGCACACCGCCAACGATAATAGAAATGTAGTTGATGGCCTTCGTCCCCGCATCCATCTTGCCCCCCTCACTCTCTGCAATAACCGCCAATCTCGACCCGATAAAAACGTGAATCAGTAACTTCGGACTCGAAATCGCCGTCGCCAGCGCAAAACTAAGTGGGTTCACTGTAGGGAACGTAGACATGGCCGCATTACTCAAACTATACGGCAGCGGACAAAAGCGTATCATGCACAGAATCTTCAAGCCATCATGTTTCAGCGTCAACGCTAGGGCCTCGAACCGCTTATCCTGTCCCACAAGCCTATGCACATAGCTGCTGAGCACCGTCCGACTCGCCATGAACGATGCGAGACTACCTACAATGGTGGCTGAGGCTACAATGAACCAGCCGTTCGGGAAGCCGTACACGAAGCCGGCGATTGTGACGGAGGTGCTGTAGCCGATCAACGGCGGGAAGGCGCAGCTGAATGTCATGAGCCAGAGGATTATCCAGCCGCCGGTTACGGAATGCCATTTCTTTGCTGCGGGGGCTAGGAAGCCGAAGATGCGCTCGCTGTATACCAAGAACAATATCCCGAACACGAGGGATATGAGGAGGGCTATGATAGCGGCGATTCGTTGGGGGATGGAGAGGGACTGGAAGGTCTTGAGGAGTTGGCGCTGCACTTTGTAGGCGGAGGCGAGGATCTGGTCTTTGAGGGAACTTGGGGGCGTCGAACGCTGCGAGTAGGGCGAGTTGGTGTTTGCGCGCCGGGTGGAGGAAGATATGCGGCGGGACCAGGGGGGGCGTGTCGTTTCTGGAGAGGGCGAGGGGAGGGGCGAGATGGGGAGGGCGAGAGCCTTTGCTGTGCTGCTGTAGTCTGCTGGCATTTTGTGTATAGCTAGCTAGCTCAGCTCCGGATGCAGAGGGAATAGTTTGTAGGTTCTGCGAGTTGGATATCCAAAGGGGGTTGAGAGCTCGAGCTACCTCTGCTGATTCATCGAGTCTTTGGAGTGAGAAGTGAGGTTGTTGATGCGAGCTGGCGTTGGGAGCGGTTTGATGTTGGCCGTGCTTGGGTGACGGAGACTTTTCTGAAACCAAGTGCTGACAAGACGCAGCTGGGTGAGGCGGCAGTATTAGTTTGCAACGAAGGATCGAAGCAAGAGCCGCACTTAAATATGCACTTATACAGTACGAGAATACCAAGGTATACTGAGTATTTTGATGAAAGCGAGGCCTTAAAGGTTACCCAGGTACAAGTAGGTAGCTTCGTATTGCAACGCTCTACTAGCTCCATGATGGTGACGGACGTAGGAAGATCTCCTTCCCATTCCAGCTCACTCGAGCGTTCCGACGATACAGGACAAGTCATGTGAGTTTACATATAATGGTAAATCCTGATGTACCAGTATTTCCAGAGGGGGACATTCGAGGGATTAGAAAAAAGCTGTAGAAATTCCCTTTTCACTTGCGAGATTTACTTGGAAGCCATAGCAAGAAAGTCACCTTTGTAAATTGGTATATAATTTTCTAGTAGTAAGGATAAAGGAGTAAATGCACGACAAGTGCGCTAACATTATACTTTTTGGTAGAGAAAATCCCCAGCCAGTAATTCCTGGATTGACCTACCTAGTTACGCTCATGTAGCCTTGGGTGAAAATGCTTTCCAACAGACTTCTTACATGCTCACGAATCCTGGGACTTGACATGGCATGGGTGGCTCTTTCCTACGGTATATTGATGACTAGGCTTTTGTAGAAGGGAATTATGAAGAGGCTAAGCTTTGTACCTTGGACTTTTCTTTGTAGTATAAAGAGTTCCTTTCTTCGTATTCCTTATTTTTAGCTGCACCCAGGGATGTTTGAAGGTCATAAGTCGGAGCCAATCATATATCCCTAAATTGTTAGCGTGTTCTCCCCAGATCATTCAGTTTGGTGGTGCCCTTCCTTCCCTGTCCCAGCCTAGACAGCCAGATCCTAGCCTCACTACTTGAACCCGAACCTCACGCCTCGTCCCCTCCCTCCTTACTTTCTTATACTCTACTTCCCCTCAACCTTTCCTACTCCCCTCGCTGACCATGATAACTTCGCATTCCGAGTCGACGATGTAAGAGCCTGGTGCCTTCCGTTGTCGTACATCGCCGTTTCCCATCTTGCGCCATTTGCTTATTGCATTTCAGCTCGCACCTTCCCTCCGGTTATCCACAAAGTTCGACATCCATACCACCTATCTTTCGTTGATTTTTCATTTAATCCAACCTTGAACACTTTACACAGAATCTAATTACCTTCTGCGATACCTACAACATCTGCGAAAATGCTGTCTGACGCGACGTACGAGATATGCCTCCCGCTCCTGACGGATGCTGCCCTTGACGACGAAGAGAGGACCGACAGGCTGGAGGAGTTGCTGAAGAAGGAAACCACCCTTGTTGGAGCTCCGCTCGAGAATGCCGTCCTGAGTGTGCTTTGGAGGTACAGGGAGCAGACCACGAATCCCTCGTCCCCCCCGCCGTTGCGGCATACTGTATTACGTCGCCCTTCTCCCGCCCCATGGCCGATCCCTCGCGGGAGCACTCCGATATCCTCGTCTCCTCGTCTGGGTGTCAGTCCCCTTGCTCCGCCTGGATTTGTGCCACCATCTTTCAATAGAAACAAGTCCGGAACCGCTTCCCCCTTCACGTCTCCCCGCCCTTCTCCAAGGCTTGCTTTTTCCAGCCCTGCAATTCCTCACAGCCCCAGTCTGAACGCATATGAATTTCCGACCGATACAGGTCCTACCCAAGATATATATGGAGATTATGGAAGCGACAATGTCGACTGGCTGGTGAATGATGATGGCGTGAGCATTACCCCTTCATCATCTGGTCAAAGTGGTCTGAATGCAACTGCTGCCGAGTTCATGCAGCCGCAACAATCGGATATGAGCCCATATGATATGCTGCGCTCAATACTTGGTCCCGCAAAATCAGATGACGAGATCGAGGCTGCTCTTGCTATCCATGGTTACGATTTGAGTGCTACTATCAATGCATTCATGGAAGGCCAACTCACGGAAGGCACCACTATCCCTGTCCCGTCATCTGATGCAAAGAATGCTATTCTCATCGGAAAATCAATGGCTACGGAAATACCGCGTCCAATCACGCCAGCTGGACAGTTGCGAAGCGGTGTCGTCTGTCGGTTCTGGTTGTCCACTGGACAGTGTTTGAGGGCAGATTGCAGATTTAGCCATGATCTCAGTAACCATATATGCAAGTAAGTGATTTCTTTCTCAAACTTGACTTGTCTGCACCACATGCTTATTAATCTAGATATTGGGTCATGGGGAACTGCCTTGCAGGTGATACTTGCATATTTTCACATGATCCATCACACTTTATGAACCGACTTGCTCTTGAGGAGAGCAGTACACCTCCACTTCAAACTACCGCCGCACCAGGCTTCCAATTTACAGACTACAATGCATTCCCTTCATTGCAAGGTATGCAGGAGTTGTCAAACTCGTTCAATTCCACAAACGCTTTCAGTAATTATCAGGGAGGAAGTTTCACACCTCCTCCTGGCTTCAAAGCAATGCAAGGATATGCAAGTGATGGATCCAGTCAACGATCACGGCCTAGTAGTCGAGCACGAGAGCCAGCGGCTCCTTCTCTTGATGACACAGAAGCCTTCCCATCGCTTAGCGCCGTTGCTGCAAAAGGTGGCAAAAAGCACCATGGAAAGAGAGGCGGCCATGGCCACGGTCATAAAGAAAATATTCATCCCAGCTCTCTCGCCGAGGTTGTCAAAATGTCTCCATCTCCTGGGCCTGGTCTTATGAGACAGGGCGGGAAGATAGGCAGGAACGGTAGCTCCACAAGCATTCGAAATGGAGAGAACAGTGTTGCAGCTCAGGCCATTCCAAGTCCGCAACATGTTCCTTGGTTGGAAACTGGCGAAAGAGCCAATAAATCATACCTTAAAGCCAGACAAGATGCTATCAAGCATGGTGGCTTGAGGAATAAATTCTTACAAAGGTAATTTCCCCTTTGTTTCGTTTAACAATTCATCACTAACACAAAATAGTGCTGCCCAGGCTTGGAATCGTAATGATGCTCGTGCTGCTAAGGCTCTCAGCCTCAGGGGTCAAAGCGAAAACGATCTCATGCGAAAAGCTCACAGAGAAGCCGCCCGTGAGCTCTACGAAGAGCGAAATAAGCACGGCTCTTCAAGCGCCGAGCTTTACGTCGATCTTCATGGTCTACATCCAGAAGAAGCTGTCGAATACTTAGAACGAGTGCTCCTCGAATCCCAGAAAGAGATGAGACCGGTCTATGCCATCACGGGCACAGGCCACCACAGCAAAAACGGCAAGGATAAAGTCGGCAAAGCAATCCGCAACTTCCTCAACGAGTGGCGCTATGCTTACCGTGAGTTTTCTGTTCCTGGAGACAGGAATAATGTGGGTGGTATCTTGGGCATTGATGCCAGATCGTGGGACAAGACTCTTGCAAGACAGGGTGTCTCTATCGAGCCAGAGGCAAAGGAGGAGGTCGATATCCTTAATCAAGGTCACGAAGTGGGCAGTGGTAAAATAAAGTTGCTGGTCAGAGATGCACCGAAGGGCCCTAGCGTTAGTCGGTGACATGCACTTTACTTTAGGAAGAAAGAATAAATAAACTCGTAAAACATATCAACCGTGACCCTGTCCTGTTTACCTGTGCTTCTTATTCTATTATCATCGATCAGTCAATCGATCGATCACGACAGTAACTATAATCATTAGTACACTTCAGTTCCCCTTTATCATTCTTCAAGACATATATATAGCCCATCCTCATCATTTATCTTATCTCGAATGACTCTAAACTCACGACCGAGTCAATCCATACTCAATAAATTCTTCTCATCTTCGCTCACATCCCAAAGATACCTATCTATCTAATATCATAGTACTGTAACCAACACAAGAGCATTCAATATCCCCGATCGGGTTAGGCGCTCCTTAACCAAGCTCTCTGTCAAAACGTGTTAGAACGGTAAATCTGCCTAGGCTTGGGCATTATTTGGATGAGAATGGAGGATCTGGATCTGGGTAGAGGGATGGTGGATGTTGGTAGAGGAGGGGAGGGGGATGATATGTTTGTATGTATCTGTATCTGTAGATGGGTTGATCAAATAGATATGTCAATTTTAATATTGCATATAAATTACACATTCACTCACGGTCTACTCAATAACAAATACGGAATCCACGATATTTTGTATCACAGTATCTCAAGGGGAATGTTTCAAGAGGCCCGCCATAACTTATTAGTTGGTGTAGATAGGACTAAGAAGCGAATAGACAAGATGAGGTAGACGGATTTCTCAGACTAAGAATTTATAAGATATTGACTAACTTACCAACTCTATTGCAAAAAGGCCAATCGACCAGCCAGAGCGAATCAATCAAGTGGTAGTCTGTTCTATTCCTAGCCGGGCCCAGTAATCAACGAGTGGTATCTATGTAGTAACGAACTCCTGTCCGTAATGGAAATCCCAACTCCAAACAATGAATGATGAATCAATGCAGCAAGCATACTTCCAAAGCCCTTCCAAATGAAATATCCCATGAATGATGCGACCCCATCCGTGCTACACTATCGATCCCGACCACTAATTTGGATGCAATGGGCACTGTCCATTTTTCGTAATCCACCACCTTTTGATGCATGTCAAATGGAACCTACAAAAGCACTCCAACCTCGCCATATCCTGGCCAACCTCGTAATTGTCAAAGCAGATGGTGCACTCTGCCTCGTCCACGCAGTCTTTCTCTGTTGCCGTGTATTGAAACAGGCCGGACGCGCGATATGCGGTATATGTGTTTGCGGACGGTGCTGCATTCGCATTCGCCGCTGACCCTGGACTATTCTGCGCGTTTTGAGCGGGAGGTGCTGTGCCTGCGGTTCCTAGCGATGCGTTAATGATACACTGATTAACGTGGGCAGCCCGTAGGTCTTCGGCGTTTGGGAGACTGCTGAGTGGCAGTCGGCGGTGGCAGATCCAACATAAGTCCGCTTCGGGGATTCGCTGCTGTGCTGGGGCTCTTTGCGGCGGTGGGGGCAGTGTGGCTGCGTTTGCATGTGCTGAGGATTGTAGCAACATACCTGCCTGGTTCCCGGTAGGCTGCTGTTGTGGTCGTGGGTTTGGTAAAATCCCCTGATTAGATGCGTTAGTCCTTGCCATTTTTAGTCCAGAGGTTTGGGGGGAAACCTCGTGCCAAAGATCTTTGAGAAATTGACCAGGGCTCACCATGTTGGCGGAGTCACGCGAGGTGCCGCTGATCTGCTATGAAATTAGTAGGTGAAATGCTTAGGTTTGCGGACTAATAAGTGGGATAGAAGGAGAACGTACTGTGCTGCTCCGAGATCTAGCATCCCAAGGCTCTAGAGTCCTGTGCCTGTAATTCTGATCGTTGTAGCTACCGTATTGTATACTCGCAGAACTAAGAATGCTAGGCTCTCGGGGTACTCGGGCGGTATTTCGGAGAGCCTCGTGGAATGTTTCCAAGTTATTTGAGTGCCGCTGAGACTGGACATAAGAAGAGGATACCGCACTGGCAGAGCGACCCTGCCGATTCGGCGAGGAATAGAGTTGTGCAGATTCGTGGAAGGACGGTTGGGGAGGAGCGATGTTGGGATCCGGAACACATGGATTGCATAGTCTAACTCGTTCTCCTCCACCCAGAGTCGCAACTTCCCAAGAACTCCCAGCTCGGGCAGCATCTACATATGGTCGAGGAACACTAATACATGAGCCCATGGCTGCACCTTCGGTTGGTACCTGGACAATGTATTGATACGGGATGGTGATGCGATGTGGAGAACACGAGTTACAAACCACTCTTCCACATTTCCTGTAGGATGGTGTTAGTAAGTGGTCTGGGACTCATGAACTGTTGAAGATTCATCTAATCCAGCATATGCAGTGTGAATACGTACCTGCAGTGATGTTTTCGGACAAAAAAGCCTAGATTGATGATAAGTAGGTGAATCATGGAGCATTCTTAAAGGAGGGCATACTGAACTGTGTCCTACAAATGGGACAAAACGTAACCTCAGCATCTGGCTGCCACCTAGGTGTAACGACCTCCGATGCTTCAGCAGCCGCACGTCGATGTTGATTTTGGCTTGGGGGGCGAGAAACAAGCGATACATCTACTCCAGGAGGAGGCCCATGACCCTGGTGGGCCATTACTGAACGTGCCGAACTTGTTACTGATGTTGAAGAAGTTCTTCGAGGATTCGAAGGTCCGTCAAGTCGGGAAGGTCTATTCGTTCTCATTTCGTTCACAGATTCGTTTGCTTGAGAGCGCTTTTCACCCGTTCGCTGAGAAGCAGAATTGCCTCGACTCCGTGATTCTAGACCTGATGGAGATCCTGATTCCCTCCATCGCTCATATTCTCGACTAGATTCATTCACAGCCCCCTGAGACCCAGTCACGAAACCCTCGTTTAATACAGTATCTCTCGCATCTACTTGGGGATCCGAATGTTGAGTAGAACTTGACCCAGGATATGGCGGTAGAGGCCGCTCCTCTCTATTTGGACGATGCTGAATGGCCACGGAATATTTATCTGACCCGGGTCGGTTATCCATTTCGATTTAGATAGTAAAGATTATGGTGTATGGATTACTAGCAAGTAGTAGAGTATCGAAAAATTATCCTGGATGCTGGTTGATGGAAATCGGTGGTTGAGGTCTGTAGCTTTTGAAGAGCCACGCAGAGTCCTCTCAGAGTCAACCCTTGTCTTTAATAACCACTATCCTTCTCGCTATAATTGTCGATTCGCTCTCGCAGATAAAATCAATATCCAGTTCCGTATCAGCACCACAGTCCTGTTCACTGAACCTTGAGGATGTGGTTGTTCGTCGTCGTCTCGATTCGACCCTTGCCTCCACTTGACCACAACAAAAGCACTCTCCTTGCCTGTTCCTGGCACCTTCTTCGTCCAATATTGATCTCTCTTTATATGTCCGAAGTATACAGATAATTTTAATCCAACTTTCCCGGTCTGCTCGATTCGTTTTCTCACAGGTCGAGGCTCGAGTCAGGTCTCCGATTGTTTGCACCGCACTGCAAAACAAAATAAACAGATCAGCATACAGATCTCTTATAGCCATTTAACGTAGATAGACTGCACATACATGCCATAGGTCACTCACCCCTCACTTCTGTGTTGCCCTACTCGCTTTCCGTACGCTGTAGCCTGTACCCGCCGCTGCGTGGGGTACCTACTCTTTCCTTACAGATCTAGTCCACCACCTTCGTCTTCGGATTCTTAGGCAAGAAAGATCTGGGCAAGGTAATATAGATCAAAACAGAAGCAGTGATCAAAAGTTTAGACGGTGACGGTGATGCTCAAGTAAAGCATGGTATGGCATGGAACAAGGTTCATGATGTTGGTGTTTTACGGAGTAAGGTAAGCTCCCGCCGGCGATAAGATAGCAATAGTGCCGTGTTCTTCCGATTGATATTCGAGTAAGACAAAAGAAGGCATCTAGGCTAGGCAAGAATTTGGCTTGAGATTTGTGACAGTACCTAGTCATGTAATAATGTTTTAAGATAGAGCTTTGATCAAGTGGTTTGTAGGATGGTTACTCCTGCTATCGAATACTTGTTGTTTCTATTCGAAGCTCCTGCAGAGAGCGATTCAGGGCATGAAGCCGGAAGCGGGATTTTCCTCAATGGAGTAAGTGGGGGGATTTGTCCTTCAGTCACGTATATAATGCAAAGTTGACTGTAAATTTTCGTAATTCTATTGAGTGCAACGGGTCATTAAAAATCGAGTAGTATACGAGCTTCATGCTCATAAGATATTTAACCATCGAAAACTGAATCATAACCCAGCCGGGTCACATGCATGCTAAAATAGCAAACTCATCCATCACTCTATCGATTACAAAGTATCAATCATCTAATGCTCCAACAGTCTCAAGGAACCTTGAACCACGACATTCTCCAGAATCGATCCGGGAGGGACGTCAATCGTGCTGCCTTCTGTTGCTACAATGATAACCGTACCTTTGAGAGTGACTCCTCGGCCCAGATTGACTGCACCAGTGATGGTCAAGTGGTCAAGCTCGATGATCTTGGGAATACTACCAATACGCTTTTGGAAGTCCGAGACCTTCTTGAAGTCATTGCCAAGCTTGATGAGAGGAGCTGGGCCGAAACGGTTGGGGTCAATTTGTAATTGACCGTGCTTCAGCGAGTACAGATCCGACTTGACAAGCATCAGGTCAGAGCAAGTCTTGACTGGCAAGAAACGTCTTCTGGGAACATTGACACCATGAGCATTGTGGAAATGACGTATAGCAGCTCCGACGGCGGTCTCAAGTTGGACAATAGAGACATCTGACTCGCCCTTCTTGTCAGCTGGGATAGTCTTGTTGTTAGGAATAATCTCCATCTCGAGCTCATTGTTCTCAACGATACGCTTGACAGCCTTCAGGTTCAACCAAATGTTGTTGGTGTTGAAGTACTTGAACTTCTTGATGGACTTGAATTCGTTGGTGTGCTCTTTTGGCACTTGAGCGATTTCGAGAAGACGGACAGATCCTTCGTAGTCAATGATGGTTCCACCCTTGACATCGGCCTTGGTCTTGTCGGTCAATTCCATAATATATTCCGCCTTAGTCTCGACCATATGCTGGAGAATACGGAGATCGACAACCGCGCCCAAGTTGTCCACGTTGGAAAGGAAGAGAATCTCAACACCTCGGTCAATGAGCTTTTCGAGAATGCCCGAATTATAGAGGGACTCAAAGACATCTCCATGTCCAGGAGGGTACCAGTCAGAGATTGGAGAGTTGAATGTCTTTGGCGCTGGGAGCAGAGAGTCTTTCAAAATTCTAGGGTATCGGGATTGGTTGAAGGTCATAATATCAATGTTGTGGCCCTCGTATTTCTTGATGATGTTCTGGGTATCATCGTCTGTGTTGAAAGAGTTCATGAGAACGAAGGGAACGTTGACATCATAAGTTCGGTTGAGGTATTCGATCTGTCGGACGGAAAGGTCGAGGAAAGACATGCCATCACGAACTTCGATGACAGACTTGGGTCCAACGCATCCCATGGAGGTACCGAGACCACCGTTGAGCTTGAGAACAGCGAGTTTGTTCAGGAAAGAAACAGACTCGGAGTTGGCCAGCTCGTTGTAATCAACCACTTGGTTCGTTGCTGGTGGTGCAATACGATCCCAGTCACTACTTAATGATTAGCCTTTCGTATCGGAATGTTGATGCTTGCAAGCCTACAGTTGGTTTCCCTTCGCTTTGTCGTTCAGGTATCTGCGGAAAAGCGCAAAAAAGTTGTCCATTTCCGTCTCGAAGAGCTTCAAAATATTAGCTAGAGCTCGGGAACCACTTTTTGAGGGGAACGTACCTTCTTCTCGGTGGGATCTTCAACCGTGTCGGCGAGGTTGTTGAGGGCATTTCGCATTTGGCTCGCAGCTACAGATGTAGAGGTATTCTCGAAGGCCTGGTCATTATCTATCAGCTTTGCGATTTCTTGTATCGTTGGATGCTTGGAAATTGGAAGCGGCGTAGGCGTATCACGTTCAGCGTGATTGGGAGGTGTAGCAGACTGCGCAGAACTGCTGGCAGAAAGGTTGAAAGCATCCATGGTGCGAGATGGGCAAAGGGCAGGGTGCCGAGTGATGGGGGGTTCGGAAGGAATAGCAGATGTAAATCCTAAGTATCGGGGTAGAGCTTTGCTTTCGAGGTGTAGAGGGTCCTTTCCTGGTCTTTCCCAATGCAACAAGATGCCAGGCAGATAGACGCAGAGACCAACTGCTCCCATGACGTGATGCACGCCGGGGGTCCTTCCTTCCTCCTTCATTCCACGAGATGCGAGGAATTACGGGTCACTACTGGCCGCCCGAATGCCAATATGATAGAGCTGTTGGACATGCCAAACGTGCCCTAGACAAGGTCGTTTGATACCGCTCTCACGTTGATGTTGCAGAACCTAAAAGGAAAGAGAAAAAGGAAGAAAGAGATTCACTCACCATGTGCGATTGTGTCTTTCCATGATGCTTTCTGGCGAACTCGGCGTTCGCATCAGGAGCCCCTAGGCTCGAAGGCTTCAAATGTGCGGGCAACGCGCTCTTCAATGCGGATGCCATTGTGTGTGTAATTCGTGTTTCGTCCTTTCTTTCGAGATGCGAGGTTTGGGTTGAGGTTGGAGACTTGTTTCTGTGGGGGAGGATGGGATGGATGGCAGAAATCGGTGCCCAGGTAAATAGCGTAGCTTCTGAAAGGGGGGAAGCTTGCATTAGCCGATACACGGTTGCGGGTTGACGTAATTGTACAGAACTGAGTTGGAGACGCGGGTAGGAATTGGTACTTACGGAGGGAATTGAATGGAGTTGAATTGATGCTTCACAGAAGGTCAATGTTCTTGAGAAAAAGGGCAGGTGACAGTCGACGAGACGAGCTTTTATTCTATTTATCAAAACGTGGCTTGTTGTCTAGCAACCAGAGATTATTAAATTGTTCCGTCTCGAGTCGAGGCTGGGTATAAGGCCGAAAAGGTGTTAGAATAGTGGTACTGGCAAGGATCATCCAATCAACCTGATTTCCCTGCGCCTACCGAGATATCCCATCCCCTATCCGTTTTCGTTCTCTTTCTTCCCTCAACTGCTCTGCCCAACAGAAGGGAAGCCATGAAGGCTCAACTACCTACTCAACGTGTGGCGCATGGCTGTCGATATTCAACAACACCATCGAGTTGTCGGGATAGGTAAAGTGGTATGTATGTATTTTATAATATAACTTCTTTATAGATCTTCCCAAGTTCCCCCGGCACTTCTTCGCTCTCCCCTGAAAAGGGGTGGGTTTCACGGGCCTCAAATCTCGGATCCACCCAACAGCCCCCCGTTCCCCGTGCACACTTGAGGCTGATAATATTCTCAACTATTGATTCTTTCCGATGCACTATTTCTGTTCGTCCCGTCACTATGCATACCTTCTTCCAAGTTGGTACTCGAGTGCAAAGCTTGAATCTCAAGCACGAACTCCGACACGCGTTTGGTCTTGCTTGTACAACTTGTGAACCGTTGAAGTCGAAACGTGGGGGTTTACTTGAGATTCACTCACTTTCCATTCCGAGCACATGCCGCCCTTTCAAAGCTTCACCCAAGGGATGAAACCACCATGAAGTTCACGCTCAAGCATACAAGTATCTACTCATTTCTTTCTATGCCTGTAATGTTCAAATGCCAACCTACAACATAGCTCAAGTGAGATTGCGAAAGATTCCAGTCCCCTTAGGAAGGTTCGCCAGATTGGTACCAGCTTCGTGCTACGTCCACTATGGAATTGCTCGTGCCCGATTCGGCTTTTGTTGCATGTCGCAAAAATGACAGATGGTTTCTGTAAAAGGATCGTGGCGTCGGCATTGACGAAGCCTTTCGGTCTCGAACCACCAAGCCCAAGTCCTCACATCAACTCTGGTCGATTCGAAGAGGACCAGCTACAAGAGCCTCATATCCAGGCCATTGATAGGGAATTTTACTATTATACTCTCCTCCTTCATCGAATATTTCTTCTGATGGGCTACGGCCATCACCGTGGCCTTAGGCTTAATTTGGCCCTTTTTGATTCTCATTGTCACGATCATGATTTCCTAATAATTTTCAAAAGCGTAGTTTATGGAAAGTCTCACTATGATTTTTGAGTAATCAGACGGTCCTGCAACCCAGCGCTCACTCTCACGTTAGCATACTCTTGAAATCTCACTCTGATACGTCTCAGCAAAGCTTTCAAGTATACGATTTTAAATCATTGTTGAGCACCTTTTGTTTCTACAGTTCTACAATCTATGCTATGCTAGAGAGCATCATACTTTCTGACCAGAACACTTAAATAGCTAATGTGCGCGTAAACACATCTACTTCGAATGTCTAGTGTCCTGGGCCAAGCTTTCAAGCAGATGGTTGTCTTAGAAGAACGACATATCGACCTTGTCGCAGCCTGAAAAGCACACTGCATTCTAGAATAGACCTGAACCCCTCGATACAGTTGTCAATAAAGTGGACCAGAGTACTGACGGTTTGTTTTACCCCGCTTAAAGATTTGGAGATGCTCCAAACGGATAACTTAACAGCATACATCTATAGAAGAATGTAAACTTACAAACTTGCCCATCAATATTACTATGGAGCCAAATCATTAAAACAGAGAACAGAGCTCCGATAACTGCACACTGAGCCGTGCGGTTGAATGCCCTCACCGTCTGAGTTGCGGTCACCATGTATGTTGGTCTTACATGAATGAAGCAGAACAGGCGGTGGATCTTCCTTGCCAGACTATACAACACAGATTACTACTACTGACAACTTACTGTATCACTTCCAAAAAACAAAAACAAACACCTTGATTCCCCGCGAACCCGCTCACAACATTCTCATGTTCTTAACGCCGAAAGCAGAGAAGCATGTCCTAACACCGAGATGCTTAAGGCAAAATGCAACAAAACTTGATCTTAACACCGAGGATATTATCGGACTTTGAGGGCGACGTGCAACAAAACATTTCTTGGGATGTGTTTGGTGACTACTAAACAACGTCGGCCGCCACGTAGATATATATACAATTCAACGCCTCCATTTTGACAGCTACGATAGCCACGCGAGGAAAACAATTTTAAGAAGAGGTTATCTGCATTGTACTAATGCGCGGTGCCGTGGACTTGACGCAGGAGAGGAGATAGACTCCAAAGTTCGAGTAATTCAAAACTGCGGTAGGTGTTGTCTTCACTCCTCTCTAGGTGTTCCCTTTCCACCACTTTACAGCAGCAAATATAATCTTAAACGGCTTACAGGGTAAAGAAAATGACTCCGCGCAGTTTAAACTAACACTCTGTGGCCTGAGAAAGCTCGGCCAATATCCACCTGTTCTAGTAGGGTATAGCAGGAAGTAAAATATATACCTGTCAGCCATGACTGTTGAGTAATGGCCTCTCTGCCTCCGCGTTCCTGATATCTACCAACCTGAGTCTCCAGCCTCTCCACCATCCTGGCCGGTAAAGACTCCATACCTTCCACCAACCTTCCGACCTGGTCTTCCAGTTTGCCTGGATTCTCCATCCCACTTTGAATCCCACCACAGCAGCTCCCACAGCTAGAAAGGTAGCCAACACCGAAATGATACACGTGAGGAATGTGATAGTGGAAACATGACAGCCCAGAGGCCGAGTTCTAAGCTCCCACCGTTCTGACCAAAGCGGACAGATGTCTGGATTGTGTATTGGTGCAAGTATGGGAATCTTGGAGGTATTTGGGACACAGGTTGAGGACTCAAGTATGATTAGTATTTGCTCGAACCAGGAGATGTGGATCTTACTGATGGGCACCAGCTGCAAGGAGCTTGGTCCAGACAGCTTGAACATTCTTGATGTGGCCAGCATATACGCAAGAGATCGTCAAAAGTCTCAGTGGTGGTGTTGTAAGAGGGAGATTCAAGCAGCATTTGTGAACATGTGCAGAGTATAGATTGTTTTTGAAAGGCCTGGCGATTGCGCTTGCTGCAAATTTTATTACTATCTGGCGGAGTGATTTACTTTTCTAGGACTGCACATAATGTGATATGACAATTATAACATTTTTACGTTGAGATAAGTTAAAAAAGTTTCATCCTATGGAATACTGTACCTAGTTCAACAGAGCACGCTACTCCGCAACATCCCCTCCCCTCCCAACCGCATGATTTCAGCCACAGGCAAACAAACATCGGTCCCGGCGTCGAAAACTGCCCGACTTGCGACGGAAAAGTAAAGTACCGGATACAAATATTGACTCGTGCTGAGAGTGACGATGGCTTCATCTTCAGCTTCATCGAATTCGAATCCCATCGACCCAAGGCTCAGAGACACAGCTGCTTCAGCAGGTGCGTTTGCGCAGCGCGTGGCAAACAACCTCCCAACTCCAATTGCAGCTCATCCTCCACCTTCGAGATCTACTGCAACCGGCCCACCGCATCAACAGTATCCTGCGGCTTTCCAACCATCACCTCGTCCAATCTCTTATCTTCCCCATACCCCTCAGTCGGGTGAAAATGCGGGATCAGACCACGATGGGGGACCTGACGACCCAAAGCGATCGCGCGCCTGTGAGGCATGTCGCGGATTGAAAGTCCGGTAATTTACTGCTCGATCCACTTGCGATGACCATTGCTAATTGCTCGAAGATGTGAGCTAGATCCTAATAATCCTCAAGGTGACTGCAAGAGATGCGCAAAAGCTGGTCGTACATGCATTATCACTGTTCCGAGTCGCAAGAGGCAGAAGAAGACGGACAGTCGCGTTGCAGAGCTTGAGAAGAAAATTGATGCATTGACCGAGTCGCTGAAAGCAAAGTCCGCTCGGAATAGCGATGCCGATGAGAATCAAGGGAGCTTCGCCCAAGCCCGGCCAAATCCATATCAACAAGTCACCAATGGCGGTTATAACTCTCCGTTTGCAAGTCACCCAGAGGCTCGAACGAACTCAACCGAATGGTCTTCATACTCCAAGGCGCCAGAGTTCGAGACGAAAAAATCATCTGCCCCTCCAATGGTCATGGCTGGACAGAAGCGCAAGCATGCAGACAGCCCACATTTCCCCAATTCTCCCGTGCCCACTCCTAGGGCACCAGTCGATGGAGGAAAACAGCAATACGCTGCTAGTGAGCTAGGAGGAGCAACAGTGCCAGTGAGGAAGGCGCAGACACATGAATATGCAGATGTGGTGGATAGAGGTCTTTTAACCTCCGAGATGGCAAATGTAATGTTCATGTGCTATGTCGAACGCATGGCACCGCACATGCCTGCTGTCGTCTTCCCAGAGGGTACAACATCAGCAGAAGTTCGTAAGACGAAGCCTACCCTTTTCCTCGCCATTCTTGCCTCCAGCGCTGGTATGAACTATCCCGAGCTTCAACGCACCCTAACAAAAGAGGTCATGAACATATATGCAGAGCGCATCATTGTTAATGGGGAGAAGACCATAGAGTTGATACAAGCCCTCCACATTAGCACTTTGTGGTATTGGCCCCCGGAACACTTCGAGGAGCTGAAATTCTACCAACTCATCCATATTGCTGCTGTCATGGCTATTGATGTTGGTATGGGCAAGAAGTCAAAAGTCAATAAGGGCAAACTTGCTGGCGGTCTGTGGAGAGACCATCCATGGCGGCGGACACCATACCCTGACCCCGAAAGCCCAGAAGCAAGACGATCTTGGATGGTTTGTTATTTCCTATGTTGCAACGCCTCCATGGGCCTTCGTCGACCAAACCTGATCCGTTGGGCGCCTTTCATGGAAAACTGCCTAGAATTCTTTGAAACATCCCCCGATACTCTTGCTTCCGACAAACTTCTATGTGAATGGGTGCGCAATCAACATATCTCTGAGGAAATCGGTGCTCAGTTTGCTATGGATGACCCGACTGCTGTTGTCAGCATTGCAGACTCGAAGGTTCAATTTGCTCTGAAAGGCTTTGAGAGAGACCTAGAAAAGTGGCATGGTCATATACCAAATGAAGCCAGATGCGGTATGCATTTTTCCAAACGTTTCAATTGAAAACCTGCTAACTTGCCTAGCCCCGTTACAAATAGCCCATCATGTGGTCAATCTATATATGCATGAAGTCGCTTTGCATGTTGATCACAATGTCGACGAATTCAAACCACCCTTCACAGAGGACGTTTTTCGCGGAGATGCAGTTCACGCTACTGATGCTCTCACTGCAGTTCAGATCAGTGCATTGTCTAGCTGTTTGACAGCCATTGATGGTATCTTCGAGACATTTCTTCGGTTCAATGTTGAAACTATTCGTTGTCTCCCAATCTTCAACTTTATTCGGGTTGCCTATGCTGTCGTTGTTCTTATCAAGATGTACTTCGCGGCAACAACGCCCAACTCTGAATTAGGAAAGGTAATCGACAAAGACAACATGAAGGTTGAGCAGTATTTGGATGATTTAGTTGAGGTTTTCAGAGCCGCTGCGGCGGACGAGAAGTCCCGACCTGCTGCCAAATTCTTCATGGTTCTTATCATGTTGAAGACCTGGTTTCATCGGCAACGAGAAGGCAAAGTTGCACATCTTTCGTCGCCTCCTCGCTTAGCATCTACCCTCCTGACAGAAACGGCTCCAGAAACACCTGGTGATGCCATCCCTCGCCAGAAAGGAAAAGCGGTGCAAAAGAATGGGCAACAATCGTTCAGCCCTACGAATACGCCACTTCAACTCCTTAGTGAAGTTGCAACCGGCAATTCAAGAGGTCAGGCTGATAATGGTAGCCAGTATCCCGGGGGTCTCAACGAATGGCAACAACCCGGCCAAGGCTTTGATATGAACCAGTTCAACATGCCACCAGGCTACATGGCAATGCCCCCGAATTTTGATCCGAGCTTAGGCCTAGATATGGGTTACACGATGGGTGATAACTTCGAGCAAGCCATCGGCATGTCGCTCGGCGTGGGAGACTTCGGATACGATGATTCTTTCTTGGGGCATCTTATGGACGCCAATGGAGCAGGTTTCGACGGATTTTCGAGTTGAGGCTGTCGTTTCGATGCTCTCTATACTCTAGAAGCTCTTTTTCTCAAGATTACTGCAGTCTGGCGTTTACAGACAAACATTTGGGGGGTTTCGCAAAACTGGCGATCACATAACTGGACTTCTTTGGTCTCAAGGGGTTAGGAGTATGGTTTGTAGTTAATGAACTGACATAGCTAGCCAGGGTTTGGAACTTATGATATAGTTAGAACTTGAATTTCATCGAAGATGAACTTATATTCAGGGCCTCTAAGGAAATTGTGATGATGATATCTTCGATTCAAATTGTCTCATATCACTAATGATCAAAATCCAGAACTTGAACTAATAACTGAAATCTCTTCCAAAGCAAATCCAAACTAAAAGAAGGGCCGGACCCCACAATCTCAGTATCCTAAATATGTAACGGAAGCGCCCGAAAAGCAATGAATGCTCTATTGTATCGAATGAAAATTTATGTCTCTCTGCCGCGGCGCGCCGATGGCTGGGCTGGGCTGTCATTGAAGACGCTACTGCACGACCGGGTTTCTTTTTCACTCCCCGCTAGCGGCAGAGCAGATCTTTATCTTTGCTTTGGACTTGTGGAATACTTGATAAGCTGAATATGGATACGGACGTTCGGATTTTCTTGTATACTTGAAGTCTCTTCTCCTGCTGTGTACATTTTGTACTTTTCATTCATACACCAAATAATAACTCTGGTGCTGTTCAATTGCTGTTGAGTTTCATCTCAGTGAGCTCAGTGAGACGAGCACTGACGCCATTACCCCGCCACCAGCTACTTAGTGGTTCTGCTATAGATAAGTGCTTTGTGGAGGTTGCACTCAAATATTTCTCGCACGCACTGTATAACCATCTTGACACTCGCCAATAGCGAATCGACAGAAGCATGTCGCTATTACAGAGGGTTACTTCCAATGAGACGCTGTCTCCGGAGAGGGGGAGATCGCCCACGAGCTCTCATTCTCACAGAGATCGCAAGCTGAGCTTCAGTCCGCTGCCTGGATCCTGGGTCGCGCCTGCTGTGGAAGACAACGTACAGCAGGCTATTGGAGCTTTCGAGGTGCCTAAGAGCAAGAGGATTCGTGAGTCTTTCCCGGAGTGTTTTTTTCTTTTCAATTAGTTGGGAAGTTGGAGCAGGCACAATTTACAAATACTAACAGTGCTTCTCCCACAGTACAAGTCTTCGCCGCAGTAATCTACTGCCTGTTCGCCGCCGGAATCGTTTTCGGATATGCAGCAATCAAGCCCGTCCTGATCCGCGAACACGTATACCGGAATCTCTGCACGAAAGAAGAATTAGAAGAGGGTGTACGGACATGTTACGACCAGGAAATACACCTGAATTTGATGTTCACGGTCGCAGCTGTGGGCACAAATGTCGCAGCTCTACCTATTGGAGCAATTTTGGATACTCTTGGACCTAGAGTTTGTGGAATCATTGGGAGCTTTTTGCTCGCGATTGGAGCTGTGCTTTTTGCTTTTGCATCGGAAGTAAAGTTCGATGCTTATATTCCTGGCTATCTATTCTTGGCTCTGGGAGGTCCATTTGTGTTCATTTCCTCATTTCAACTTTCGAATACGTTTCCCAAACACTCTGGACTTATCCTGGCACTCCTCACTGGAGCTTTTGACTCGTCGTCAGCAGTATTCTTGATTTATCGCATGATCTACCAGTGGAGCAACGGCTCCTTTTTCCCGAAGAAATTCTTTTTGGCCTACCTGGTTGTTCCGCTCCTTATCCTCATCGTGCAGATACTCCTCATGCCCAAAGCTTCTTACAAGACTGTCGGTGAGCTTGTAAAACAGGTCGAAGATGCAGATACCAACTACGATGACCAAGTGGACGAACACACAGCTCTGCTGCAAGACGAAAGACGGCAGGATCGCCAATCCGTCGTTTCCGAGATCACAGATCTTTTAGGCTCAAAATCAGGAGGAAAGCAAATCCAGCAGGAGGAGCGCAAGCAGGCCATTTCTGGTGTCTGGGGTGCAATGCACGGAAAGACTGTAACGCAACAGATTCTCTCACCCTGGTTTCTCCTCATCACCCTATTCACCGTTATTCAAATGACCCGCATCAATTTCTTCGTTGCGACCATCCGACCCCAATACGAATATCTGCTTTCATCCTACGATAAAGCAGTAGAGATCAACACCTTCTTCGACATCGCTCTTCCACTTGGAGGAATCCTTTCTATCCCCTTCATTGGATTAGTATTAGACAACACAAGCACGTTCTTCGTCCTCAGCGCTCTCGTAACAATTGCTACTACTATTGGCGTACTAGGCTGCCTACCATATACTTGGGCAGCATACGCCAACATATCACTCTTCGTCCTCTATCGACCCTTCTACTACACCGCAGTATCAGACTACTCGGCCAAAGTTTTCGGCTTCCGCACCTTCGGCACAGTCTACGGACTCATCATCTGCCTCGCTGGCCTATTCAATTTCAGCCAAAGCGGCCTAGATGCACTGCTTCATAAAGTATTCAATGGGAATCCACTCCCCGTTAATCTTATCTTGCTAGGCAGTGCGTTGGTGGTGGGTATTGCTCTCTGTGTCTTTGTAGGGGTGAAGGCGTATAGGTTTGAGAGGTTAGGGCTGGAGCAGGAAGCTGAGGCTGCTAGCGAGGTCATTATGCCAGGCGCAGAGATCCCGGAGCGTCTTTGATCTATCTTATACCGTTAGGAAGTATGGATCTTGAAATTAATTCCAGATAAGATCTGTTTGGCATAGGAAGCACGGAGTTATGTTTATTTAGGTTGGGCAAAACTTTTGGGCATGGAATTTTGGATGGTAATATGATACCTTGCTTGCGTCTTGTATATACCTTATGTAATTACATTTAAACATAAAAGTATAGCTAGCGTCGAACAGTTGAAGTTGAAATATGCTAAATCTTTCTCGATTTTGATTTTAGGGTATCACCTATGTAGTACGGGACTCAGGAGTCTAGAAGAAGCGAACATCAGAAACAGCATGATACTATTAAGTTATTCATCATAAGAATGTGCTCTCCTTGTCTGAGCAAAAGACAAAATGAATAATAATATGATAACTTTGAATGATATATTAAGCGAACAAGAGAGAATAGGGGCCACGAAATGGAATGTGTTTCAAATCTGTGATCTGTCCCGGACCGATAAGGATAAAGATGAATGTAATAGATGTTAAAGAGGTTTAAGGTATCATAACTTATACAAGTGACTTCAGGGATTGAAACTGCGACCCTTTGATAATGGTAAGATCTTAGTATCATGTGATCTTAGTACTAGCGAGAGTGTCATTTTCTTGACCATCCCATCCATCCTTGTGATCTCCTCGTCTTTACTGTCAAGTCAACCAACCACATATTTGGCAACGACTGGCCTGAATCTGCCGTTTTATCTATCTTTGGCCAACATGCAGGTAGTCCATTCTTGGGAGCTGATCCAAAAAGCGGGACAACCACACTCGACAATCCGCGTCAGAAACTTGCAGACGTCGCTTGTGATCGGTAGAGACGCATGGGGAAGGGAAGGGAAGGCTCAACCTGTTTTGATATCTGCTTCTGTTTCTCTTCGAGAACCTTTCCAATCAGCCTCAAATGAAGACGCCGTCACGGGAAGTACGGTCCACTACGGAATTCTAAGTAAAAGAATATTGGACTCTTGCAAGCGTTTCTCGAAGATCGAACATGGGAGGACCCCGATAATTTTGTCCGAACTTGCTCAAAAGATCGAACATGGACTCACCCGTGAGCAAGTTGCTAGCAGCGGCCTCACGCCAGCTCCTGCACTTCTTCCTTCCTCGATCGTGAAGCTCTTGGAAATCAAAATCATGTTACCTAAAGCATCGCTCTTAGGCGAAGGCGTTAGTTTAACGGATTTATCATTGTACGCTCACTCTGAAGAAGACCGCGGGTCTGCTGAGAAAGCTTATGTCTTGACCCTCCACGACCTCAAGATCCCCACCTTGATTGGTGTCAACCTGAACGAGCGGCTCTCCAAGCAGCTTGTTGTGGCAACTATCAAAATAGATGGCTTCTATCCTAATAAATCTAACTTTTATCATGTGCTGGAAGAGATTGTGGTCAAGGTAAGTTACTTTGGATGTTACATCTGCACGAGCTAACAGTGCGATAGACGATCGAAGAGTCTTCTTTCCAGACCTTGGAGGCTCTTGCTATGCATGTTGGCGAGAGGATTATGAAGTACTTCATCTTTCCAATCGTCACACCCGGCATAGATCCTCGGATCACCATCTCTCTCGAGAAGCCTACAGCTGTCACTTTTGCGGATGCACCTGTAGTCGAAATAACACTTGAAACGAATCCGGGTCTGAATCCAACGATAGAGCCAATGCGGCGCAATGCAATCAATACACCACATCCTCTCTTCCCACTGAAAGGACGGTTGGATGAATGGATTGCATCAAATGATGTTATTATAGAAAGTCCTACAGGGCTTGGACCGTAGTACTTTCAAGACTTGGACCTGGAGGCGCGAAAACTATCATGTAGAGGCAACTGGGTTGCAGAAAAGGCCATGAGAAGGTGACGGAACCACGGATTTCTCACTATATTACAAAATTAGAGGACGGGGTTATTGTGGCTCGACCGAACGCTTTGAAAACCGTCGGTATTGAGCTCCTTAAGTACGTCCTAAGTCAATACTTGGCTTCCACGGGCTATGAGTGAGCTTCCAAGCAATCGGTTTACTCCTAAAGACTACCTCCCATTCACCTGGTCTCGACTGATCTTGGGGTTTGAATTACATAGTCAATCTCTACAAGTCCCACGGAAAGCTCCAACGAAATTCTTCAACTAGGACACTCGAGTCTATTTTTAAGCTTCCTACCTACCCCCTCTAGATCCTAAGAGCCACAGCCATGTCTGATATCATGAACACCAAAGGTCTATACACACAACCCGCTACACGCTTCATGAGCCAGCCACCCCAGCCCGCCAGACTCCTCAATAACCCCCTAATACCTAGTGCGACCACTATAGCGCAACGAATCCAGTCCTACGCTTCTTCGAAACAGCCCACAGACCTAACCACGCTCTCCCACCTCCTCAAAAACTTCTCCACCTACGGTTCTAAACTCCTGCGTCTCGGCCGCGGTTCGACTCCATCCATCACCTACGACATATCTCTCACCCCCCTCTTCTCAGACTCCCTTAACGATTCCTCTTCGTCACACTCAAACTCGCATTCAGCCTGCGCTCAAAAAATTCTCCTTAGACACTTGAGTCTATACACCCCCTCAACCAAAACCTGCACTACGGCAACCGGTATCCCCCTCGGCCGGCTCCTCCTCAACAGTATCCCAACCCACTGGATCATCTTCGTCGCGCACACGAACGTGCTTGCGCTCCGCGCTGACAGGATAGCCGAGGAGGAGGTGGAGCAGTTGTGCGTAGTGCTGCATGGAGCAAATGGACTGGGGGAGTGTATCTGTGCCTGGAGGTTTAGGTGGAGGAGGGGCGATGGGGATACGGATACGGATGCATTTGGGGGTGAGGAGGCCCTAGTTCTTTATCTTGGGGATGTGGGGTTTCTTGTAGCGGCGCAAAGAGGGGAGAGGAGGGTGCTGGAGTGGAAGGTCTTGCGGGGCGTGGAGGCGTGGACTAGTGTGCATGTAGATGCAGATATGGATGCGGAGAAGGAGAAGGGAATGAAGGGGTTGGGGTGTTGAGTTGTGTGTTTGGATTTATGGGATACATGAAGTACTACTAGTTATAGGATCTAAGAGCTAGAGACTTTGGATGCTTTGATGGAGAAATGGTAATGAATCAAGAGACATTTTACATTAAATTTGTGACTGGCAGACTGACTTCAACACGTGCAAAGGTTCAAAAGGATTGAGCCAGATGTGCTCACGATTCATGCCCAATGGACCAGTAGTGATGTAAAAGTGCTCTAGTGTCGAAGCACTACTCTGGAATTCATAGTTAGGATATATTGAGTAATTCGAGCTACAGTACCTTCCGGTCATCCTAACTTGACTACCCCGATGGATCGATATATTGACGCCTGGCGTCCTCGTTGCATAGGACACACTACGAGTCCTTATTTCAGTCCCAGAAAGCTTTCCCAGTTCCCTTCCCTCCAAAAACAGAACCCGAAACACCACGCTAAAGTTCAAATTCCTTGATAACCAATTTCCCTGCCCTATTTCTTCATACTCTTGGTACAATCAGGGCATATCCAGGTCCCAATCGGCTCGCTCTTGAGGCTAACACAGCTCCAATGAAACCATTCGAAGGGACAGCTATCATTATCGCACGCCACCATGTCTCCGAAACTGACGTTCTGACATGAGCAATATTTCTTGTCGTCTGCACCTTCATCATCATCTAGATCGAGCATTTCCTCATCTCCATCACCATGCCGACCGCCGGGAGGAGTAACAGCCTCATCGTCATCTTCTCCGGTACCGGACTCGGCGTCGCTGAGCTCGCTGTCGTTGGTGGAAGATGGGGAGTTCTTGTTGGCGCGCTTTAGCCTGCTAAGACCGGATTTCGCGGGCTTGCCTTTCCGCAGTACCCCGCTTTGTCTGCTCCCTGCAGGCGCTGCTTTCTTCGTGGCGACGGTCTTTTGTGACGAGCGAGGGCCGGCGCTGCCGGCTCTACCTCCGGATGGCGTTCCTGCTCTCGGTGTGCCTGGAGTCATCGACGAGTGGCGGGCTAGACCGCTGGGTGGTAGAGGTCCAAGTCCTCCTGTCAGGCGTTGTCTTTTGCTTGCAGCACCAAGTGAAGACTCTCTCGCCGGTCGGCTCTGTAGTATTGCCGCAGCTGGTGTAGCAGGGGCGGAATGTGTGGCTTGGCCGGTTGACTGGCGGGCTTGAGCTACGGCAGTAGGACGGACTGGGTACTGGTTCGGGTGTCGAGTATGTGGTATGGAAGGTGGGTTGGCGATGGTGTTTAAAGGCATTGGGACGGTGCTGGGCTCTGGGCGAGCAATAACTATCGGATTTTGAGGTTGAGGTTTCAAGAGGGAAGGTAGATCTGGATCGTTCGATAGCTCCCCTCTATCTTGGAGAGCTTTGATGTGGCCATCAAGGTACCGAACGTGTTTGTCGACGATGAGCTGGGTCTTGGTGGCCAACGTGATCTTCTCGTCGCTGAGGATCTTCGCCTTGTCGTAGTTCTCATTGATGACCTTGCGCAACTGGTCTTCCTTGGGGTTCACAACAGTAGTGCCGTTATCTCCTATCCATTTCTGGATCTTGTTATCGTTTCTAGTGATGATGCGCAGACACTCCTGCATCTGGCGGTCCTTCTCAGTTATCTCCTCCTGCATAAAGGCGACCTCGTTCGGCAGGTTCGCGGCTCGGTTGATAAATTCTTCGAGGGTGGCGGCGGCGTCCAGATGCTCGATTGGAGGGGGCATGATGTTGATGTTCTTGTTGAAATCGATGGAAAGGTCGTCTCTGGGCATGATTGTTAATGGCTTTGCGCCACGGATACATACGAACGCGGAATGCAGGAAGACAGAGATAGAGACGGAGACAGAGCTGGATGAATCTACAATGCAATGGTCGCAAGTCGCATGGTATGCTCACCTGTTGTACGCGGTACTTCGTAACAATAAAATTTGTCTCCCCGCCTTTTCTATTCGCAGCCGTGCTCAGATAAGGGATGGTGCTGAAAAGTGTGAAATTGGGGGGCAGGGTATGGAGTAAGGAAGGGGAAGAATGCACGACACGATCGCGACGCGAGTATGTGACGAATGAACGACGCTTGAGCTGGGGCTACCATGAGAAGTTCAGCCTCGCCACTTATCGCCTTAGCGCCGCGTTTAACCTTCTTGATTGTCGCCAGCTTTAAGCCGCATCGTGGGATGCGTCAACATCCTCTTCACTTTAATCCTCAGCCTTTCCCTCTGGCTTGCATATACTTATTTTTATATGAAAAGCTCAAACTGAAATTGCACTTCCTTTAAGTCTGATTGGTAGTACTATCTCCCCAGACTAAACTTTTTATGGACTTTGCGACACGCTCCAAAACCTTGAAAATGGCCACATGAAGTACATTTCCCTTCCACCAGCTTCCGGCCTCCCGACGCAAAGTACTCTCTCTCACTATCCTATTCACCACAGAACTACATTTCCATCTTAATCTCAATCATCGCTGGAGCTTGTCAAGACCGAACATTACCCACATTCCTCCCCAACCACTGCGAAGTTTCTCACATTCGAGGCCTCGAATTCGACCACCCCCACGATTATTGCATATACGCGAGCGCTACTGGCTACAAGCCCTTTCTTACGAACATGGTGCTCTCTTCAAGCGGTATCGTCGAAGAGTACTGGCAACCGCTCACCCAACAGTCAGATTCTCATAACGCAACATTACTTTCGAAGGTCGTAAACGAGATACAGGAGAATGACATAACAAGGCCGAAAGGATATACGGTATCATGGCATTCAAATCCCGAGATCGAAAAACATCACTTTGGGCATGCCCACCCCATGAAACCATGGCGACTCACCTTGGCCAAAGGCCTGATCATGGCTTATGGGATGCACGCTGCCATGGACACCTACGTCTCGCGGCCTGCTACGAAAGAAGAGCTGGAGGACTTCCACAGCGAAGAGTATCTTGACTATCTCAAATCCGCACTGGTAACAGTTCCTGATGACAACGAAATAAAGGATTTCAATCTTGGTAATACCGATTGCCCTATTTTCGAAGGGCTGTTCAACTATTGCTCCATGTATTCCGGGGCCTCCATTGATGCGGCGCGGAAACTTTGCAACAACGAGTCAGATATTGCAATTAATTGGTCAGGCGGTCTACATCACGCTAAGAAAGCTGAAGCGTCAGGCTTCTGTTATGTGAATGATATTGTCCTGGCGATAGTACAACTTTTACGGAAACATCCCAGGGTTCTCTATATCGATATCGATGTCCATCACGGAGATGGTGTGGAGGAAGCGTTCTGGTCAACAGATCGGGTATTGACTCTGTCAATTCACAAGTACGACGGGATGAACTTCTTCCCAGGAACTGGTGACCTGGATAGGACCGGGCCAGACAGCGAGGAAAATCCCGGCGCGCACCATGCCATCAATGTCCCTCTCTCCGATGGGATTGGCGACCAACAATACGTATGGCTCTTCAAGACAATCGTGGGAATGTGTGTCCAGCGTTTCCAGCCCACCGCTATTGTCCTGCAGTGCGGCGCGGACTCGCTTGCTGGAGATCGGCTGGGAAGGTTTAATGTACAAGTGCAAGGTCACGGGGCATGTGTTACGTATTGCAAGTCTTTGGGTATCCCGCTCCTACTTGTTGGTGGAGGAGGATATACCCCTCGTAACGTAGCACGCGCATGGGCACATGAAACCAGCATCGCCATAGGCTGTGATGGGAAGCTCAACCCGATCATTCCACAACATACACCATATCGATCTCATTTCCGCCATGAGACCATCTTCCCCACGCTAGAAGAGATTCTCGGAGACCCCCGTGGGAACAAAAATACCGACAAGAAGATTCGAGAAATTGTATCTTCGATTACCGAACAACTGCGATTTGTCAACAGTGCTCCAAGTGTACAAAGCCAGAGCATACCACCTGATCTGTGTGCATGGAAGGATTCTGTTGATGACGAGCTCAGGGAGATGAGAGAAGCGACTGATGGTCAACTCAGACGAGAGAGAGAGATGGGCTTAGGGGTGCCAATGGAGTTTTGATCTGTTGGGCAATATATCATGAGTTTTGCATGAGCGAGGCGTCTGGTGGCGGTCCTGGGCTTAAATTACGGCGTTTATCATGGCTCGAAAAACGTACTTGTAGCTTCAGAGGTCGCAAATGTACAAAAAGTTGACTCTATTGTACTTTCCTGGAATCCACGTATGGAACCGAGTGCTTCTATCAATATTTACCGTGCAAGCTCCGAATCTGTTCTATGATCTAAACCGCGCAAACTCCATGCTGGTTCTAATTCAAATCCTGCCCCATATTGACAATCTAGCAGACGCCCGCAATATGGCTCATTCTAGTCTATTAACCACCTAAAAGACCCTCAAAGCAATCAAAAGTCATCACTCGCTCCCAACCGCCTGCGTCTCAACCTTCTGGCTGAGCGGCACATCCCCATTCGTAACCTCCTTCACAAACTCCGGATCCGGATCAAACAACATGACATGGAAATGCTCCACCGCATGAACGCTCTTCAACGTCTTCCAATTCTTAAACCAGATGACCTATCACACCAACACAAAAGTTTTCATCAGCACCTTTCCTTATCTATATATAAACAAACAAGCAAACAAATAATACACACACGTGACAAATCAAATCAAATCAGATCCGAAACTTAAACTTAAACTTACATTCTCCCTCCCCACCCTATCCCGAAACCTCTTCCCCACAAACCCCTCAATTAACCCCCTCGCCTCCTCCGTCAAATCCCCCCGTCGCCTCATCATCCTCCAGCACAAACTTAGTCCAGACCACCAAATGCACAATGCGGCCATCAATCCCATACGGCCAATCATTACATAGCACCTTCACATCCGCCTCTTCCTCAAACGGTCTACTTCCCACAGCCTCTACAGGTTCAGTCCAGTGCAGGCGCTGCGAGAGTACGAAGTTCATAACGCTGCTATAGTCGCGCTTGAGGTTGAATATGTAGTGCAGATAGCGGCGTAGCTCGGAGGGCATGCGCTGGAAGACATCGAGGCGGTTGGCGGCGATGATGGCGCGTACTTCGGGCCAGGACAGGATGTGGTAGGAGGCGTCGGGCGTGCTGAGGATGGAGATGTCTTTTGGGTTTAGGTTTGCTAGGTAGGGGGGGCAGGTTTCTGTGCGTTGGGAGATGGGGATGTTGGTTTGCCAGTAGGGGATCTCGAGGGTGCTGCCCATGGTTGTGGGTGGGTTGTGTGGGATGGGATGGGGACTGAGGAAATGGATGGCTGGTTTGGATGTGCTGTATGGGATGATTATGGGAATCATATGTTAAGAGATATAGTTCTAGCTTGGACCCACTAAAGATGGAGGTTTGAGTGAATGAACCAAATCGGTGATATATAACTTACATATCAGATCTTGTAAACACAGCTTGCTCTTACTTGCGGATCTTCATGAAAAGTACACTCCAAAAGGAGATATCTCACTCGTTGAAGAGGAGGATTCAACCTAGTCAGGTGATAGAGACCGAATCATCCTGGATCCGGTCTTATCCAGGCTACCTATGGCATAACCCCGTTTCCATTTAGCTGGATGGGGTTTGTCTGATCCTTCACTACTTGTTCCCAAGGTTTTCAAGATTTGACGTTGAAAAGAAGCCAGCATACATCTTCAAAGTCGGTGTTGATTGGGATAATGCAGGCACTGTACAGTCCGTGACACAGCATTCTCCAGTGATAGACGTGCTGTGCTGTCCAGCCCAGCTTGCAGGTATTACCCTGGGCTACGAAGCATATACTCCGTATAGGTACGCATGGACTACGGAAATCTCGGAATTAATAAGTCCAAGATAATTAGTAAAGTCGACAGCCTTGCCATCGATGATCGATCGCCTCGCGCGATGTTGTACGTACTCCGTAGGCCCGTACAGTAGGGTGCAAGCAAGCGCTGCAAGCATTGACTATCGAGGTGCATTGCTTCTTTGGGACTACTTGGGCCTGATTCGTCTCCCTTTTCCTTTTCCTTTTCCTTTTCTTTTGCTTGAGCCTTGAGCCCCTTTTCTATTCTCTTCCCATGCTCGCCAATGCCCCTGAGCTACTTACTGTACGCTTTTCGGACTCAGGGGCTTCATCCGATCGATAGGTTACCGGCCTCAACACCAGGTACTGTAATTAGTGCCATGTTACAGATAAACAAGTATATCCAAAGGTCGTTACATGGTCCAATGATGTTACGTGCTTCCAATGCCCTGCAGAGAGAGCCTGTGCTTTCTTCTTCCCTTTCCCCTCCACTCCACTTCATGGCGTTGGAGAGTCGAGACCGTTACCGCCCCACCCGTAATTTCGGTGGTGAAAGCTCTGCGTGTCCGCTCCCCTTGCTATTATGATTAGCAGCACCAAGCAACAACGTTTGAACACCAATCTCGGTAATGGCGTGCATGCATAGCCCTCCTCCGGCGCACAAAACCTTGTTCTGAGCGTAGATTTTGCAAGAAACATCGTGGGAGGCGCGCCCATGGTGGGGAGGTGGCTACGAGTACTGTCAATTGATCTTTGGCAAGCCAATCCGGGTCATCGTCCCGATCCTATCTCCGTATTAATGGGTAACAAAGCATGGATACTGTACTGTAGCATGCACCCGCGCCCGTTTTATATGTAGACCTGTTTCCTGCTGTTGTTCGTGGAAACTTTTGGCTTCTTGTGTTGTTGTTGATGCTGCCTTTCGTTTCAATCCTTCATTCCCATCGAATATCCATCTATCTATCTTATCTATCTGATGTAGAGTTTTGACCAAGTCGCTCCTTCCCTCTATTCACATTCTTTAACCAAAAAGGCTTTGCCCTACGTACACTCGTTTTTTGAGCACGCGACCATTCACTTCACCACCTACCGGCCAGCAAAGATATCACTTTTGCGGGAGAAAAAGGAAGAGATAACATTTCCACGGTGTTATTATCTTCAAGTCTTGGATGAGGGTACTCTAATCTTCAACCTGCTCCGGCCCAACTCTCCTTTTGTATCTTCTTCAACACGCATGCCGCTCCTAAAACAATAAGAGTCAACGAATCAATCACAATGCCTCGAACCCCACGCCAACAAACCTTTGTCGGCCGGCCGTCCCCACTGGCACAGGTCTCCCTCACCAGACCCGTATCGCAAACCCCAGAGATGGGACTGGTGCGTGATCCCGCGTTCTGGAAGAGGTTCTCGGCCGCCGTGCACATTGCAGAAGAAGGAGGCGTGGTTGAACCGGAGCGCCCGCGCGGATCAAGGACGAATAGCAATAGTTCGGCGAATACCTTTACGGTCAAGGATGCGTATGCCTTCCTTTCCTGCACGAGCGTTGAGGGAAGATGGTGGGTATTGTAGCTAACGAAGCGAATAGAGACAACGACTGGCTACAGAAACAACACAAAGAAAAGCGCCGTTGCAGGATGATGTGCATCTCCATCACGCTGATGATCATCATTCTAGGGGTTGGGGGAGGGGTAGTAGCCTGGTGGTTTTTGAAGGGCCAGAAATGAGGGGAGGTGAAGAGAGTAAAATTAACGAGGATATGACAACGACACGTACATGGGCCGGTGGAATCCACGACGGGTTACGGTATTATAAGATAGACAATGCTCTGGCGAAGAAGCATCTACGAGTTTTGGGACGAGGACTCAATTGGTATCCATTGGAAGGATATGCATGAAGGGCGTGGGCGATAGAAGTCGGAATATGTATATCAGAATACTTTTGACTAAATGAAAGCTCCGTCACCAAAAAGCTCTTAGGACACTGGTTCGCGCTCCTTTGATTATCCATTACGACTGAGTATATATATCCCTTACACTCGTTCACAGGGGGTCATCATCTTCTAAGCCTCAGCTCCTATGAGACAAGTTGAGGACAGTCGCGAATAGTACCAGTGCATTTCTCTCCTCAGACTAGATCATAAAACCCCACATCCCTCTATCTGTTACATATCTTTGCATTTCGCAAACGCAAATCGTCTATCTTTTACAATATCCATAAGAGTACTCCCTTCTCGCCGCAAACAAATACACGAATCCAACCCGATCCAGCCCACTTCTCTCCCCCAGACATCTTCATTCCAACATCATAGCGTCCAGACAGCACGTACCTCATGTACTGCAACCCGCGCCATCCTAATATACCTATACTATAAGAAATCCTCGCTCGCTCGGAACTTCCACTTTCCGAGCCAAGACACGAAGCGCAACAAAAGAATTCTTCTGTACCTGCTATTTCTGTTTACGATACATCCGTACACATTCTTGAGTAAGAGGGCCAATTGGAGGTACATGTTTGTCGAGTAAAGTTTCCTCTTTTCATGGGGGAGGCGGAAAGTCATGGATCCGGATTATAGACGACCGGGTATGGAGTAAGCGAGGTAAGGTGGGATGGGGGGTTTTTTTATTGGGGGATAAGGGAGGGAGGGGTTGGTGTCGTGATTGTGCAAGGGGAAGCGCGGGGTCCTAGGCTATAGAGAAGAGGACAGGATCCTTATAAATGTGTATGGTACACCTATGGTCGTGGTGGTCTATCTAGTCCAGCTGCAATTGGAGGTCAAGGGGAAGAATTATTGGAAATACCATCCAAGAAGCAGAAAGCAGAGAAGCTGCAAAACTCCAATGTGAGATTGTCACATGTGTGCCAATGCCCTTCTACATTTTCTGGCATGTCACTCGACGGTGATACTCACGCATTAGTCTACTGTACTGCAGAGAGCCTATTTTGCCAAGCTCGCTTCACGTCCAAAGAATCGACCCGTTGTCGCTAAACGTTCTGATATCGAGTGGATTTTATCTGGATTGGTAGGTATCAGGGACGAGCGAGGAAGGAAGTACTTGATATTGGGGAGAAATGTCGTAACAAATGCTTTCAAGTCTAGCTGTTCTGATTATTTACTGCTATGGACTACTGGAACGATATTCATGCCTCATTGCCTTGTCAGGAACCCAATCCTTTGTGCTCATTGACCTACATCTGCCAGCTCGGATCCTTGCATTCGGATCTTCTCATTGCTTTCACCCAGATCTGTCTGGCCTCTGATCTATCCCCACATCCGCATGCCTCCCTCAACCAAGGATACCACTGCTGGTTTGCAATGAAGAAGCGTCGGCGAGGGACATCGGTGGAGGCAAATGAGAGGCCTAGGGCTGATATATTGAGGTCAAGTCGGCCCACCAAGGTCTATTCAAATGAATTTGAGCCTGGACTTGTCCTTTACGTGTATCTTCAGCAGTTTTGCTGGTATGGAAGACCTTGGCTACAAGATTGATCATAATTGATGGCGCCATCCTCACAATCTAACAACAGCTCACCCAGAGCTCACAGGCGGGATGATAGCAACCTCATCGCCCTCTTTTATGACAGGTTCGCTCGCACAGTCCTCGGGAATATCGACATATTCGAGATTGACAGTGACAAGACAGCTCGCTAGCACCTTGGCCTTCATCCCATTATACTTCTCGTCGAGTGTGTCGAACAGCTTCGAAAGTGGTAAGGGGGCAGGCAAACTTTCATTGTTCTTGGATGTGTATGAACTTGCAGATGCGAAATAGAGGATGGTGAAGTGACCAGCAGGAGCTTTGAGAGTAGGCATTTCGCAGGCTATCTATGATTCCAATCGTCAGCTTAATCCACAGCTGAAATGTTCGATTCAGAAGGGAGCTCAAAAACAATTATCAGAGATCTTGGTGTAGACCACATCTCATGGTCTGCAAGCAGACACATGATTCAGGTAATACATGCTATTTTTGTTCATCACGTAGAGTAGGAGCTTTGCGAAAGAATTGAGAATTTGCTACTTACTAGACAGACATTAAGAGTTGATGCGACGAGTTGTTTGACGGGTCTTGAAGACCGACAAGGACGAAGATGATTTCTCGTGCTTGGAGAAAAGAAATTCATGATTTTGATGGGAATTTTTGAAGCATGGGCACGGGCTTCTAAGAAGTCCAAGCTCATCGCGGTCCGACATTCTTCCAGAATCGCGATCGCGTCTCCCGAAATTTATTTTCGCTATGGCCAATTTGGTGATGACAAGACTGCGAGACCCCCCCGTCACCAATCTATCTTTTATCCCATACCTAGGCTATGTTGCAGACTTTCCAAGCTCGAAAGAAAGCGACCCAGTCCTTTGTTTGTTGGCAATGTCTAGCAAGAATCCATCAATCATCGAGTAGCACCCAAAGACCACGACATATTACTAGGACATTTAGAACGTCAAATGCAGAAGGTCATGACCCTAAAAGTCCAAAGCTGGTGTCCGGTTTCCGTCGATTTGTAATTATTTTCCATTCTACCATCTTCATTGTTTGACTAACATCTTCAGGCCCTGCCAGGGGACCCAGCTCCATCCCCTACCCCCCAAACTGACAGCAATATACGAGAGCGTTTCCGGGAATGGGAGATCGCCAACACTCAGTCTCACACACTCTTCACGCCGCTTCGAAGGGATGATACCTTTGGGGATGTTACAAATACCGAGCGGAATTATGATATACTAGTTGACATAGATTGTGACACGGAGAGCATCGACGAGGAGAAATATCAGCAATTGTTTGAACGAGATGAACTAGTTGATGTCGGGGTCAAACGGACGTTCTTACTTCCAGGAGATCTTGTAGAGCTGAGGTAGGCTCTCAACCAGATAAGTGTTTGTCAAATACCATAAGTGCTCACCTCGGATAGATTTTCAGGTGGTCGTTCCCAAGAGCTCGCCATTTACATTCGAGAGCTAGAATCTCAGGGCCAATTTTATACTGCGTCTGGTCGATGGGCACACCGACAAATGAGTCAACCAAAATTCTACGTACCTGGGTTTGTGCAGCCTAGTGAGCTCGAGGAATTGCTTCCGTACCTCCCAGAAACGGATGTTACAAAGGATATGGAAGACAAGCTGCAACAGTTTACAAAGTCTCTTCCACGGAATATTGGCAAGAACCTCCTGAAGAAGATGGACGACTTTAGGATGGATGCAGATAAGACCTATCTTGCTGCCGCTTCAGTGCTTGAAAATGCACACCAATACGTCTCAGAACATGGAACCTCGAGATATGCAACACTAGATCAAATAGCAGATGTTCTGTTAGATACTGTTGTGCCGAAAGATGAAAACGGCACTTACTCGAAGCCTGATCTCTATGCCGTTCACCGTGCTATTCTCAGCTCTGATATTGGCTTCCGAGTTCAGCCCAAAGGAACCCTTCGCTCAGGAGGGTCTTACGAAATTCTTTCTCAATTGGAAGTCAGCGAAATGGGCAGGGTTACCCAGTATATTAGAGCGTACGCCGATAGGATGACACCGACACCTGGAGCTATAAGAGCCTCTTGGGTACCACTCCTTAGCTTCTTCCAAAAGTGCCGGCGCTTAATAGATGAGTCGAGGTTACACCGTGAATTTACACCTCACGGTACTATAGGGCCTTGCACGCGGAATCAGGATGATGACAATCACTACCGATTGGGCACCCCCGGAGAAGAATTTACTGGTACGGATAGCCTATTTATCAAATTCATTGAGTCTTGGGCGTGCTTAGGCAACTTCAACAGTGGTTCAGCCATGAATGGCTTAGCCTCGTCGTTATTACGCTCCCTAGGACGTTATAACGATAGCGTTTTGGACCGAAAAGCGGGGTGGACTTTCTTACAGGAGATAGGCGCCATTCCACCCTGGGAATCTCGGCCTGCATATGAACTGCGACTGCCTTCAACTGGTGGTAGAAGGCTTACAACCGCAACATACCCGCCTTATCACGAGAATGCTTTTACTGAGGACAAACTTGTCGGCATTCGAAAAGATTGGGGAGAACTTCACGTCTTTTGTATTGATCAAGCCGATGCTCATGAAATCGATGACGGTATCTCTGTGGAAGCAACCGAGACGCCAGATGAGTATTGGGCACACATTCACGTCGCCGACCCATCATCCCTCTTAGATCTAAATTCTGAGTTGGTAAAGAATGCGGAGAGAATGGTCCAAAGCATTTATCACCCAGAACGTTTCATTTCCATGCTTCGACGAGACTTCGTTGAAAAGCACTCGAGTCTTGCACCAAACCGACCCTGTCTAACGTTCAGTGCCAGATTGAACCTGAGTGGGCAACTCTTAGAGTACAAACTGTCAGCTGGTATCATACAAAATGTGGTATACATCAGCCCCTCTGTCTTTGAAGGGGTCGCATCAGGGAGACCTGAAAGCTCTGAGACTGATGGAGTCGTGCGTATTGTAGGCTCAGGCTCTACCTCGGCAGCTCCTTCAAGAAGCATGACCTCAATTGAACAGCTTTCAGATGAACAGAAGAGGCAGTTGAAAATACTGCATCAAATTGGAATTACCAACGCAAAGAAGCTACATTCAAGAGGGGGCTTTAACCAGGGGCAAGCGAATTTAGACGTATCCGTTTATTTCGACGGCGCCCCGTGGAAGAAGCAGACCCCTCTCTGCAGCGTTCGTCATCATGGCGATCCAACCATCAAGCTGGTTATCCCGGAAGAGAAAAACCAACCCATGGGTGCTTTGGGATACATTATGCAGCTCGCGGGTGAAGTTTGCGCAAGGTGGTGCTCTGCTCGAGGCATCCCAATTCCGTATCGAGTCACTCCTGTCAATCCAGACAAACAAGATCCGGCGGAATACTTCTCCAAAGTCCTTCTCCCGTCTCGGAATAAGGAAGGTTTCGCACCATCAGATATTACACGAAAATATTTCAACTTGGTCGGTGCGGCTCAGCCATCGCTAACTCCTGGGCCACACATGACTGTCGGGGCAGAGATGCTCACCAAGTGCACGAGTCCACTGCGCAGATTCCCGGATCTCTTAGTACATGCGCAGATAGGTGCTACTCTGCTTGAAGAAGCCCGGCTGGGCAAGCCTCTCGTCGGCAACACAAACGACGATTTCCTTCCGTACAGTGCGGACCGAATTAGCGCTCTGCTGCCTCAAATCGATACTCGCGAGAGGTCGCTAAAGAAAGCCGAGTCAGATGCAAAGCGAGTATGGCTCAATCACTTTCTTGTACGTGCGTGGCGTTTCAAGCAGGCAGAGCTTCCGCCCACGTTGACTTTTTCCGTCAGAAGCATCGATGAGTACAATGGTATCATGGGAGGGAGCATCGCAGAATTTTTGACTAGAGGTCAATGCTCGATACCGGACTGGCTTGACGCTGATGATATTAAGCCTGATGATAAATTTGAGGTGGAGATTGCTGATGTCGATGTGTATTGTGACCGAATTTTACTTACGGCTCTTCGACGCGCAGAGCCTTCTAAGAGCGTGTAGCAGCAGCTATCTATTAATGGGATAATAGTTCCCAACTGTACAGTGCAATATCCATGTATCATATTTGTACACTAAGGCTCACGCGGAGCAAAACTACATAGGAATGCAAAACTTCATTTCCCCTCAAGAATACCATTATAAATACCCGCCTATGAGACAAAACAAACCACGTCACATATCACAACAAAAGCAACTCAACTACCACGCCCTTGCGATTGTTCTTTGCATCTTTTCTCATCTCACTATCTGAGGAAATACTCATACAAATTCCACAAAATGCACACACCAATAACCACCATCTCGCTTCTAGCGCTTTTCTCACTTGCTATAGCTCAAACATCAAGTAGGTCTGTAAGTATATCTATCTCTATTCGAGAAGAAAAGGGGTTAAGCTAGCTACTGCTTGCGGCAAAAGAAGTACCGCTCGCCCTGGCCGTCCTCCCTATACCATCCATCCACCTCAACCCGCTTCCCGAAATCCACTCCAGCACCTCCATGCCCATGCCCATTTTGACCCCCACATCCACATCCACATCCACATCCACACTCTCAACAAGCCCATCATACTTTTCGTCCGCCATATCCACAACTCCCTCACCCTCATCCTCATCCTCATCCTCAACCCCAATACCCTCCTCCACACCCACACCCCCATCGTCAACCACAATCTCAAGCCGACCAAGCAGCGGCATGTCGATCCTAAAGCACTAGCATGGGTTGCTGGTGCGGTGGGGATTTTTGTGCTTGCTTGAGTGAGTGAGTAGCTGCGTATCTAGGTAGGCAAAGGAAGGAGTAGGTCGGTTGGGTGGCATTTTTCTATTTTTGGGGTTGGCGTTTTTGGTGTAATTCGGAATTTGGGGGTTTGCTATCAATTGATTAATTCACTCGCTCGCTCTTTGAGCATACAGAAAGGTAATGACTATGACTTTGGATTGTCTTGAAGGGCTTTGGAGTTTAGAATATGTAGAGTGTCTTGAGTTACATATGCATTGGGTTGTACTGTCTCCAAAGCTCTCGATATATGCTAATGTAAAATGGGGTGGATGAATATAGGTTTCCAAAGGGAAGAAACGACAGCATCCAGTTCGTAAATGCGCTAGCTACTATGGACAGTCTAAATCGCACTTAAGCCCTATTTCTAAGTGTATATGAAATCTTTGATATACTTGATCCCGGGTTTCATCTTGACTAATGGAAACTGCGGATAAAATCAATGGCATTGGTTACTACGCCTATATGGGACGTAGAACTTTCCCCACGCTATGTATCTTAGAGAAAACGCCGGGAAAAGGATTCCAGCTGAGGAACATTGCAATGAAGAGTGTGGTAAGCAGCCCCGAAGTGATATATGACCAACTCTTACCGTTCAGTGGCGGCAGCCTAACTTTGTGCGACATCAGCGCCGATGCCAAATAAAATGTTGAACTTCCGAACACCGAGTTGTGACACGAGTGTTATTACTGATATTGTGACAGCCTCGAGAAAATATAACCGGACCCGATGTCAACCGCCCAAATCAAGTACCCCAGACGCCTCATCCACCTCCGCTTTTCAACAGCATCCCCACAAAAGCATGTAATTGTTCCCCTCATCATAGGTACGAGGAGCTTCCGCATCTGGAAGTGTACTGTTCTTCGGACCGACCGAGAGCTTTTCGGCATATAATGTTCGGGCTATAGAACGGGGTATGAAAGCGGCGGTCTGGGCGCAACAGGTGTTGGTCGAAGTCAGCACCTTAGGCCCCCCACTACCGCCTGGTGATAGATAATCTCCCCCACGAAGAAGTATTACGATAAAGAGAGACCTTGCAAGCAACGGCGGATAAGGTCCAATGAAATAAGGCAGACCTGAACGACCAGACCGTCATGGGGTGGTGCCATTGTAAGGTTTTTGGGAAGCAAATGAGTAGCAAGCGCATGCAGAAAAGCTTTGATAGAGGCTACTAAGACATACTACGGACTGGCTATCCATAAATATGCCAAAAATATTACATCCCCAAGTCAACGAGTATGAACTCTAGAGAAGTGCCAAATTATAGGTTCGAGTGTTGTGCACGTGATTATATCCTTTTCGATGGAGCAACTTGTCCCAGCAGGCGGGAAAACACATTAGGGCAAACTCACCGCTGTTTCCACACGGGATGGTGCTTCTTCTCTTTTTTCTTGGGAAAATCGGAAGTGATATAGCAAATCGTCAAGGGTGGGGACAACATCTGAGCTGATCAAAACGGGTAGCTGCAGATGCAGATACCCGTAAGACAAGGTATTTTCGTACACTCCGAAGCTCGAACAGCGGGGAACAAATTCTATCATTTTTTACCAGCTTGTCAAGGGCCTGGGAGAGGGTCACCTTGCTCCCCTGCCTCTGTTAGAACAAAATAAGTGAGGAGATTCGGCTGGGGAAGAATGAGACATTTGAAGAAAACAGTAGATTCTGTAACCCCCCTTCTCCCGCCGTGTGCCCACATGAGAATACTCGGCGGCGCGAAAAATATCAAGAGAGTATAGCTTTCTTTGAAGAGATATAGAACCTTGTTCTAAACTGCTTTCGTGATATAGCGATCGGTCTATGTCTTGCCTGATATAAAGAGAGAAATGAAGAAACTAAATACAGATTGCTCGTTCTCGTGCGACGTTTAAACATTTACACGTAAACTCAGTCAGTCCATTCCAGGCCAGTCCACTCCAAACCCCACGGTCACACCAACGTTCGCTTCCACGACACATTGCACCAGTTGTGATGGCTCCGAGAGGCTCCAGTACTAGGCAGGGTCTGGTTGGGTTGCCGTCCGATCCTCCCCTTCCCACTCCCCCTCGAGAGCGAAGAAGAATCTCTAGGCTAAGGAGTAAGGCTCAAGCCAAGGTAGGAAACTGGAGGTTTGACGACAGCAAGTGAGCGCGATGGCCGCCATTATTAATGACAGAGTAGCTGCAGCAGTAGCCTGCATGCACACCACGAGATGGGGGTCATCCTCCTGCAGGTGATGATGCAGCGGATAGGGTACGGTATGGGCCTTCGTATATGAATCCAGTGAAGGGATCCTCAGTGGCTGCATGCCAACGTGCGGAGCACGCCTTAGCGAGTTGCTGGGAGATAGAATAGATACCTAGCCTAGGTACATGTGGTAAAAATCAATTAATTGATGGAGACGATGAGTTTGAGGTAGAGTTTGTTGTCGTTGTATTATAGTATCGGCTAATAGAGTTGATGATAGAATAAGGGAGAGGAGAGGGGAGAGGGGAGAGGGGAGAGGGGAGAGAGAAGGACTGGGAGTACCTAGGTACCTGTACCTACACCTACCTACGTACCTACCTAACGACCAACGTTGAACTTCAAGCCCGTTCAACATCACCACTTCTAATTGATCCTCTCCCTCGTAATTCTCACACTTACTCCCTTCCTCATCACACACTCTCGCCTTCCTGTCATATTAACGTTCACATGCTAACAGGATAGCAATTGCTTCCTTTTCCTTTTCCTCTCCTCTTTCCGCTTTCCTCTTTCCTTTTTCCCTTTTCCTCTGGCCTTCCCTTCTTTCTCCGAACTGATTGCTACAATCAGCCACTGCTGGCATACGGTACTGTGCTGTACTGTAATTGAGCAAGCCCACCAATTGCACTCTTGCCGCATCACTCATCCCACGTTGCCTTGCTCAACAACACAACCCCCCACCCCACCCTACTGTACAATCACAATCAATCCATCCGAACAATCTACCTCTCTCCTTCACTTGTCGCTGGCTGCTGGCTGCTCAGGCATTCAAGGTCAAACCCAGCAAGTCAAGACTACTACTACACTACTCGCATCACTCGTACTGGCTGCGACTATTCGTAAACAATTTCAGTACTCTACTGTTCCTATCTACTCCGACCTTCGCATCTCTCCTCCCCTCCTCCCCTCCTCCCCTCGCACCTCGGCCGATTTCGTGTACAACACACCCTTCCAACCAAATCAAGACAGTCTTGGATCCTCGTCTTGTGCAGCATCGGCGGCACTATACAGCGCATTTACAACCGCTCCATATCCACCAACCCTCTCCTCTCCACTTCCAGATCGGCCGGCCCAGTCTTCGTTCGTGCTGCTTCCCGCATCGGTGCGTCGCCAATTGACCCCCCTGGTCGATTTCGTGCCCACCTATACAACCCCTCGACTCCAGATTCCTCATTCATCCGGGCTACACCAGACTTCATCAGCCCACGCCCTCTGCTTCGTAACACTTCCCCTCGAGCTTGATGCTACACAAGGAAAAAATACTCCACCTTCAGTCGTACATTTCCCCTTCATCCCATCTATGACATCGGATCTCGCAGACGAGGAGTACCGGCACGAGTAGGACAGCGCAATGCTACTGGATCCTTTAACTCCCCCCCAAGACCACTCCATATCTCCTTCTGGCAACGGCACATACAATGGAAATAGCTTCACATCTCCTGTGGGATCAAATTCACACAACTTCACTGGACTTGCGAATACCTTTGCGCCAACACCAGTGAGCGATATGGGCCTAGATAACCGGGACGAACGGGGGGAGTTGGCACAGCAAGCCGACTCCTATGATTCCATGGATGAAGACCAAGATATGTCAGATGGAGGTGCGGCTTTGACTATGACTCTTTCACACGCGGAGGCATTGAATGCTGAGCTAGATCTGCTAGACGCCGAAGTCATGGGCCCCGATAACTTCACCAGTCTGCATATTGATACGCACTTCTCATCTATGGAAAATCACCACAACCAAGACGTATCTCTCCATACCGGTCTGCCTGCTTTAGAGCCGCATTCACCTCATTCACAAGACGAGCAGGAGAACAGCGTTGCCACCGATTCCATGAATACTCCCGATTTGCCAGCAACAATGTCACAAGTATCTCAACACCTGCAACACATCCAGGACGGGCAAGAACATGTGGAATTGGACATAGTGACAGATGAACATGGGACATTCACAAACAACAGTACTCATCCCTTTCTTGTGCCCTATATTCCTCACTCTCAAGTAATACATCAAACAATGCATGGTTCTGCTGGACCATCGCAAGTTGCCGATTACGTGTCACTCCCAGATATCTCTTCAGTTCAGAGTACAGAAATGACTGCAGTGCTTCCATTTGCTTTGGAGAGTGGTATAGGCCTTGCATCTACAGCCGCAGCAACGAATGACTTGGTGCAACCTCAAAGCCCCCTAAATGCATCTCATTTATCTTTCGTGGATATGACTTGGGAAGAAGAGTCCGACGCTGACCAGCATGAAGTGGAAGACCAGTCAAATTTAAGCCTAGGAGACTTCCTCTACAACTGGGGGATGTCGACGTCTCCAAACGACGAATCGAGAAGACGGAACCGAGGTCCGATTCTGCCTGTACTTCATCGGCAAAGGTTTGTCGAGAATCTTCAACCAATCCGACGTAGTGATCTACAGGGGGACCTGTGTGACATCCAGAGGATCAATTGGACCGAATTAGGAGTCTCTCGGCTTGAGGCCAGACAAATGCGACGACAAACTTACAGCAACTATACCAATGTCAGACTTACGCACCAGTGGCATGTGAGTATTCTTCCTAGACTTGGTATTGACAGAAGCTGACTTGATGATTCAAGCCACGGCTTAATGGTGCGAGGCTATCGGACCACGAGAACTTTTTCAAGTTTCGGCGAATGGACTTCGATCACAATGTCCACTTGACACATTTTCAACTTAGGAATCTCATGTCCTGCGTATCCCGAGATAACATTTTCTATACTAGCAAATCAAAAATTCTTCAATGGAACCCCTCGAGCACCACCAAAGGCCCAGAATCCGTGGTCATGAACCTCGAATCTCCAAATGTTCAGCCATTCCATGCGGCTGCTTTTCCAGGTGGCATTCAAATCTCTACATTGGCTGCTGGGCATGACATTCTTGTTGCTGGTGGGTTCTGTGGAGAGTATGCCCTTGTGAATCTGAGGTCACACAAGGACACTAAGCACTCTGAAGGTCTCCTTACCGATGAAATGAACAGCATCACGAATCATATTCAAGTCCATTCATCTCGGAGCTCCTCCTTTCCTGTGGCTGCTTTCGCCTCAAATGACCAGGGCTTTCGAATTCTGGATGTCAATACAAATCAGTTCGTCGCCGAGCACAAATATGACCATGCCATAAACTGCAGCGCCATCTCACCAGACCAACGCCTTCGAGTTCTTGTGGGTGACACCCGGCAAGTCATGATCTGCAATTCGGAAACTGGAGAGGTCCTCCAGAGCTTGGATGGACATCGTGATTTTGGATTTGCGTGCGACTGGGCAGATGATGGCTGGACTGTCGCCACCGGAAATCAGGATATGCAGATCAAAATATGGGATGCAAGAAAGTGGACTTCTAGTTCCGGAATTGCCCAAGCGGTTGCTACGATCGCAGCTGAAATGGGAGGTGCCAGGAAACTCCAATTTTCACCTGTGGGTTCCGGAAAGAGGGTTCTTGTTGCGGCAGAGCCAGCGGATTTTGTCAGCGTAATTGATGCGCAGACCTTCACGAGCAAGCAGACATTGAGTTTCTTCGGCGAGATTGGGGGCGTGGACTTTACAAATGACGGGCAAGACTTGATCGTGGCCAATTGCGACAGCATGAGGGGCGGTATTATGCAGTATGAACGATGCGATTTTGCTGGAGACGGACTTCATGGGCTCGAAGCCTTACGAGAAAAGTCCGACAGATATCGCCGGAGATCGACGGGGTTTGACTGGATGTCTGATGATGAAGATCTCGTCAGTCATTCAAAGTCAAGAGGAACTATCACTCACCGACAAAGAAGGGCAGCACAGCTTGGAGTCACGATGGACCATTTCTAGACGCGAAGAGCACTGTACAGTTACGCCCTTTGAGAGTCTGAAATGGTCCGATATTTTCTTTTGTCAGCATCAACACCACACCGGCGTTTTATTTCCTTTTCAATGATACCACGGATGAATGGATGGAATGGAAGGATGGAAGGATGGAAGGGAGTCTAGGGCATTGTCTCTCACTGAGACTTTTTATTTTATAATCATGAGGTTACGCGTAGCGTGGCATGGCATGGCATTTACCGGCGTCATTCATTTTATCTTGCGAGGCATTTTACATTTACACTTTTCCTATCCGGTTCGGCGGCGTCTCCTGCATTACGGCACATTGCATGGATCTGGATACCGTTTTTATGACCTATGCACGACAAACATATGGAGGGCAATAGCATTCAAGATGTATTTAGGGTGATGGAACATGGGGGATAGACTGAATGTTTTCATGTGAGTGCATGGAACGTTTGCGAAGCGAGAATAAGTTATAGGATTAGGGGCGGAAGGTGTGATTATAGTACATAGTCGTAAATGAATCAATCAAGATTATTCATCGTTGTACAATCTGCTTGCAGGGAAATCAATGTCTCATAAGATGTCATTTCCTGTCTCTGTTCTGCTCCGAGTTAAGCTTGTCGCCTTCTCGTACACTTAAGCAAGATCCTCCGGGGGTTTTTCATTGCAACTTCTCTATTGATCCTTTGACACAAGGCAAGGCAAGAAACAGTCTTCGTAGCCGTTCAAGGCTCTCTCTGGAATCCAAATCCAGACAGAAAAGAAAAGAAAAGAGACACCAAGTGACTGACATGGTTCATGGCTATCCTATGCCGTTCGTTCTGTTACTCCGTACATAGTCGCTATGTGCGAAGAATAAGTAAGATTACATACCTTGTTCCTTCACACTACTCTTTCTTCTCCAAGTCCTACCTACCTACCTACCTACCTACCTACCTATTATAAGCGTTATCTGTACATGTCAAAGCATGACATAAGGTAAGAAAGGGCAGACAGCAAGCAAATTGTCCTATTGATATACTAAAGGATTCGATTGGTATAAGTTAATAAACACTAAAAGTTACGTACAGTAAAACCACAATCATAACATCGACCGAGGCCCCCTGCCCATAGACAAGGATATATTCCACATCGCATCGCATTGAAACTACTGACATGCCATTATATGCACAAGACACGAAACTCAGAGATAACTACCTTAGCTTCATTATCTTCTGAAAGATACTCCCTCTTTTCTCCAGATCCAGACCAGCTCAAGTAAAGCGTGATTCTATATCCTTCCCTCCACTTTATTTTGTACATTCAGAACAAAAGATAAAGATGGCGATACTAATGAGGCTGATTGATGCTTGGCTGCATTTAGAGGCTTATGTCTACGAAGAGATGGATAGAGCCCCAGAACTGCTCGCAGTTGAGATCACCTGGCGACTTCCACATATCGTTCGTGAAAGAGAACAGGGCTGTCTTTCCTCCAACCGCCTTCGTGATGGCATTGATAGCGGTAACCTGGTGGTCCTCACCGGGGCATGCCAAACCGTTGCATTCACCGGAAGAAGGCCATCCACACTCCAAGTTGATAGCGGACTTGCCTGCGCAGAGATTGTCGGCGATCTGAAGCTGGGCGAGGGTGAATGATCCAGCTTGATCGGGCGAGACGTCCGCGTTGAAGAAGGGATGGATGTTGGCACCAGTGACATCAACAAGGGGGCATAGAAGGTCGGTGACACCGCTTTCTTGCCAGACGTTAAGGGGCTCAGTGGTCGTACATTGGCCGGAGTATCCAGCGCCGCTGAACTTGGTCTTGCAGGATGAGATGAAATCGGCGAGTTCCTGCACAGTGCAGTATTTGTTGAAAATTGCCTCATTACCGATGACGATAAGCTCGACGAGGTCCCATTGAGCCCATGCCACGATGTCGCTGACTTGCTCTTCGGCTTTTGAGATACCGTTCGTGTCGATGAAAACACCGAGGATTAATTTCAGACCAGCGATCTTGGCTGCCTTACCAACGAAGTCGAGGGTCGAGCAGTCGGTGCTGTAGAGACGGACAGATTTGAAGCCAGCGGTCTTGATTGCCGCGATGTCAATTGCGACCTGGGCCTCGCTCAAGCATCCACCTCCGCTGGAAGAGTAAGGGGTGTAGGTCATAGCCCACTGGTCGCCACTTGATCCGATGCTGACACTGCTACCAGAGCTCGAGGAGCTCTTTGGTGCGGAGCTGGAAGCAGAAGCAGAGCTCTGTGCCTGGGAAGCTGACGATACTGGTAGAGCAAAGAAAACAGATGATGTGGTGGCTGGAAGAGCAACTGACACCGATGATGTGGTGGTTGGTGGAGCAGCAACGGACGAGCTAGTGACTGGAATAGCAACGGACGAGCTTGTCACTGGAATAGCCACGGATGAGGTAGTTACTGGAAGGGCAACAGACGAAGTGGATGGAGCAGCCGTCGACGAAGCGAACGGGCAGAAAACAACAACGTCGGTTGCCGTGATGGTCGTCACAATCAGGGGTTGAGTGTAGGTGCCTGGTGCGTATGAAGCTGGGGTTGGGAAGACGCAAGTTGTCGCAGCAGAGACACTGGTGGTGATAGGAGCAATGGTGTATGTACCGGCCGAGGGGCAGACATAGCTAGTGGTCAAGATGGTGCTCGTGACAACGCCCGAGTTGGTAGAAACAGTGGCATAGGGGCAGACAACAGTTGTCGCAGTTGTAACAACGGTCACAACGCCTCCAATGGTGTTAGTTCCAGGGGTGACCGTCGCGGATGCAGGAGCGCAGACGGTGGTGGACGAGGTCAGGGTAACGGTTGTAGCTGGGATCGTGTAGACGCCCGGGGTTGGGCACGTAGTTGCCAATGGGGTTGGGACGTTGGCAATCGTGCTTGTTGAGCTGACAAGAATCACGGTTGAGCTGGGGGCTGAAGATGTGGTTGGGACGGCGGAAGAAGAGTTCAAAGATGGCGATATGATTGGTATCGGGGCTGAAGAGCTCGGCGCTGAAGATGTGATCGGAACTGATACTGAAGTGTTTGAAAGTGCGGCGGGTGGTGGTGGAGGGGCAAGGGCTATAGGTACGACGGTGGCTGTAGAAACAGGAGGCAGAGAAGCTATAGATGGATGGTATTAGCATATGTACTCAATATCATGATCAAGATCCCAATTGGAGTCTTCAACGTACCGACACCCTCTCCGGCGGTCACGGTGACCCAGACTGTCGTGCATCCGCAAGTTTCTCCAGGTGGAAGGGAAGTTACAGTGACCAGCTCTCTAGGCATCTCGTGGTGGAATGCATTGTGAGCATGACGGCGGGCAAGGTGACTTTTCCCAGCACTGACACCAGTTGCAATTGCCGCAATGGTAATGGCTACACCTGCAGACCTCATCTTGAGTGATTACTTCTTTGTGTTGGTTGCGCAGAAGGGTATTATTCGTATATAGTTATAGGAAGGTATTAGAGTTTCGTGAAGACGTAGGGGTAGGTATCGACAATAACGAGTGCCCGCTGAAAGAGTGAAGCGGTAGTGGTAGTGGTTTGAGGAGGATGGAAATGAAGGTACGACGGTGTATCACAGCATCAACATCGACAACAGAGAGAGAAAAGAAGGGTGTAGCGGTTGGGGGATGTGGAGTAGTATATACCCAACTAAGGGCCTCCAAGATGACCCTTGCTCGTACCCCTGTCAACGTGTGCCCGTACCTGACTGATATAGCGCCGCACTACTGCTGGGTCTTTCATCGCTTCGGGCCCGCCAAGTGCACAGTGCAGTAGCGGGTGGCCCAGGGAGAGTGAGATCGCTGTTTATTGATTTTATAATTTGATAAAGGGGATACTTCTCTTTGGCTGCAATTGGTCCCAGGAGGGAAAAAGGAGAAGGGCGAGGTATAGCCAGTCGGGCTTTTCATCTTCTATGTAATTTGCGGGGAGAAATCCACGCCCGCCAAGTGCCACTGACGATTGGCTTCAACGGTCCAATATTACCGCTGCAATTCAATTCAATTCAATTCAATTCATATGTCCTCTCATAGACTCATGAATAGATCATAGTCTTCTCAAACCGGTCATCCCCACATACCCCTTTCCACTCTTCCCTATAGGTGGGTTGTCCATAACGAACAAACAATATTGTCCGTCACCGTCACCGTCATGCAAGGTAATGCAAGGCAAGGCAAGGCAAGGCAATGCACGCTCTGAGCCCGAAAAGGAAACATACCACACACCGGTCTCGCCTCCACTAACCTTAATTCAGCCCCCCTGCTGGCGGGGTCTTGCCGAATCCGTTCAGATCTTCCCCCTGAGTTGCAGGGCCCAAGCGAGAAAAGGAAATTGCATGATTGCATGGATGGATGCTCGCTGCTCATCTGCCGTACGGCGTACTTACTGTTCGTATCATCGTCACCGGAATCCGGAATCCGGATACGATAGGATAGGATAGGATAGGCAAACTCTATGTCTCTGATACGGCTCCTCTTACTTGGGTCTATGCCATTATGGATATGCTCATCATGAATACGAGTACCGCCAACCACTTTAGTTCAGTTTAACCGACATGCCGAGACAAGTGAGGAACCTGCTCCATTCTTTTCACAAACGCAAGCCAACTATAACCATCGTAAATGAAAGGAACTATTCCAACAGGAACTCTTCATTAATTCAAAAGGTCATAGACCAACACCTATCCTATGCAAAGCACGCATTACTACAATGACCAAAGGCAGCAAAAACGCCTTCTTAGCAACCCAATAAGCCCAATTTGGAAACAGGCTATGCGAACAACCAACCAATGCATCCCTCGACCCATCTTCATACATTTTAGATCCCCACATCCGAGTACTCGTCCTCATACCCAGGATGCTGCCGAGGATAAAGACCCGTCATCGTACTGCCCTCTTTACTGCCCCATGCACTAGCTTTGAGCCTGCGCTCCTTCTCAAACTCATCCCATCGCTTCATCGTGATCTTGGAGCTGTCAAACTCGCCTTCGTACTCAATCCCCGCTTTCTTGGTCTTTTCACCGGCCGTCTTGCGGGTATCGCCCCACGAGAAGTCATCGAATTTCCAGAACGCGTAGGTAGGGAGGACAAAGTTCCAGATGGGCAGGGAGATCAGGTAGATTAACATCCAGACGACGTACGACCAGCGGTGAGCTGTGAGGACGATGAGAACACCGGGCAGACCGAGGATCAAACCTAAGAGCACGAGTGGAATGACTTGTACCGTATGAACGATTGAGTCGATTACTGTACATATCATTAGCAACTTGATTCCCAGAAGACTCGCACTTTACTTACCGACGTAGAAGGTGAATGCAATAGCGGCAGGGAGGACCAAAGTGCCAGTAAGTTCGATACCGACAACGAACTGCATACTGAAGCAGAAGGTACCACACAAATCCCGGACGAGGACAAGTTCCATGAGATTGTGTACGGTACTGTTGATCCATCTACGTCTTTGAGACAACAAGACGCTGAACTCCTCAGGCACGGTAGTTTTGCATACGGCCTGTGGAACAAAGACTTGTTTACGCTTAGGGAACGTTCGAAGCATGAGCGTCGAGAGGTATCGATCTTCTCCCAGCAAAAGCAGATTTTTCTTGTGCAATGTGTCGACAATGTTTTCAGAGTAGTGCTCCACAACATCAGGATTGGCCAGGATAGGAACCCAGAAGTTCGCGCCTCCCTTTGGTGCCTTGATTCGGTACATGCAGAAGCATCCGGGGAGACAGGTGACACCACCGAAAACCGATTCGAATGACTTGGACAGATGATGGGAGATGAAATATTCAAAGACTTGAATGGCAGAAACCCATGTAGCTCTCTTGTTGGCAATCTTCGTCTCTCCGCAAAGACCCATGATCTCTGGATCTTTAACCATGGCAGAAATCATGTGCGTCAAACTGTCGGGGAACACTTTCGTATCGGCGTCAACCATCAAAACAGTCTCGTAGTAATGGGGTTTCATCCCAGTGACCTTCCATAAGCAGGTAAACATCTCGAATTCCAGCTCCGTCATACGCTCGTCGAACATGACCTTTTGCAGAAAGGACATGAGGATAATTTGACTGTCGCGCTTGCCTCTGTTACCTGGCTTGCTCTTGCTTGCCTCGTCGGGTGTACCACACTTAACCACGCACATCATTGCCACACGCTGTTGCCTGTCCGAGGGAATGGTCGAGTTAGCACCATAATCGTAGAATCCCGAGTAAACCTTGGCCATGTTGTGTCTCTTCGATCCACTTGAGACTGCAACATAGGAGAATGCCGGAACCTCATCAGGAAGAACGGCATGGTCTTTCATCATGCTCAAACAGATTTCAGGTGTTGACATGGTTTGTCCCTTTCCTTTTATCATACCATCACAAATGACAAGAAGGACCTTGTGACTGTTAGGATAGTCCGTCATGGCGACCGAGTCAAGAGTGGTCCGAATAGCAAGTTCGTCTTCTGAGTATGCAGTGACAAGGCAAATAGTGTGAACAAGAGGGTAACCAAACGGTTGCCAATCGGCAGGCGGCTGAGGCACAACGGCTTCATGGATATAACCTGCTGGGCCTGGTCCTTCGATATCTGTTTGAGCGCCATATCCATTTGAATCGGTCCGCAAGAAGCTAGTGCGGCTACTGTTTCCCTGATTGAACATTGGCTTGGACCCAATTAGCTGTGCAGTCGAAGTTTGGCTGGCCATAGTAGTTGGTGGTGGGCGACCAACACGGGACAATCGGTTTTCTGGTGCGTACGGGCTTGTGAAACGCGAAGTTGTTGGCAAGAAGGTGCTTCCCCGTTTGCTTAACCTGTCAGACCCAGCTACTGTACTTCCAATATCTCCAGGAATTCTAGGGGGAGCTCGGTAGATATCATCTGACCAATCCTCAATTTGACGGTTTCTCTTTTTTGGATCAGAGGACTGAGAAGTTTTGGAAGCAGCGAATTTACGACTTAGGAACCATTGGAAAAGGAGAGCTAGGACGAACTTGGCTAGGACGATGGCCAAGATAAAGATCAAAGACACGTAGAGAACGACTTTGGAAGCAATGCAACCAATAGTTTCAGTATCCACACTTCCAACCTTAATAATCTGTTCGAAGCATTGAGCCATCGCCTTCTCGTCCTTGGTCTGAAAAGCATGGGTCATATCTTTTCCATGTACCGCCGCATTGGCAGCAGTGGACCGGTCGCTCAGCTGGACGAATCGTGACGGCACTGTGACTTCTGTTCCGTTGAACCATTTCAGCAAATCCAGATCGAGAACGTTTCCGGAGTAAACCATTAGATTCCTAGAGTTATTTTTGATGTCGTCCCAGTTGAAATAAACATCACCAGCGCTCCGAAGGTCGTAGAAAGCCGTGCGAGCGTCTGCGATGGTGTGGCATGAATATCCCAAGTAGTAGGGGATGGTCTTGTTGACAGCAGTCGACCCATCCTGATTGAAAGTCGTGCAGGGGAAGTACCACGCAAGATCTTTGTTTGAATTCGTGGGAACATCTGATCCGGTCGAGAGGGTGATCAGGTCCTTGCATTTTCCATTTACGTTCTGGAACAAGAAGCTGCCGTCTTGGCCGGCATGCTTTTCTGTCAAATCGTATAGGACGTTCGCATTGTCGGTGATTCCTTTAGCAGCAGGATGATGAGATTCTGACAAGTCATACGCACTCCCATGGAAGATCATATATCCTCCACCAACTTCATTTACACGCAATCGAACAGATTGGGTGCCGCAAACAGTCGCCGTGAATCCGAAGGTCAAGAAACCCACAAAACCCATAATATAAAGGATGATACTGATCAAGCCCATCTTTTCCCTCCATGCTCTTTGTTGTGCTCTCGAATTAAATCCAAAGCATTTGAGGACAAAGTCGGGACACCAGAAAGTAACAAATGCACAGTATACGTTCCATAGACTTGGTGGCTTCACAGTGTCTAGGGCCTTTTGTCTTTCTTTCTCTTCCTTGGTCATCTTTGGCGTTCTCTCTCTGGTCAACTTGTTGCCACCAGAGCGGGCCCCATGCCCAGCCTTCTCGGTAGAAACGATATCGTCTGGTCCGGCGCCACGGCCCCGTCTGCTTTTCTTCTTCATAGGAGGGGAGGCATCGGATTCGGCCTCGTTGGACGATCGGAGTCCAGAGGTCTCTGTAGCTGCGGCGTCGGCCTCCAAGTCTTCATATATTGGGTCATTTCCCGTTGAAGAGGGCTGGACAGGCATGTTCGCAGCATGTTGCCGGTAATGATAGTTTGGGTGATCGCGATCGATTCTATTTCGCTCTGGACGGATCAGACTGCGTTTCCGATGTATCTCTCCTCCTCCTGCTCGTAATGGTTGAGCCATTTGCTCATTGGTATGGGTGGGTGTCAGCGGCGAAGGGAGCGTCTCCGTGAAGGATGTCTTTGAGGGTCCGCGAGAATGCCGCGTTGGCGTTGGAGGTGCCATCGAAACGGAACTGTATCCAGCCTCCTCATCATGTCTTCGTCTTGATCGGTGTTCTCGGGAGGGAGAATCATTGACGTTGGGTTGCGACATATTTCTATAGTAAATAGCTCGTCAGAAACTGCTAGCGTTCAGAAGTGCTTTGCGATGCAGAGCTGCAATTCCGCCATGCATGTGAAGTGACAGGCTGGTTGTACGACGGGAGCTGGAAGATCTTGGGATATGTTTGCACAGGTGAACCCTGCCTCTGGCTCGTGTTCCCAAGCAGTGGACAGCTATGTACGTCGAAGCGAGAGTGTTTGTAGTTTCCAAGACGGAAAGGGGGGGAATAGAGAGGTGGAAGTGAAGGTAGCACACGCACGTACAATGATGATGTTGGTTAAGAGTGTAGTTGTCAGTAAAGAATGTTTGTTTGTCAGATTCACCAACCCCTGCTTGTTCAGTTTCAAGCGGGGGCACCGTTCCTTGGTCGACCACAAGCAAGAAGTGGTGGCTTGAAGCAGAGCGGGATCCTTCGCCGAAACTGATAGTTATTGGATGTTGTGATATGATATAGGCAGGCTGTTTGCCGAAACCTTGGACGACAGAAGGGCAGGCTTGAAGAAGAGGTAGGAGGTGCAGAGTTGTGGCTCTTGCCTTAACAAGATTGATTGATCGTGTCGCAGTGGCCGGCGGTTGAGGATGGTGGTTCGACAAAACAGGAAAGCGACAGTGAGGTTTTGTCGTGGTTTCACAAACAAATAGGAGCGACTGGACAGGCCGTGAAAAGGGCTAAATAAACGAATGAGGGGTATACTCTATAGATAGGTGGTATAAAGAGGCCCGCGATGGTCTCCTCCTTGAACGTTGGCGTTGAGCCTTGAAGTTCAAGAGAGGATTGCAGACCTTCCCCTTCGCTGCCCGGCCCAGTTACCCCTACCCCTGCCCTAGCCAATGTTTTGTTCGCTAAAACAGCAAATCCATAAATATGGGCCAGAAGCGGTAAAGAGCCGATTTATGGTGCATCTATTTTCATTTTTGTTGCCCCAGGCGATTCAAATTTGGCAACAACACAACCGCTCTTTTTGCATAACAACAGCTTCATGCGCCTGGCATATCGCATTTCCAGCCTAATATCTCCTCGTACTCAGTAGTCGTATTCCTATGAGAAACTCGCGATACGAAAAGGAAGACAGACGTATTTTTACAGAAGCATCCGATCGATCTTGAATGGTCAGCGAGCAATACGAGGTTCTCGAGTCGAGGCTTGCATTGCCTCATGGGTAGCGTCGTTAGCAATTGTCTAATGAACCTTTTAGGCTATCTATTCCAAAGCTCTGTTACTATTGAAATATGAAAATACATTATCACCGATCTCGAAAGAACTACAGTACATCGGATAGCCTCGGAAGCCCGAGAGAATAAGCTTCTGTAAAGCTTCAAGGAGACGTTGTCGTAATCATGATAACCTTGAAGGAACCCATATGATTCTCCAGGCCTGTAAATATATTTCTTACTTCTTGCACATCTTCTTCTCCCGGAAAATTGCTACTTTTTGATATTTCCTAGTCTGCTCGAGCCTCATCCCGTTCATGGGCATTCTCTTCTCTCGAAATGCCGAGCTTCCACCCGGTGAACCGATGAGATCAGCTCAGGTGCAGAATCTATCAAAACGCCACGAGTTCTGTACAACACAAAGTCCACAAATAGATGCCCACGAAGCGCTTTTATGGGCGCCCTGAAGCGCTCGGCGCTGGTGGAACCTGAGGTGGTTTTACTTAAGGTTAGGTAGGTACCGTATTGGTCGCACATGTGGCGGAGCAGAATTTTTACAACGGGAACGGGAATCTCTCGTACCAGCTTCGGGACCGGAAATAACGGTCCTTGTAGTCACTAGGCAAGCTATGATTTGTGCGGTATGTCAGTAGTGTGCCAAGTTGAAAGGAGGAACATGATGAGAGGCTTCTGGATTTGGAAATGGAAATAGAAATGCACCTTTGCCCAAGAGGTTCACTTTCAGGGGAAGCGCAGAAAATCCCATCATATCATGTGGTTACTTCAGATCTTAGGGCCGGGCCGGGTTCCAACCAGACTTCCCGCGATCTCAACGGACTCACTCTACGAAGTACTACACTAAACTAAAGAAACTCTAAATGGGAGAAAGTAAAAGCTTCAACTATCATCTAACGTCGAGGAGGAGTGAAAGGTGAAGAAATACAGTACTCGGCGTTTAATAGAAGGATCTTTTTGTAGACTCGTGACTTTCTGAGTACGTGTCAGATCTTAGGTAGGTATTGGATTTGGTTTCAGGCCGCGTGCCAGGAATGTACCGGTAGTTTAACATGAAAACATCGTTTCCTCGTCGTCCATAGCAACTTATACCCCTCAATCTTCAGAGGATCTGGAGAACCCTGTCTAAAGCAAAGCTCCGGAAACAAAAGATTCCCGGCGCATGCATAAGGTCAATGCTTGTTTGAAGTTTTGACTTTGATCAGCTACTGTACATTATGATTCCTTCTCGAATTGGATTGCATTTGTTTCCCCGCAGGTTTCACGTCTCTTCAACTGGAAGCAGCCCCTTCTGCGGCCTTCAGTGATGCACCCCACCCAGCAACGGGGAAGGGGAGGGAACACGGCATAAGATCTGAGCAAAAACACCGCAGTATCGTCGCATCGTCCGTCGTATATATTGTATGGTGCAGGGTTTGTGACAGGTCCATCTGTCCCTGTACATGCTTCTACCAAATCCACTTCCAGCACTACCTACGGACTCTTGGCTCTTGAGTGCTCTTGCAGCAGAAAGACCTGACCTGACGTGCTCTGGCGCGTCCGTAGGTACGAGGTAAGTCTTACCTTTCGTACTCGGTACTCGTACTGCACTGTATCCGTTCTTGCCGATTTGGTTGCATACCTACACTACAGTACCGCGGAGTCGGTGTAGCGTTCCAAAGAGACGAGACTTTGATTCATCTGATCCCAAAGACGCGTGAAAATCAACAAAACCAAGCGCAGGCCAGCCCAGCTCACCCAAGATCAATGCTGTATCATTCTGCGCGCTATTCTTGTCCCTAGCACGTCACGTCTTGCTGACCGCAGGACAGACAGGGCAGGTGCAGTGCAGTCGGTCGGTGTAGCTTACCCGCCAAAACAGGGGTGTTGATCGCCACTATAACATTTTGATGTACTAAAAGTACGTGAATCCGAAACCCGTTCGTTAGTACCTCAGGTATCCCATTCACCACCCCACACCACTGAGCACTGCACTGCACTGCCGACCATTGATTGACTCTTCAACCAACATCTAACATGTAAATCTGCTGAGCACTGAGCAGGCCAACAACGACTATTTTTCATTGAATACAGCCTTTCTAAGCCTTCCGAGAAGACTGGCCTTAGTCTGCACATGTACCTTAACCTTCGTTTTTTTTCCTTGCAGAAGCGGCTAGCCCCAGGTAAGACAAACTGCTGGACTCTTCGGAGTCCTGGGAAGACATTCCAGCATAGTTTTCTTGACAAATGCTAATCTGTTTTCGCTGCCGCCAGCATTCCAATTTCTTCCCCAGCTTCCTCTGGCCTTGCGCCCATTTGGCGGAGGAAGAGAAAAGATACTTTTAGAATTTCACCGGGCGCCCGCAAAAAACATCCCACCAACATTAGTCTACAGTCCCAGTACAAGTAGTGAAGAGTGACACACGGCAGAGCCGGCTGCCGTGGGGAAAAGATACGGAGACCAGAACGATTAGCTATAAGTGTCAAGTCGCCGACCCAAAGCTCCTCCAGGCGAACTGCCAGAACATCATGGCGACACTTTCTCCCGAATCGATGAACAGAAGTCCTATGCCTACTATCGAATCCCCGAAAGACTTTTTTGCAGATGGCGAATCGAAAGAGAACATGGGAAGGAAATCTTTGCCTACAATACCTATACCCGTTACAGGGAGGATAGCTGGTGCACCAATGTCTCCAGTTCGAGTGAATGTTCAACAAGGAGACTGGCCACCACGGCCATCAAGTGCCAGGATTGAAGGTGGAGATGGCCATGACAGGCAGATTTCAGTTGACTCCGAAGGCTACATGGAGGAGCGGGAATTGGACCCTTCAGAGCCCAAGATGATGCCAGTTATACAGGATATCCCGTACCGAACAACGTACAATTCAAATAAATCAGGGCAGGTCCAACAACCACAGACGGCCGTCAAATCTTATGTGGACAGTTCAAGTCCAAGGTCCAGTGGTTCCTCGAGCAATAGGAATGCAGCAGGACGCGGGTATCCGGACCGAATAGATGAGAATGGGAATGATCCAACGAATCCTCCAGTGCCTCGTTTGCAATATCACCATCAAGCGCATAACTCAGAAGGGAGTGACAATCCCACACGTCTATCAGGTCGTAATAGTCCAAATGCACCACTAAATAATCCAGTTGAAGCTGGTGTTTCGATAGGTCGTCACTTGACGCCCACACTACAAGGGGCTAGGCGGACCCCTATACAGCAGCAACGGCCTATATCTGCGTATTCTGATATGGGACAGAGAGGACGTTCCCCATCAGGATATATGACGCCACACTCACCAGGCTGGGGAGGGCCGCGTGCTCCTTCAGCAAATTCGGCGAGATCTGATAGCAGGCCAATGTCTTATGTGGACCTGACCAATACGCAATACCCTCAACCACCACCGGCTCCTATTTCGATGGACAATTCGCAGCTCAGGTCCGCTGTGGGCTCAAATGCATCTCTTCTAAGCATGGCAAAGACACTGGACATGTATCGCCAAAATGTAAAGAAGTTGAACGACGCTGAAACTCAATATGCATTTGCCATCTTCCTGATACAAGCTGCACAAGAAAACGGGCTTGGTCAGGATACTGGCCCTGTACCGCGGAAGGTTAGCCCAAAACCTGGGGGGCGCGATCTCGACAGCCCTTACGTCGACAAACCACAATCTTCACCACAAGAATTACTAAGTGAAGCCAAACATATACTGCAGAGATTGTCCGACAAGGGTTATCCCTTTGCTCAATACTATTTGGCCGATGGATATGCATCCGGGCTTTTCAGCAAAGGCAAGGAGGACTACGGGACAGCGTTCCCTCTATTCGTGTCGGCAAGTAAACATGGTCACGCAGAGTCAGGATACCGAGCTGCATTATGTTATGAATTTGGATGGGGCAGCCGGAAAGACCCAGCAAAGGCTGTGCAATTCTACAGGCAGTCAGCTTCAAAGAACCATCCAGGGGCGATGACACGCCTTGGGAGAGCGTGTTTATCTGGAGATTTGGGTCTAAACAAGTATAGGGAAGGCTTGAAATGGTTGAAGCGAGCAACAGAATCAGCGGACATGCAGTATAACGCAGCTCCTTATCATCTTGGACTTTTGTACATTACTGGATACGGTGATGATATTTTCCAGGATGAGGTTTATGCCGCTCAGCTTTTTACACAAGCCGCAGATCTCGGGCATGCAGAATCATGTTACATTCTCGGTGATTCCTACGAGCACGGGAAGTTATCGTGTCCGCGAGACCCAGCACTGAGTGTTCATTTCTACACCGGAGCGGCCCAGCGAAGTCACCCTGCTGCCATGATGGCTTTGTGTGCTTGGTATATGGTTGGCGCAGAGCCCGTGCTTGAGAAGGACGAGAACGAGGCATACGAGTGGGCGCGCCAAGCAGCTGAGTTGGGTATGTATACTTTCATACTGTTTCATACCTCGTTTTATTAACAACACCTAGGCCTCACAAAAGCCGAGTACGCCGTAGGCTACTTCACCGAAATGGGCATCGGCACACGACGAGACGTCCTCGAAGCGAACGTCTGGTACGTCAAGGCCGCCGATGGAGGTGACGAGCGCGCGAAACATAGACTAGCAGCCATCCGCGCCGCCGCGAGCGGCGGCACACCGATGGATGTCGAAGCACCTCGGAACAGCAAGATGAAGAAGACAGCGAGCGGGAACGAAAAGACGGGGCAGACCGATAAGGATTGCATTGTTATGTAAGAATGATGGGAAACATGATGAATGATACAAAACATAGCGAAATGAGGAATAGTATCACTAAAATGGGGAACTTGAAGAATGAATGATTAGGCGTTGATCGAAATGGCATGTCACGTTGTATATATGGCGCGCCTGTTTCGAGTCTCGTTGCAGCATGCATGGTCGGGCGTTTCTGGGCTCTGCGCATAGTTTCGGTGCATAGATTGCAGATGAGAGGGCATAGCTCGGTGGTTGCGAATTGGGCATTGACGGGTTTGTAATTGCATTGGAGCGGATAATCTACGAAATGAGATATGTGGTTTGAAGACACTAGTAGTATACAAGTATACTGCTGCCTCACTTCACTTGACTTGCTTTTCTTCGGTCATTACCTACCTATTCCAATCCAAGATCCTCGCTCCCTACCTACCTACTTACTTACTAATAAGCCATAGTTCCTGGTCCGCTTCCCCGTTATTCCCCCGCCCCCCCCCTTATTCTCTACTATACCTAGCTTCTCAACTGATTTCTCTCCAACAGCGATCCGGCAACGTCCTCGCTTCCCCTTTCCACCGGAACTACTCTCCCTGCTGTACTCCTGTGCCCTTTCATTCTCTACCATCACCTTGATCCCACTTCCTTCCTTCCTCTGCAACTTAACAGTCATGCATGGAACTTATAAGTTCTACTATAGATGAATGTATGACCTTTTTATGTTATTCTTCTACTGTACCGCTCTCTGTTCGCTTTACGTTCATATAATGAAGCAAGCGGATGTGAGATAATTAGGGATACAGTAGATAATTGTTATATATATTCCTCTCTCCCACCTTCCCTCAACTCTTGTGCTTGGTCATCCCCTCCAACCCATTTTCATTATCCCACTAACAAGACATTAGAGACAATGCGAACCGTGCAAAACCTATTCACAACTTTGTCTGTCACAATACGAGTAGAGAAACAGGATAGGGTATGGAGGGATATTTAGGTATCATTCTTTCTATTACTTGCAAGCCCCATGCCCCAAAGCGCTGATAGGCAATACCAAAACAATATCCCGCAGGATAATAATCTTCAGCTAGCAATATGTAAGAATGAATCACACATCCATTCATTAAGCACCCGTAAGTATAGGAAAAGAAAGTCTAGTAACGAGAACGCCGCCTGCGCCGAACGCGTAACGCTATGCAAAGAATGAGAACCCCTGGACGCCGCCTCATAACGCTATAAATAACATTGCTCGTAACATAGCATCAGTCATAAGTGATGCAGACCTCACGTTGTGGTGAAAGCTCTAAACAGACACGAAGAAGGAATGGTGAAGGACTGGAGCCGAGAGGCAGCTCTAGACTCATACAACGATGTCTGGGATATTTGCTTCTGGCTTCCTTGGGTTAAACCAAGCAACTCTCCGATCGTCGTTGTTTCTAGAGCCAACCGTTACCCAGACATGTTTGTAGGGAACTTTGACATTGACTGTCTCTCTACAACCAAGCCATTTCAAGCGGCCATTAGGTTCCATGTTACTGTTTCCAATACCGCCGTTGCTGACCCATTCTTTGACAATGTCTCTGATGAACTCGATTTTCTTGCGGAAATCGTTGGCGACAGGAATTCCTTGCATCATAGGGTCGATCTCTGGGCGCTTGCGAATTGTAGATTTGCCGGATCGACTTGGTTTCACCAAGAAGTTGAGGAGAGTTTGAAGCGGGTAGGAGAGATGTTGGCGGTCATCCAGGGCTTGGGCGGGAATCGTGCCTTTGGAAGAGAGATCCTGAGCAGCTTCCAATGGGAGGTGATAGAAGTCGCACCAAACGCCGTCGGCAGAGATTACAATCTTAGTGTGGTCTGGAAAGTTGAACTGAAAGAAGTCAGTAAAGGTCAGATATACATAAGTGAATTGAACGAACCTGGAAATGGCCGTCGGAGAATCCCCAACAGCCAACGTCACCCCATCGTTGATAGAAGGTGATGACATCCCGACCAACGGTAGCCTCTGTTTGGTCTTCTGGGGGTGCAATTGCCAATGTTTCGTAAGGGTACTCTTGATCTCTTCCAAATGCGGTCATATAATTTGCAAACTTCTTCCAGAGCACGATCTTCTCTCGCTTGCGGTCATCGCATTCGTCAACGCCTCGAGATAACTTACCGCTCTCACCGTCCTTAACAGTGATCTTGTAGTTCTGGGCGCTGACTTTGCCGCGAGAAATACCTCTTTCGCCTCCATTCTCATAGAACTCTATCTTGGGCCCAGAAATCGGCACAATCTGGTGTCGATCGACATAGGCAGGGTTCCCCCTGTTTTGCAAATGCCTTTCCGCATCTCTGACAACAATACACGACGGCGGTAGTCTCCCTTTGCTATCATCAGCCGGGTCCACAGGTGTTCCCCTAAAGATGCATCCGACACTGCCATTACTTAGGATGTAGCCAAGCCCAAATTTATTGGTGTAGTCGACCCATTTCACAACGATTGTCGGATGTGGTGCTGTTCGGCGTGACTCTAAAGCCATAGATCTGCTGTTGAGTGCTCGCTCCAATTCGGCTTGAAGTCGCTGAAGACCTTTTAATACATGATCAGGTTTTGTGTTTGGCAATAGCTCGAGTTTCTCGCGGGGGCTGAAAATCGACGCCGGTTTCTCAACAGTGAGATCGATCATTTGGACCTCCTTTGATTTCTTCTCTACAACGGGCTTCTTGAGTTGATTCATTAAATCATTCGCAAGTCGGTCTTCAACATCGGCCACTTCTTCAGAAACCCTTTCTTCATCCTTTCGGGACTTGTTTCGGGTGGGTATATTAATAGCTGGTCCTAAACTGCTTTCTACAGCGGATTTCGAACTTTGTCCCGAAGGCTGACGTGTCCTGCCCGCTCGGACAGCTTGACTGAGGTTTGATGCTCCAGGTCTCGCTCTTTGTTGAGCTGCATAACTCTGGGTAGCCGGACGACTTGCTGGTAAACGCAGCTGCTCGACTGGCTTAGATTTTGGAGCAACCGATGATCCTTCAAAATCGTCTTCATCATCCACAACTAGTTGCGACTGCTCTTTTACCCATTCAGCAAAAGGTCGATATACCACACCGTCGGGCAAGGGGACTGCTGGGGTAAGGCCAGCTTTCTCTTCTGCAGCAACTTCTCGATATGTAGTTGTGTGTGACTTCGGCGGATTCCAAGGGCCAACGTCGCACTGTGCAGCCAGTTTCTTCAAATTTCGTAGATAAATGTTGGATTTGCCGGCTCGAACACCAATCGAGAGGAATTGCTCACCAGCAGGTGCCATCTCACGTAGATCCGGAGTCATTTCGCTGGATTGTGGCATCCAACCACATGTGAAGAACGGATGCTGGACTATAGTGTCGGGATCTGGCCGTTCTTCGGGTGCTTGGAGCATATCGGAAACTAAATCCTTCGTTTCTTGGGAGATGAAATTCTCCGAAGTATTTAGCTTAGGCCAGTCATATTCTCGCTCACGCGCTCTGCGGTATATCTCGTCCGCTGTGGTTGATTGAAAAGGAGGCTTCCCGGTGAGCATGGCAAAACTGTTTCTGTCAGTTGATTCAGAGGATAGTAGATGAGGCAAACTCACATGATGATCCCCAAACTCCAGATATCAACTGCATGATCATGTCCTTGCTTGTCCTTGCTAAGAATCTCAGGGGCAATATAATTCGGGGTACCGCACAGGGTTGTTCTTCGGCAAGAACTCCAGTCCTTGCCTGACATGAAGAGAGCTGCCAGACCAAAATCGCCGACTTTGACGTTCATGTCCTTGTCCAAAAAGATATTCCCCATCTTCAGATCACGGTGAATAATGCCTTTTGCGTGCATGTACTTGATTGCGCCTGCCATTTGGACGGCCCAAAACCGAACTTCAGGTTCAGTTATAAACTTCCTCTTCTTGACCATATCCATCAGAGAACCATTGGGGCAAAGTTCCAGTACTAAGTATGTGCATTTATCGTAGGCGAATGCTCTGTGGAATCGAACGATATTGGGGTGGTTCATCTTCGAATGGATCTGGAGCTCGGTTTGAAACTTCATGATTGTCAGTTTCTCTTCAGATTATTGGAAGAATAGATCCGACCTTTTGTTCCATCTTCTTTTGTGGCATATGGCTCTTGACAATTTTCAAGGCATATGTCTGCTTTGTACCCGACAAGCGTGCTTCATAACATATAGCAAAGCCTCCCCTTCCAAGTAAGCGGCCTGTTCGATATATGGCTCCATCCTTCCGATCTGAGCTTGGAGGCTCTTGAACCTCCTCTGGGGGCGGGGGTGGGTGGTCCTTTTCCTTCTGGATCGGTCTGCCGGCGGGAGCTTTCGGCTTCTGGGCTGCTTGTTTATTTCGAATGGGGGCATTCGTATCCCTGGGTGACAGCGCCTCCATTTTCAATCCGCGTCTGGAAATGGACTTCAGGAATAAAGACGGACGGGCTTGCAGATTTGGCGATTGCTGCGAAATGTCGAAGTCGTTGAAAGGTATGGTGGTCTCACGATCGTGCACATCCTAGTGAGAGTAAATAAGGTTGGCGTGTCCCAATATGGATCTTCGTATTGGCAGGGCAACGACGATTATAGTAGATGACTAACAATTTCACTGCATTGATACCGTCTACGAATCCTCACAAATAGTAGAACATGCTAGATGGAAGGATTCATTGATGTACGCATGACGGACTTGGATATGAATCGCGGGTCCATTATATGAACGTGTCAATAGTCGACCAAAAACCGCTACATCAAATGGTCTCAATAAACAACTTTCTCCTCAAGCCAGCATTATGGTCCCCCTTCCCTTATTCAAATTGGGAGGTCTATTTATAAGACATGTCTCCAAATATGGCGCGGTAAGATTTGCAGATTTCTTGATGCTTGGAACCTGCAACTAATCTATTCTAGAATTGGATCAAAGCCCAAGCCCATGACCATCCAAGGTTTCGCAAATCCGCCGCCAAATATGGTCAATTGATGCACCAGATCAATATGCGAATGTCCGTAACATTACTTCGAAATATAGAGGCCGAGAGAAGGGCAAAGGAGAAGGCAGAGGCACCTACAGTCAAGACAGAAGAAGAAACCCGGCAGGACGAGACGAAGGCCAAGAAAAGCCAAAAGGAGGCCCCGAAGAGTATATGGCGGCGGAAGTTCCGGCCCCTGCCAGAAACGAAAGCTGTGGATCTCTTTGCGGATGTCATTGGAGATGCTTTCATCCTCTCAGTGGCTATAGGCCTAATACTCTACGAATATATACGAGCGCAGGGGAAACCGGATTCGAATGGGCTGAAGATAGCTGCTCTTGATGAGAAGTTGAAGGAACTTGTCGAGAAGGAGAAAGAGCTGGAGGAAGCAAAGCAGCAGCAGCAAAACAAGGTTGAGACTCTGGAGCAAGCTATTGAAGAGATGCGGAATGCAAGTCGGAAGCAAAAGCAGTCCGTATCATTACTCTCCTGATGGTTAGCTTTTTGCGTACGCAGGCCGATTCGAAGAGCATGCAGAGGCTTTCCGCCCTGGTCGGGGTCATTTATTATTGCCACTCAAAGAAGGGGAAGACGTTTGTACGATCAAAATGGGTATGAACAGGTTCCTGGCATTCTGAAGTTCCAGGCCTTATGTATACATACACCTATGTACCTAGGTATTTTGGGCAAAACTCGCTTCTTGGAAAGTCTTCGCTTCATAAAACTGAGGCGTTCAAGGACCTCCCAAATGTACATTCTACTTTACATACAATCAATCCCATCTCCCAGATCTTACCAAAATTGTGTTGTCCCCTTCGGTCAAAACGATTCCCACTCCTCGTGACCTAGTTACAGCCTTTGACAGCATCACCTCTATCTAATAACAATCTACAGCAATGTTGTTCTGCACTTCCCTGCGGAAGAGAAGTGAGTGGGCCGCTGTTCCAGCAAAGCTCCTTGCTGAGCAACAAGTAAGATGGCAAGGTAAGCTTTGTGATCTGGTTTCCACCACTTGCTAACATAACCTCAGAACAGTCACTGGAAACCCACGACTTGGCAATACAGGTCCCTCGCCACAACCGCGACCACCGAGAATTATTTCGCCTTCTCCTTCTCTCCGCCTCAGATGTTGAACACACTGGAACAGCAATGGCACGTATCGAGAGGCTTTATCACCTGACAGGTGGGCGCCAGGTTGGCATCATCTTTCTGCTACAAGAGAAGTCTCCCAACGGCAGTGGAACAATCCCGTACATGAATCTCCAGTGCAGGTTAGTAGTCTTAGGCTCTGGTCTGGTATTTCAATGATGCTGATACCAGCCAAGCCTTCTTTCTGCCTTCGACATGCCCACTATTCCGTTATTCTCCACCCGCTCTATACTAGACACGCTCTTCAAATTTCAGCGACAACTCGTTTCAACAAGAGAGGAGATATATATGCCACGAGCAAGGCCTGAGATGACCTTACTGCCATACTGTTTCCTCACGCCACCAATGCCGGAACACCCTAAGAATCTCCTGAGCGATGTTGTTCACACCATGGGGGAACTGGCTGGGGCTGCTACCACCCTAGATGGCCAGAAATGCATTAGGAGCTTGGTATCAGAGCCGGGCTCGACTGTGGCTGAAGATATCATAAAATTCTGGGAGCAGGAATACTTGGTATAATACCTACTGAAACACAGACAAGAACTCAAGGCAGAGATCACAGAAGGATTTATAAGAGCTGGCATTGCACATTACTGACAGATGAACAAGTTGCACAAAGTATGGGGATCTGTAGGAACTGAGCTGAGCCGAGCTGAACGGGCAGAATACCTCCATGGCCCCATTTAAAGTAGATACGAAATGCCAAGATCTCCTTCTCCCTCTTCTAGGCCTTTCCGTGGATCTCTCCCCCAAAGCTTTGACCAGTTTGATGTTTTGGCAGATCATCCACCCCTGGAATATGACGTTGCGCCGCGTCCCACCTAGACAAAATATCCGCATAGCAAACCAGGAAGCGGAAGCATGCACAGTAAAACCCCCACTGGAAATAAATTCAGTCCAATGAATAAAGTAAAGGACAAGTAGCCTCTTTTTCACTCTGTAAACAAATCGACAGGTGACTTGCGTGAGCGGACCCTTGTTCAGTGACGTAGCCTTCCGCCGCTAGGAAAGCACGCCAGCCAGGAACACTAACTCCTGGCTCTGGAGCTACAAAATCATCAACATCTCCCACTTCCATCACGTTCCTCATACAAACCGAATATTTCATCGAAATCAATAACACGAACTTCAATCCAGCCTCCCCTTCCAAACCAAATCCAGAACCTCAATACAAATCAGCAATCATGACTCGCGGAGAAGCAAACCAGACCAAGATCCACTACAAGGGCGCCGACGAGGACTTCATCATCTTCGTTGACGATGCAAAGGCGGCCAAGGACTGGAAGAGCGACAAATCCATCCCGCTTGCACAGGTTGTGAGCTCATTCAAGGTCTTCGTTACGCACAAGTATGTCTATTCAATCCTGTCCTCTTTTTGTTGTCTTTACCCCTCAATTCATCGTCTCCTGATGTGTGCGGGGTCAAACACTACAACCCCACATCCAGTAGAGAGCCCAAACTCAACCTCTTCATCTTGTTCATACTGCATAACTGAACTCTATACTAATATTCTCTATTACAGGCACGGAGCCCAAGGCACAATGGACGGTGCCTCTCATGCGACTCTCGAGAATGAATTCGGCACCCACGTCGACGAGGAGGTCATCAAGCAAATCTTAGAGAAGGGCACTCTTCAAGAGACCGAGGTACATACATATCCTACATTATCCCACGTCCCCTTACATCAAATGCTAATCAATCTTGTAACCACAGGCGGCAGGCCGAACCGGTTCCACGAACGACAGCATGGGTACACGTGCCGCTCACTAAATGTATTTTCTTTGGTGTTATTATGAGCGTTTGCACGGTGGCATATAAGAATATTGAACATGGTTCCTGAAATCATGGTGGGCGAAGCTACTTAGCTCTCTACGGAGAATGCCCAGGAAGAATAAGAATAAAAAATCGTCAAAAGCAACATTGTGGTTTATTGCCTAGTCCGGTGATTGTGATATTGCGAGTGGATGCTCAGATGTCTCCAGTTGCGCGTGCCATCACAAGGTTAACGATAAAAGGTCATTCCTTTCTTTCAACAGAGCCCCAGCCCTCGTGTAACCATTCACAATAGCCCTTGCACTTGCGTATACCTATGGGTACCTAGCAAGAAGCCCGACCTCCTAATTCCGTACTCTTCCCCACCTCCAAAAATAGAAAGACATTCATTCCATCCATCGCCAATGGAAGGCATTTATTTCTTCAGCAGTACTGTGCAAAGTCAGTCCAAGTCCAATGAGCCCCAACCCTTCCTTCCACTCCGCCCTCTCCCGAAACGAATTCGTACCACCCCAACAGGTCATATTACATTACGGCATATTCCAGAATAGACATTAGAAGACCCTTCACGACCACGAATAACCACAAATAACCACGACAAGATTTGATTCACAGGTTACGAGTACTGCTATATACAGCAAAAGACGGCTGGCTTTCCGCTGGCTGTACCTAGCTGCATCAATCATACCTAGGTAGGTATGGTAAGAGCCCAAGAACGATGAAGAAGCCAAGCTAAGAATGAATAATAAATCTTCCTTCATCAGCCAATGAAATGAAAGCACGACTTCAGAACTAGCTATAGTGGCATAGCATATCATACTGTAATATACCAACCAATACTCCAAGACTGGTACTATGCAGTATAGCTTCGTTGACAGAAGGTAATAATGTATACCTACTACAAAAGATTGCATCGATCCCGACTACATAACCCACTCCTTCAGATTCAAAATCTCAAAATGAAACACGAATAAGCAGGTACCTCCTCTCCACACAATCACAGCGCCAAAAGAAACAAACCCCCCTTCCCTCCCTTCCTTCTCTTCCCGTACTTCTCTTCCCGTACTTCTCTTCCCGTACTTCTCTTCGGACCCCAAAAGCCTTCCTCTCCAGATCAAGTGTAACCAACCATGTAAGTGAAATAGGTCATGTGCGTGCGTACGACGGCGTTATGAGGCGCAGGCCAGACATCTTCGGAGCCTTGAAACTTGAAGTGTACGAGGATAATGGATGGATGGATGTTGTGAGATTTTTGAAGTGGGATTACTGTAGGAGGCAGGGAAGTACTGTAAGCAAGCGCTTAAGAAGTCACACCACCACACCTGTGCGCACCAAACTCGTGATTGATTCATAGAATCCTTCTTTCGCAGTGGGCTTTTTGGGGATGGGTGTTGTAGTTACAGTAGTAGGCGAGGAAATTGTAATGAGACGGTGAGAGGATACTATAATATGCTTGCTAGGGAGGAAGAGGGTCAGGTGAGTGAGAAAGGGGGGGATGGAGGTAAATGAACGAAAAGGAGATACAATTCTAGGACTTCACAAGAAAAAGGAAATGAAAAAAAAAGGAAAGGAGAGTAAGAATTTGGGATTTATCGATAGATTTATCTCTCGACATTACAACCCATAAGCAACGATCCGTTACCCATCCCACCATGCACCCACATTAAAGATACGCCGACGCTGATGCTGCTAAAAGAGATTGCTCATCTGTTCCATGTCATGTTCTATGATATATACATCTGTAAATGACCTAAGAGGAGATGTTATATCTTTCCACCTGACCATGTACAGTATGTAGTCTTTTCATCTTCAGGAATGAAGACTATACTTTGCCAAAATTACCACCACGTGGGGGTAGAGACCACGGTACAGCTACCACGACCTATTATCCGTTAGTATATTGTCTTCTCACTCCCGTATAAGGGAATGGCATAGGATAGGATTAAACACACCTCCCCCTCACTATAAGCCCAAAAATAAACACCCATCCCTATCACATAATAAATCGCCGGATTCGTCGCCTGGTACATCAACGCCGCGACTAAAGCACACATCGGCAGCGCCACGAGCCTCGCCTCGATACTGCGGTGGATAGCAGTACCAGCCAGGAATCCCAGCGGCCATTCCCATGCCAGCATGACGAGCCCGGAGATCAGGTTGATGGTTTGCAGGACGGGGATAGGTTTGACGGCCCCGTCTAGGTTCTTGGTCAGGAAGTCCCAGAAGATTTTGGGCCAGAAATAGCCTTCGATCGCTGCTGCTACTTGGTCTGTTGATATAGAGTTAGAGATGTGAAGTGCGTTTTGGGAGAGAAATGAACATACAGATTGCAGCAGTGAGGACGATGAGGCGGGCCCAATGGTTCTTGATGAGTTTACCCATGGTGTATAGTAGTTTCTCTGTTGTCTTCCTGCTCTTTCCCAATTCTTGAAATCCTATTCCCTTCTCCCAAAAGTGTTGACTGGTACAAAGTCGATTAAAGCTTATAGAGTGGTGAAATGGTCCGGGGAAAAGAACGAAATAGGGTATATGGCAAGAATCCGGACCTGCGGACTGGAAGAGAATGTAGGTCGTTGATGAAAAAGAATGTTATCGACGACGACGAGTGCACAGCGCTGGTAGTAAATTCCGGTCACTATTCGTCTGGAAGTTGCGAGGGGATAGTCTATATCTCTGGGCACCAGGACGGGGGTCACTGGGCAACAGATCCGCTTTGTGTCTTGTATCAGACACCAGCCGAGGGTTTCTTCTGCTCTTCCGACCAGGACGGCTTGTTTGTGTAGGCACAGACCATATACTGGGGATATGATCTTCTATGACTGCTGACATCCGGGCGGCGGAGGGAATAGTGGTATGGTATAATCGAGGAAGAAGAAACTGTCAGGGCAGTGTATGATGCGCGAGAGTTTATGCCATGTAATGGGACATATGGAACGGCAGAGTGGACTTTCTAAGCAGAATTCGTCTGATCCGATACAATCTGAAGTGGTAGAGGGAGATTGCCTTATGGAAGTCTGTGAGAGAATAGGGTGTGAGTGTTAGATCTTCGAGTTGAGACGTCTTAGAGGTTTCGAGAGATCTTCTTCAGATGCGATGCGGGAACCCGAGTTTAAGGATGGCAAGGGCAGTAGCAGTGGAGACCAGGCATGACTAGGAGTCTAGGACCATCATCTAGCTAGCAGTTCCGTGTGCGACCATCGAGACCCCGGGAAGTGTCTCTCCCATGAGTTGAAGAAAAAGGCCATGATGCACACTCGTACAGGACGGTCCCATATGCCGCCCACACGGGAAGCAGCATGAGTCTGGCGGATCGAGACACAGAACGGGTAAGATCCAATTCAGGGCCAAGTCCTATAGACCTCCAATGGATCTAAGTTTGAACAGTGGTTTAGCCTATCAGCTGCATATACGGCTGCAATGATGAAGAGGCCTTTCAATGTGGTGGGCGGTAAAATATGCATTGAAGCCATCTGTGGGGAGTGATTGGCGAGACGTTAGAAGTGGGCGCGTAGAGATGGTGTAGCGATGGTGCTGAGGGGTGCAGCAGGGATGGTGTATTCAGTGGAGCGACAAGCATGAGTGACAGGGAATTAGACTACTCAGCTACTGTAGACGGTACGGCAGACCAGGGTGGGGGGGGGGGAGCGAGCCGAGGGACATCTCCGTCAGCTTCTTGATCCTGCCGAGCCTGCCTGACCTGCCTGACCTGCCTGATCTCGATCTTCTCAAAGTTCTCATCAATTCTTGCAAACTGCCTACTGTGCACTTCGGGAGGATAAACATCTCAGAGTGTCACTAAACCCATACTCACTTTGGTTTTCATCTCATAATCACATCTCCGACGTCTAACTGCCATCTGAAATGTTCAGGAGGGATATGAGACGAGGCCCGAACATCGAGCAGTTTTGCATCGCAACGCTCAAACCGCAGCTGTCAGAGGCGATTAGATAACCTATTTGGGCACGACTTTGCCGGGTAATACAATTGCGGTCAATTGCGTGCAGGCTTGTAGCAGGACCAGAGGATGCTTGAAAAAAAATCCTATTTTATCTGATCCGTGGTCCGACTTACTTACACCGCATATCACTGCCCTGGGCCCCCATTCATGGCAATGCCCCATCCATTGCAGGATTTCAAAAATATTGTGCTTTTCTTTGACGCTGGAGGCGCAAACTCAAAACAGATTGTTCTCGTATGGCGGTACAGTACCATACTTTGTAAAATCATCAGATCCTGTGCTTCTGGCAGACCGCTTGCTTCCGCGAGCGTTCCACAAGTACCAATGGCGTTTTTCGATAACAAATACGGTGTGAGCATTCATAGCAATGAAGCTGACGACGATTTATCACACTGTTATCACTATCACAGAGCATCCGATAGCTCAATGTGATAGTGATGTTCTGCAGCTCGACCACGGCCCACGCACGATCACCTGGTTGCGGGGTTTACATGTACTGTGCAGTACTGTACGGTGTGCTCCTGCTCCATACACAGAACGCTATTCCAAGAGCGCCATCTCAGCCTCCAGCGGTTGGAAGTTATCTCCTATTGGTCTAAAAAGTATAGCACAGGGAGGAGCCGCCAATCCATGCAAGCGCTGGACCGACGGCTCGCACGATTCAACCGAGTCGGAGATATTTGGATCACGTCACGAGCACGAGCAGCTTGTCTTGTACTGTAGCTCTAGTAATCAGATGGCTGGGTGGATAAAAGTCGAATAAACTTCGACATAAACTTCGCGCGCAGGCCGAGAACATGTCACCCGTTTATTATTTCGACTTTCGTACGATCGAAGAACATGTCTGGAAGATCTCAAGATTTTTGAGACCCCGGCCCGGCTACCCCGCTCCCGCTGAAGAAATCCAATTTAACCACCGGAATCTAAGAGGTCAGCAAAACAAGCGTATGTAATGGAGGGGGTTGGTGGGGGGAAGAAAGATCTTATCTATTGACAGGGTGAGTACTACTGTACAGTATACTGTAATACTGTACTGTACCTGAGCTGGAGGATCAAATCTTTTTAAGTGCCACAACAAGCCCAAGAAGTTTTATCAAGTGATGTCATTCACGGTTTGCGAGTATAATACTTTGTTGAAATACATGTAGTTTAGTCAAACCCTCAGAGACATCATCTCCAACGACTGTGCGCCCACTGCACAGAACGAGCTTGCTAGCACCAGATACCGATAATCCATATAGCGAAAAGCTTGGAATAGTGAACCTTTCGACACGCATAAAATTCTAACGAAAGAAGCTGCGAATACTTCCTGGCACGATACGACTACTCCTGCCAAGCCCTTTACCTTTCCTTTCCGGCTTTCGCGATTCTGCCGCAATTGAGACCGACTTTGCTCGGGGAGTATTTTCTTTATCTTCAATAGATGAATCTGCAATGAGTGATGGTGCCGGTGTTCTGGTCTGATTTACGCTATTCGCGCTCGAAGTTCTCGGAGGCGGAGTAATAATCCTGTGCCCATCATTTCCCCAGCTCGTCTTGATTTTCAGCACTGCAAGCCTATTCAGCGAGCTAGCAGGACTACCATTGGCTACAACCTGCAAACCTGGAAGGGTTTCAAAGGAGTCCTTCAGAACGTTCTCCCTCTCATCTGGAATCACCGATAACCGTGATCTTGCAGGGTCATCAATGTCCATCGGAACGTTGATAGATATGTGGTCAAGTCGAGTTGGAGAGTAAGACCTCAGAGCATCATTCTCACTAATGGAATCGTCTTCTGCTGTCTTATGTAGGCTGGCCACGCTGCTGGATCTCTTCGTAAAATTGCTTGCAATGCTCGCTACGCTAAGTTTGCGCATCATAGAGCTGGCAGATGTGCGGGCAAGATGCTCACTCCTAGCGCGACTTGACATTCCTGGGTAAGGAAGAACTTCACGGGTCCATACATCTGCAAGAAGCGCCTCGAGCCGCATCCGATCGGCACGAGAAGGAGCGAGAACTGGAGTGCGGTTAGTAGCAAGCAGAGATTGCGACCTGTTGATGTTGGTCGATGAAGCTGACTCTTTGAAGGCGTTCGTGTTCTTGATAATAACCTGACACATTCCTGATATCGAGCCAACAGTCATTGCTCTGTGTATCGACATTCTTCTAGCGATAGTGCCTTCGAATATTAGCTACTTAAAGCTATATCAAGCGAAGTTGCCTTACCGGGCTTTCCAAAGACAGTCCCCATTGACTTGATTGACAGGGACAGAGATGCAAGCGCCGCCTGTTCGCCTGAATCAAGAGGATCCTTTCCAGAATGATCCACAAGTCGGCTTCGCCACTCGAGCTCTTCTTTTTGAGAACAAGCACTCATCGTGACCTCAAACAGTTGGTGGTCGTATTCGAATACCAGCTTCCAAGAAAAGGGAACAGTGTGGCACTGCAGTCCTATTGAAGTCATTAGCATTTTATTGAGAACTTGGCTTTCAAACCTTTGGCGATCATTGTTCTCATCCATGGGAAAACCATCTACTTTTTCTAGGAAAGAGTTGGACACACCTCTGCCATTATCAATCTCTTCGATCCTGAGGTCACTGAGGCCAATACAGGCTTGGACAATGTACACTTGATCTAATCTTGGGGCGGAGGCTAGCAAGAGGAAGTCACGATACAGTAGGATGATTAGGTATTGTCCATCAGCTCCGCTTTTGGTTTGCCAAGAAACATGTAAGACTCCGCAAAGATGGATATGCCCGAGGCCGCGGATGGCAATTTTGGAACGAGTATCAGGCTGTGCTCGATATTAGCAAAACAAACTGAACAGATTGTGCAAGAGGATATATCATACCCTGTCGGGGAAAATAAGACGATCTTGCAGGACCCATGATTTCTCCATCGTTGCTTTCATCCTTGGGTCATCAGTTGCCCGATTAATTTCGGTCGTCGCTTCACGAATTCTGAGGAGGACATTATCGATAGCTAGGTGAGAATTTGGGCAATCGCACACCGGTGTCTGCTTCAACAGCTCTGCAAAAAGGAGCGGATATTTGCACACTCGTTGGATTGGCTGGGTCATCTTTAGTTGAGATTCAGAGTGTCAAATCAAGGATAGAGCTCACCTTCACCAAAAGATCTCCAATTGCGAGAGCCTTCTTGGAATTACCATGCTGACTGTTCATCGAAGAGAGCGACGAGGCCAGTGCTTCGAAGCCCTTCTGATAGACTTCCCATTGAGGTATTGTCCTATACATAGTAGCCGCATCCCTGATCATCAACTCGTATTTGGCGCCGTATTCCTCGTAAATAAAGAAGCGGCTCAGCTGTAGAAAATTCGTAAGTGAACCCATGTGGTGGATATTGATATCGTACCTTGCTGCCAAATATGCGCGCAACTTCAGCTGCGACTCTCGGCTCTGCAGTCAGCCCTGGTATTTTTTGGAGCCAAGACGAACCATGGCCGTTTTCGGGAACCGCATCGAGACTTCGCCATCTGTGGTGTCCTTTTGGAAGCAAAGATAGAGATGACTGATGGTAACCTGGCTGAGTATATTCGGAATGCGGAACAACTCGATGCAAGTCGCCGAGAAGTTCTTCATGCAGTTCGATAATCTCATTGAGGTTTCTGTTGATAGATGCTCGAAGGGCTAACGAAAGGTTTGGGATGGAGGCCAAAAGCGTAACGTAGACCTGATGTTTTAGCGAAAGGCTTGTGGTTCTGAGAAGAGTGCTTACATGTGCAAGGAATTTGACATCTGCAACGTAGCTCTCTTCAGTGCTAATTAACTCTTCAAGAACCCGACGGCGCTGGAGCAAACGAGTTGTGACGCCCTGGTCCACAACAACCCCTCTAGCGAAGGATGAACTGTCTTCAGAGTGTCTGCCTCCTTGTGAAGCTTTGCTGCTACGGTCGGTCCTCTGGTGATGGGATGAAATGCCCGTTCTTCTCGAGTGTGGAGCAATACTGAGGCTTGCAAGGCTGATGCTGGCACTTTTGACGGCTGTGACAAATCCAAAAGAGGAGCCATAAGAGGACTTCTTATGGATCAACTTTTCTCTGGAAGATGGCGAGTTGGGACGCTCTTTTTCCAGAGCCGAACCATTCGCATCACAGCTTACTGTCTGTCTTCGTCCTGCAGCACGTCTTTCGAGTTTCTTCACCCACCTATTGAATGGGAACTCGGAGTTCAAGGGCAGTGATCGATTGACGAAGTCTTCCACATCTTTTGCATCATCCAAAGAGAACCGATTACCTGTGGCGACATTCTCGGTCTGAGTATCGTCTGCGTTGAATGACAAGCCTAATGCAGTAACGTTATCCAAAATATTCCGCTCAAGACTATCACGGCCAGAAGAACTTCCATCGTCGGCATCAAGATCAACTTCGTCAAATGCATCATCTTTGTGTTGCTCCATCGAACCCCTTTGGCTTGGAGGAGGAATTGGCGTTCCCCAGCTTGTCTTTCGGGAGATGTGTGTCGAACTTCGGCGAGAGCATGTCGGGGTTGAGAGGAGAAGATTCGTGCTTTGAAAGGATGCCTCTGACAGATCCATTTTTGAAGCAAGGAACCAAGAAAATGATATTACAAAATTTCCTCCAAGAATGGTCCAAGAAAGACTTGTTGCTTAACAACAGCAAAGTCTGGATAGCATCAAAATAGTTAAGCAAGGGGAAAATGGGATGAAGGTGAAGTGAGGAAGTTTGACAGCTGAGAAGATCAAGAAGTCGCAGACTTAGGGGTGCAAATGATCAAGAACAGAAAGCGCGAAGGAGGGAGTTTTGGGAGTTAGCTGAACTTTCTGTGAAGAAACTTTGACGGTCCCATAGCAACTTCTAGGAGACCATGTATATGATTAGAGATGCGATGATACTAACTGCCTGTAGACAATCCAGAAACCTCTTTGCGAAGGAGCCTACCTACCTCCTAAGCTTTTGTCAAACATACCTATAGCTCACGCGATGTTTAAATCTCGAGTTTGAGGTATGAGCCATTGTCTCTCGTACAAAGTTTGGAAATTAACATAAAGACAGGAAGCGTTTGAAGATGAACGACGAAGTCTTATGTATTACAGCACATCACGTGTATTAGTCATCAATCGCGGGGTCAGCAACGCGTACATACTCCGCAGCCTGCTTGCGAGGCTGAAAGACTCGCAGCGTTTACATTTCTCTTCAACCCCCTAATTTGAAATAGCGTAATGGGTCTGCCATTAAGAATGGAAAACTTACACGCCCCAACGGTTCACTCCGGACCTACTTCTGGCCTAGCCGGCACGAATGGCATCCAAACAAGCGGGCTGAGCCTTACACAACTCCAAGCTAAAAAGGACAATATTGAAGCTGAAATCAGAGCTTTGGGCAGTGTATTAGAATCAGTAGGTTATACCTTGATATATCTAGAGGTCCATAAGCTGATAGAAGATAGCATGGTGTTGATATGAATACAAGGCTCATCACCCCTGATGGATTCCCTCGGGCAGATATAGATGTGGCACAGAGTAGGATCCGTCTGCCAGTGCTTAAGGGTCACTGCTAACGGCATAACAGTTCGAACGACAAGATCACGAATCATATACCTGAAGAACGATTACAAAGCCCTCATGAATGTTATCGAGAAACACATACATGAACATTTTGCGAGGCAAACAGAACTTGCTGCTACGGAGGCAACTACAAATGGCTCGACTCCCGTGGACGTAGACACATCGCCATATTCATCTCGTGTCCAGCAAGCCGCTGGGCCTCCCTTTGCCAAGGTTAACAGCGTTGTGGATGGAAGCCCTGCGGATTCTGCTGGATTGAAAGCTGGGGATGAGATTAGGAATTTTGGTTATGTCAGCCACACGAACCATGATGGCCTGAAGAGAGTCGGGGAGTGTGTCCAGGGCAATGAAGGGGCAAGTCAAAATATTCAAGTCTACCAGTCGATGTTCAAAGCTAATATGTATACAGCGTGAAATTCTCGTCAAGGTATCTCGTTCGCCAGCGTCAGGCGCGGCTCAACGACAGGAACTGCAATTAACTCTCACTCCCCGACGAGATTGGGGCGGCCGTGGTCTTCTGGGTTGCCATATTTTACCGTTGTGAAATATTGAAGCTTGTTGGCATCATTTGGCAGGGTTATTTTGCTTCTTTGAACAAGCGCTGGTGTTCCATGGAAGGTGTTTTGGGGTTTGAAAAGATGTGTTCCACAGACAGTTATAGGTAGCTAAAAAGCATTCAATCTTGGTACCACATAGGAGTATATTCGTCAATCTATCCAGACTTATAAAAGCATCGACTCAGGTAGGGCAATCAGCAAGACCGCTTCCTTGCTGCGTTTCTAGAGGTCAGAAAACGGGAGGTATAAGATCCTTATCCTACATGTTGATGAGCAGAAGGAAGCATTTCTCGTAATTTAGATAGGCTTCCATGTCATGTTGCCTGTAAAATTTACCGGGGCTCCAGATTTTTCGTTCGGGTGTTTGTCTGAATTGCATGACAAAGGAGGGCAAGCCGGGATAGCATTGGTATCATCAAAAAAGCTGTAGTTTTTAATAATTCAACATTTCCAACAAATATGGAAGAAACTTCACAATGTTAAACAAAGGACGTTGAAAATACAAGAAACCCCAGACAACCTAAGCAAGTCACGTGGCATTTCCCGCTCGCTAAAAAACTGTTCCAACGATGAGCGCCTTGCATCGATCAAAACATCCTCGCTCTGGTCAGGTCAAATCACACTCCACCACGTCCACAACCACCACGTCCAGCACATAAAGGTACAGTCCCAGCTCTACTTTCCTCTCTCATCAATATTCTTCGGCGGGTCGTGATTCACCCCTCTTGCGCTAATACCTTTATCGCAGCCTTGGAATACCGTTCCTACCTTGCTATTTACCTCCACTTCCGTGAACCGATACCCCACATCAAACCAAAATGGCTGAAGCAGCACCGGCTGTCCCAACCTTCAAGCTTGTTCTTGTCGGAGATGGAGGAACTGGAAAGGTATGTAGTATGGCCTGTTGAGCGTGCCGTCGGTGGAAGACCTACTGCAGGCGCATATCGTCTTTCCCCGCGGCGGTGACGCACTTTGCCATCGTTCAACTTCTAACAGCACAACAGACTACGTTCGTCAAGCGTCATTTGACCGGAGAATTCGAGAAGAAATATATCGCGACCCTTGGTGTAGAAGTCCACCCTCTGGGCTTCAGCACGGTATGTTTATCAGCTACACCTGCCCAACCAGCCGCTAACCATTCGCAGAACTTAGGCAACATTCAATTCGATGTCTGGGATACCGCAGGACAAGAGAAGTTTGGGGGTCTTCGTGATGGATACTACATCAACGGCCAATGTGGTATTATCATGTTCGACGTTACTTCCCGCATCACCTACAAGAACGTTCCCAACTGGCATCGTAAGTTCCACTCATCAATAAGGTTGTCTGTTCGAATATACTAAGTTCCTTCATCCAGGTGACCTGGTCCGCGTTTGCGAGAACATCCCCATCGTCCTGACCGGAAACAAGGTTGATGTTAAGGAGAGAAAAGTCAAGGCGAAGGCCATCACTTTCCACCGGAAGAAGAATCTGCAATACTACGATATCTCTGCGAAGTCCAACTACAACTTTGAGAAGCCTTTCCTCTGGCTGGCCCGTAAACTCGTTGGCAACCCTGCTTTGGTATGATGGAACACATTTACTCTTGCCAAGATTAGTACTAATGATATCATAGGAATTCGTTGCTGCTCCAGCTCTTGCCCCACCCACCGCTACTGTCGACCACGCCCTGCTCCAGCAATACCAGGAAGAGATGAAAGTGGCTTCCGAAATGCCACTCCCAGACGAGGACGATGCCGACCTGTAAACATCCTACATCATCCCAACAAGGCATTTGCCGTTTCCTCTTAGCAGCATCTTAGACAGTTGTCTTTCGGCGATATTTGCATTTTTGTCGGTCGGTCTGGCAATTAGAGGCAGATGGTTGGCAAGGACTCCCTCCTTTTGTTTCATGGCATGGATAAGCTTCAATATGCAGCGGGCATATTGAAGCAGGGTGGATTGGGACTTTTATGAGCAATGAACCACCTCGTCTTGAGGTAACACCTTCGAGATTTCCGCTGCAGTATGCAGCTTATGTAGCTAGACCATGAAAAGCATTTAGTCTTTGACACAATATGGAGCACAACTTGGTGCTAACGTGACTGAACAGTACCGCCGCAGGCAGTACTTTACACAAGTCCACAGGGTGTTGTGGCTGAACTGTCGATTATTATAATTAAACGTTTGTGGTCCTACTGCGGAGTAGAATATCATGAAATCGCCGTCCGACTATCTGCCAGACTAGCCCTGGAAGCCAGCCAGCCCCCGCATTCATGACTTTACCCCTCACCTGCAGTCAGCATGTTTTCTTCTCACTTTCCCACCCCTCAACCAACGAGTGTTGTCGATCGACTTGGTCCAAAACCTATCGATACCTATCCATATTTTGTTTCTTTCTATGAGTAGTTGGGCAATTTTACAAGAAGCTATAGGAGGTTGCTTGCTATACTAGGAGTACTCCGTAGGAGATTTGAATGTCCTGAATACCCTGTACCTGTTATGTCTGCGAGGCGTGGATTTGCAGGGTGTAGCTTCTGCACAGCTCCACCAGTTCCCAAGAACATTCGATGATCCTTGTCTGTTCCTTGGCATGTCCCAACCTCCTCTGTGGACTTCTCCACATCACAACGGGACCTTCCAAATCAACTCTAATCTCATTGCAATCTACCGGCGGTCCCGACCGCGCCGCAGCTCAAAGCTCTGTTTACGGACATTTTGGCATCGTATCCGCGGACTGTTATCACAAATCCCGGTTCTCTCTCTCTTGTATCCATGCTCATACGTCAGTCTGAAGCTTCTTTTCGGGTGATTTTCCCATCTATTCGTCATTGTGTCAGTCAGCGCAAGCAAGCATTGCGCGAGAAGGCACTTTATTGTTGTGCTACCTGAACCATGCTTTTACACTGTCTAAGGTATGCAAACAGGCATTTCTGCTGGTGCCAGGAACATGCTTCCCCGAGAGGCAGGTCTGCTAGGATGTGAGTGATAGATGCGGGCAGCTATTGCTACCATGAGCTATAAAACGGGAGCTCCCCGAAATTCACCGTAGGATTTACCCTCTGTGAAAGTAGCAGCTGTGTGAAAGTACACCTCCAAAGTAGCTTCCGTAGTTCAGAGATCCAAGTTCTCTTCGACAAAGCACCAATTGATCTCCCAGAAGCTCTGTTCCAATCCCCACGATGAAGTTCTCACTTGCATCCTCGCTGGCGCTTTTAGTGGCCGTCAATGAGGCGAAGAATGTCCAGCGAAATATCCAAGCTCGTTCTTCATACAATCCCAAGCGTGCTCGACAGCTTCCAGCAGACCCGGTGGGCGTGAAAACAATCACTACACCCCAAAATATAACCATCAGGTATAAGGAGCCTGGGAAGGAAGGAGTCTGCGAAACTACACCGGGAGTGAATTCCTACTCAGGATATATCGACCTCGATGTGCGTACCTCTGGCATCCTCCAAACATTCTTTCGAATTATTACTGACAAACTAAAAGGAAAACTCTCATACATTCTTCTGGTTTTTTGAAGCGAGACACAATCCGAAGGAGGCACCTATAACTCTCTGGCTTAATGGCGGGCCTGGTTCAGACTCGATGATTGGACTTTTTGAGGGTATGCAGACTGAACTTGTGCTTTTGCTTTGCTTCACTAACACTGGCAGAACTCGGTCCCTGCCATATCTCCAAAAACCTTTCTTCATACGTCAACCCTTACTCCTTCACCGAAATCTCCAACGTGCTCTTTTTGTCGCAGCCATTGGGTGTTGGCTTTTCATACTCGGAGGAAGAAGCTGGGACCATTAATCCTGGTAAGTCGCCTATACGTTGGATTTGTGGCGTCTTATGAGCCTTCGCCTTAAAGACAATTATGTGGTGGTAAGGCAAAAGCTGACAAGTATTATAGTTGATTATTCCGTCGAAAATTCAAGTTTCGCGGGTGTTGATGGAAGATATCCGGTGGTTGATGCCAGTATCCTAGACACTACGGATCTTGCTGCTATTGCTTCTTGGCATGTGCTACAAGCTTTCCTCGGCGGGTTACCAAGCCTTGATTCGAACGTCACTTCGAAAGAATTTAATTTGTGGACAGAAAGGTAATGTCTCATAGGCATAGTCTTGAAGCGTTGACTAACGAACTCAATAGCTATGGTGGACATTATGGACCTGGTCAGCCAAAATTTCTCCAAGATATCTCACAATCATCTCTAACATCAGAATAGCATTCTACAATTATTTTTACGACCAAAATCAATTGATTGAGAATGGGACGAATCAAGGAATTGCCCTCAATTTCAACACGCTAGGTGTCATCAACGGAATTATTGATGAGGCTATTCAAGCTCCCTAGTGAGTTTCAGACGCCCAAGGTTATCCTACAGTTCTAACTTGTCTCTTGTATAGCTACCCCGAGTTTGCTGTCAATAGTATGTCTTTCACAAATCTCCCTTCGCGAACATGGTGCTAATTATACGCTCAAGACACCTACGGAATTAAAGCATATAACGACACGGTGTACGATTTTGCAAAATTTGCGTTAAAGTAAATAGCTCGGGTGATTGACCTCATTTGATTGGAACTGACTTCTATCTAGTATGGCAAACGGTTGCTTATCTCAGATCGAGTACTGCAGAGCTACCAATATTTCTTCTGCGACTGACTACGCTATCTGCACCGAGGCAGCGAACTTATGTAGGGATACCGTTGAGGGTGTCTACTACAGTATTGGAGAGCGTGGTACTGTGAGTTTGTTAAGACCTTCCATGAAAACATACCTAACTGTAGTAGTATGATATCCGTCATCCATATGACGACCCAACTCCAGAGAGCTACTTTGTAGATTATCTCAACTTGCCGTCTGTAGCGAATGCGCTCGGTGTAAACCTCAACTACACTGAAGACGCAAACAACGATGTCTATTATGCCTTCCAACAGACTGGAGACTTCGTCTTCCCAGATTTTAAAGACGACGTGGAGTTGCTTTTGAATAACAGCGTCCGAGTTGCTCTCATTTATGGGGATGCTGATTACATCTGTAACTGGTAATTATGCACTCTCTTGGATCTAATATCAAAATTGACATGTGCGCAGGTTCGGTGGTGAGGCCGTCTCGCTGGGCGTCGACTACACGCACAAGGAGGAATTTGCAGCAGCAGGGTACACACCTTTCTTGGTAGATGATACCGAGTATGGTGAAGTAAGACAGTATGGGAACTTTTCTTTCCTTCGTGTGTACGAGGTCAGTTCCTTCCCGTCCAAGTTCTCAAAGGAATAATGAGCCTGACAATCATCCAAAGTCTGGTCACGAGGTTCCTTACTACCAACCAAAAGCAAGTCTCGAATTGTTCAAACGCGTACTCCTCCACCTAGATGTCGCAGACGGAACCATTCCAATCACAGGAAACTTTTCAACATCGGGTGATGCACATGCCACGTAAGCAACCCTCCTCTTGGTTCCTCTCCGATTTTGCTATGTGGAAGGCCTCGACAAGTGTTTCATTCTTCCGACTCCTACTCTTTGCAGGGAACACAATACTGATAAATCCTAGTCACACTAATTCTTTCGTCCCTCTGCCATCAACGTCGAGCTCTGCAAGCGCTTCCGCTTCAGCAGCACTGCACCAGCCGATTATTCCGAGAAAGTTGTAGATGGAGAAGAAAACGCAAAGCTATAATGATAATATGACAAATAATGCCCTTGGTTAGTCTTTGTTGGAAATAATACAATAGACTTTTTCAATGTCCAGACTGAGCGATAAGATTCGCTTTCCTCGTCGTGAGGAATCAAGTCGCAGCCGCAAGTTTGTTTGTGCTGGCATGCGTTCTGATCTACAGTTGTGCATATTTTCTTGCCCAGTTCGTCTTGATATTTTAAAAGGGTGTCGGTTTACTCCAGCTTCGGCGAAGTGCTACACCCCTGGACGACTGTATTGGTAGACAATTCTGCTGAGGGAAGAGGCTGGTTTGACCAGCCATCGACAAATTGCCTGTTAAAGCTATGCCTGATGCCACCAAATATTTGACATACGACACTGGAAAGGAGGCTAATGAAATTGGTAAATCGTGCATGAAAAGCGGATAATTTTTGTCTCTAGGAACCTCGTCTATTTTGTAAAGTGTTAGCTAGACATAGGTGGGGATGAATATTTAGTGAGTCAGAAATTGATAAGGGTTTTGAGGGTTGAAGAGCAATTTTATACGGATAAGTAGCACTTTGCAAAGAACAAAAAGGTACCCAGAAGGTATAGAGGCAATGCGAACTTTCTTGGAGGAGAGAACATAAAGAACGCTTCAATTGCTGCACGGAATCGAAGCGGGTAGAAGCAAATATCATTGAGATTCCGAGACTGCGGCTTGTAAGAGCAAGCAAGACACATTCAAGGTCGTATTTCTACGTCTAGGCGTTCCAGATGACAATCCTTCCATCCACACCACTCGCTATGACTTGTTAATATGTTTCTATATGAGAATTTAGAAATACTTACTGCTGAACTTCTTAACAGCACCACCCGAAGCCTCATAGACTCGGATCGTACTGATAGTATTTTGATGAACCGTTTTCAACTGGGTGTCATCTTTAGTCTTGCCTTTTAAATCCATTTGCTTGAACATGTTGAAGGCTGATTCTTCCCGTGCATCTCCAAGTCCTGGACGTCCTTTCGACTCTAAAGAGCCAGTGAGCTGCCATCCGCCTTCGCTGCCTTTGAAGCGGTATGCTTCACAGTCATAACCCGCTGCAATAATCTCACTCTCACCATTCCAGATGAGACTCATGAATGGTAGCAGTTGGGTACTGACACTAACAACGGCTCTTGGAGGTTGATCTGCCCCATTGGGATAGACAACGGTGATACTGCTATCATGAGCAGCAAATGCGAGAGCATCTCCACTGGGGGAAAATGAGACTGCATGAACCCAGCCTGCCGAGTTATTGAGATATTCTCCACAGACAGTGTTGAAGGGCAAACGCTCTCCCCATACACCCGGTTCCGGTCTAGTATCGACACCTTTGATGAAGCTGGAAAAGACCCTCGCATGTGCATCAGTGGAACCAGCAGCCAAAAGGACTGAGTTTGGATGCCAAGCTACAGTGGTAATGGTGCTTCGGATAGGCTTTTTGATATGTTTTGATACCCACCAGTCGTTCTCTTCCTCAAAGTAGCATACCGCAATGACCCTGGCACCGGATCCTACGGCGAACTTCTCTTCGGATGGAGACCATCGCACAAATGTAGCTGCACGGTTGATTCGGAGGAGGACGAGTGTAGGTTTGTAGCCAGTAGGAGAAGGCTCCCAGACCAAGGCATTTCGATCTCGAGGGGAATTAGCATTTTCACGAGCATGGTGTTCCAGTATGACACACCTTGCGAACAGGTCACAATCCTCCCGCTCTTCAATGCAATATCAACACTGGTGACGGTCTTGTCATGGCCCTTGAGTTCATCCTTGAGCTTGAATCCAGCCCCAGTCCGTCCGTAGAGTTCAACGTTGGTGTCACGCGCAACGGCCAACGTTTGCTTGTCTGCGGAGAAAGAGTGATCCGCGATCGGGTGGTGGAATAGGTGGTGAACTTCTGGTGCAGCCATTTTAGTAGAGTCGTCTTGATAGGAGGAGCTCTCTACTATCAAGTGGTTTGAAGAAGTATTGGTGTGGATGTTGGATGCTGGATGTTGGAGAGTTGATGTCGCAAGCTCGTACTATAGCGGGGTTGCCTGAACCCACCGTCGAAATTCTTGAGCCTCAATTGTCCTCGAACGTGAAAGCGCGTCTTCCCCCACCATTCTCCCCCACAACCACGACTTCAAAATGCAGGAAAAGAAAGTCCCGGCATATGCGCCAAATCAATCGTGAGTTGGCTTATCTTTTGAGGAGAAACATATCTAACTTGCTCAAGACTGTACATCACCAACCTCCCCTCGTCGAAAATCCAGAAAGAAGACTTGCGAAGAGAGCTCTACATCCTGTTCGCTACCTATGGCCCAGTCCTCGATGTAGTCGCCTTACGGACAATGAAGATGCGAGGTCAGGCGCATATTGTTTATCGGGATATACAGACGGCAACCCAGGCGATGAGATCTCTGCAAGGATTTGAGTTCTTCGGCAAAGAAATGGTGAGCTCTCTACACCTTCTTTGAGGATTATAGCTAATGTAGGACCTTCTCTTCAGCAAATACAATATGCCAAGTCAAAGTCAGACATGATTGCAAAGTTGGACGGTACGTTTAAAATGCCAGCTGCCGCGGCGGGAGCTGTTACTGCTACGGAATTACAGCAAAGTATTTTCAATGCGCCACCCTCCGCCTCTACCGCATCAAATACCACTGGAGCAACTAGCGGAACTTTGAAACCACCTACTGGGAGTGTGGACCATGCTATGGAGGATGCGAGGAGCCCGACCACAAGTGCTGCTGGCCAGAAACGGAGGAGAGATGATGAGGAGGAAGAAGATGATAGCGAGGAGGATGTTGCTATGGAAGAAGACAGTGACGACGAGTAGATTCGTGAGAGTTGGTTTGCATTTCAAGGTGTTTGGAGTTGGAGAGGTAATGTGCGACATAAAAAGTGTTCCACACGAGCAAGATACCAGACAGGAAAAGAATAAGTCATATTTGACTATATAAACGCCTTAACCATATTGATAATGCACGGGGTGTCCATTTTTAACACTTTCCTTTCGTTGACTAAAATGTTGTACCTTCCTTTATGCCTCCTCTGCTGCCATCTCAGGAGGTATCCATAAACCGACACAGCCTCCAACCAGCCCAAGCCAAATCATCAAGTAGTTAGCCATTGTGCAGTCGAAACTTTCCATGGCCTCCTTAGTCTGGCATGGATGGATGAAGAAAGCTGGGACGTCTGTAACGGGATGCGGCTGCAATAGAATTAGTATCACTTGTACGCCAGTGAAGAAAGGGGCAAACTCACCGCAGCCGAAATTCCACCTGTAAATCCCGCAGCCCGAAGTCGACTCTTGTACCCCGGCGGTACAAGGTATCGGTAAACTGACTCCAGGTTAAAAGTAGGCTCGCCCATAGGAAGGTCGTGCAATGTGAACCACAATGTGGGCATGTTGTAGGTTGGGTGCAAATGAACCTCATAAGTCACATATGGCTGGTCTGAATGCAAGCTATATCGGGGTAGAGCACCACTATCCATGGCCCCTCCATGTTGATTCTGCAGCTGAGGGCGAAGTGCTTCCTATCTGATGTGTTAATGCCCTACTCCTGGAACTCCTACTCGTTTTGAGACTTTGGAAGGAACCACGAACCTGGTCTGCATCTTCAGCAGCAGTTAACATGTCAACATCCACCCCGGGCCCATCAAGATCACTATTGAGTTTTTCAAAAGCTAGTGAGAGATCATCTTTCTCTTCGGGGAGCTGAAGCAGTCGAAGTATCTCGATGTAGGAGCTCCCAGTTGTTAGAGTCCTTCGTAAGCGGATCTTGAAGATCTTTCTTGTTGGGCCCAGCTCAGCTTTGACATACTTCCGGTCGAAGAACGCACACACAAGTTCGAACTCTTCTGTTGTAAGGAAAGGCCATTGACGGTAGTCCCCTCCACATGCCATGGTGGGATGGATCAGAGCGAGAGTTTAACTCGTGAACCACTAGCCTCCAGACCGTAGAAGCAAAGAGTGTATCAATGAGGAGATACAAGTTCTTTGATACCAGGGTGGATTTCGCTATTGAACTTTAGTTACTGTAAACATATGAGGGGATGAGGCTGACTAACTTACGTCTAGATAGCAGATTGATCCTCGTCGTTGGCGAGTAGAATATTATACTTGCATGCTTAAAAAATTCGAAGTCTTAAGTCCCGTTGTTGTTGACTATGCTATAGAATATAATAGAGGTATTAGAGTAGCTGGACAATTTTGTTAGGTATTGGTTCTTTCAAATATGGAACTCGCGAGACTCACTCGTGGTTCACCGCGTTCCCACAAACTAGAAGAATTAATACCTTATTCGAAAGAGAATGAATAGACGGGTTCTACAGCTAAATTGGAGAAAGAAAACAATGACAGGGAGTACTGCCGAACTACTTACGAGTCAAAAATCCGTTCGAGTTCCAAGGAGCTAGCTAGATTGACTTTCCTGAGCTGATACAATAGTTCTCACGGATCACCAAATGATTCAATCCAGGGGATGCATTTATTACTTTCTATGAATTTGTAGATTTGCTCATCCACCTCAATGCAGCTTCTGGGATTGAGTGTTACTCGAGTAGATTCTTTAATACCTAGCCCTAGCCTACTGTAGGTAGTTAACCCCAGATTTCATAAGGTGACGAGGCTGAAGATCACTTTCCACTAGTCGCTAAATGCGGCCGATCTAGCCAAGGACAACGTGTATTGTACTCGTAACCGATTCCTCTACTACCACAATCCCGTCCAATATCTCTGGGCTCTTTCCTGCGTTGTAATTGTACCCTTATGCTTGTACTATAGTCGCTCCTTACAGTTATGATATGAACGTTCGCGACCCTTTCAACCTCCACCGGTCGCCTGCCTACCACATTCTCCGAGGAAGTGCCACGCGGACTGCGGCGAACGTCAAACAAAGAGTTGTCGAGGTTGGCACACAAGCTTTCGAGACGGGGAAGCAAGCCGTCGAGGATATGTCAAGTTTTTCGATACCAAAAAATGTACCTTCGTTTACAGATCCGCAACGTGAACTAGAAAACCGAGCTTGGGGAGCGTCAGGAGTAACGGCTAGGACAAACGCACATTCGAACGGAGGTGTAATAAGTGACATGCAAGACCGCGTGGGAGGCTTCTTTGAAAAGACCAGAGGGGATCTGCCAATGTACAAGGATAAGCCTTACTCGTACGCAGCCTCGCGGAGGCAACGACCGGTTTGGAGGCGGAAAAGGACATTTGGCATTGCTGGGCTCTTTGTCTTCATTCTATTCTACTTTCTTGGATACTTCGGAACTCATGCCGAGGCATCTAAGAAGGCCAAAAGCACCTGGAGCTGGTTGAAAGGGCCGGAGAAGAATGTACAACAGGTCGATTGGCTGGAACGAAGAGAAAGGGTCAAGGAGGCTTTCATCTTGAGCTGGGACGCTTATGAGAGATACGCTTGGGGTATGTCAAACAAACATAGGCTTGGAAGACTGCAACAGAGTCTACCTTATTACACGAGGTTGTGCACGTTCTAATGTTCTCTCATAGGCTATGATGAATTTCACCCAATCTCCAAAAAAGGAAAACAGATGGCCCCGAAGGGCATGGGATGGATCATAGTGGATGCTTTGGATACGATGATGCTCATGAATCTCACGAGCAGGTTAACCCACGCACGGGAATGGATTTCTACGAAGCTCGATTACGACCAAAACCAGGAGGTCAACACTTTCGAAACCACTATTCGGATGTTAGGGGGACTTCTTTCGGCACATTATTTATCAACTGAGTTTCCAGAAATGGCACCTTTAACAGATGATGATGAAGGAACCCCAGGCGAAGACCTTTACCTGGAAAAGGCAAAAGATCTAGCTGACCGATTGATGGGAGCTTTCGACTCACCTTCAGGAGTGCCATATGCTAGTGTCAATTTGCAAAAGGTGCAAGGCATTCCGTCACATGATGATGGTGGAGCATCCTCCACAGCAGAGGCAGCATCCTTGCAGCTAGAATTGAAATATCTGACGAAGCTCACCGGAGAAGCCTTCTATTGGCAGAAGGCAGAAAAGGTGATCCAGGTGATTGATGATAACGGCATGGAGGATGGGCTCGTCCCAATCTACATCTACGCACATGATGGCCGCTTCCGAGGAAGTAATATCAGACTTGGGAGCAGAGGAGATTCTTATTACGAATATCTCATCAAGCAATTCCTTCAAACATCAAAAGAAGAACCTATATATGAGGAACTCTGGGATGAATCGCTTGCCGGTGTCCGAAAGCACCTCATCACGTATTCCAGCCCGTCACAATTTACTGTTCTGGGAGAGCGACCTGAAGGCCTTGCCAAACCCTTGTCTCCAAAGATGGATCATCTTGCATGCTTCATGCCAGGTACTATCGCACTGGGTGCCACTGGTGGTATTACGGAAAAGGAGGCTAGGAAGCTCCCAACATGGTCCGCGAAGAAGGATGAAGAGATGCGACTTGCGCGCGAATTAACGCATACTTGTTGGGCCATGTACAAAGCTATGGCCACGGGACTCGCTGCGGAGATCACGCATTTCCATGTTGACGAGCCAACTTTACCTGAATCAGCATCCCACAAAGCCCCTGAAAATCTTGATGACGAAGAGAATACTGAATGGAAGAACGACTTAGTGATCAAAGATAACGACGTTCATAATCTACAGCGACCCGAAACCGTCGAAACGTTGTTCTACATGTGGAGGATAACAGGAGATACAATGTATAGAGAATGGGGATGGGATATGTTCAAATCGTTTGTCAACTACACAGCCGTCGAAGACGGAGGTGGCTTCACGAGTTTATCAAACGCAAATATCATTCCCCCACAGACAAAAGACAACATGGAAAGTTTCTGGCTCGTACGTACCAAATTACCAATTCTTTTTTCAAGAAATTAGGAAATGATCAAAGCTAATAATCAGGCAGGCGGAGACTCTTAAATATTTATATCTCCTATTCTCCGATGACGACCTACTTCCTCTTGACACAATTGTCATCAACACAGAGGCTCACTTTTTCCCGCGGTTCAAGCTTGGCCCGTTAAACAAGACTGGTTGGCAAAGAAAACCGCGTGGTCCAGACGGGAAAATCATACCTGAACCGCCATCGAAGAAGACCGAATCACCTACAGTGGAAGTGAGGACTGTACAGCCGGTGGAGCCGGTGGCATCAAGCGCGGGGGTTTGAGGGTAAGGATACAAGGATGGCTTGTAAATATGGATAGGATGGGCACGATTTTGAATGAACTGAAATTATGGGCGTTGGGGCCTTTACTACGGCATTTTGAGCGAGGCGAAAATAGTATACTTCGATGCTTCATAGACTCCTTGCGAATGACAAGCCGTGCGCGTTTGACCGAGATAAAAATAATCTCTAGATTTCCTCTATATGATTTATCTTCTATAACAAACAATTACTATGGAATAGTTTCATCACCGTGATAGCAGACACAAGCTGCTGGTTTAGATGTGCCTAATTCTGTTCTTTATGTCAAATGTTACCTACATCCGAGGTCGATGAGGGATGATATCGTGACATAGTCTTAATAGCGATGCAATCTACCTTTCTGAGACCAGAGCCCACCCAAGTATGTTCAGCATGAAATCGCTCGGCGAGTATACACCAAAGCAGGAATACAAGAGGAGAGCTGGATCCTTCACTCAGTCCTTGTTTTAGCTCGTTGGATGCCCCACCTCGATAAACATCTTAAAAGTAATGCTAGAAGGTTCAAGAGATATCACTCAGCCAGGGCAAGCCGAGTTTCCTCATCTCAACCGCCAATTGGAAGAGATAGTCCAGACTAGAATACGTCAGCAGAGTTTCCCTCCATGAAAAGAGGTCGATCAAACCTCTCAGCCTGCGTCTTCGCCTTATGCACCGTCTCTCCCCATACATAAATCCCATGCCGCCTAACCAGAACCGCATACGTATCCGGATATTTGTTCATCGCCTCCTCCAAGCTCTCCGTCAAGTCTTCTTCATGTGGTGTATTCTCAATAACTGGTATCTTCAATGTATCATGATATCCCAGATTCCCTTGCTTCTGAAAGCCCTTTCCAAACCCCTTGATCTGCTCGATATTGTTGATCTCAAATAAATCCGATTGCACAGTCTCAAGCAAGAGAGTAACGAGGACCGCCCATTGCGAATGTGTATGAATACAGCATCCCGCGTTTCTCTTTGTGAAGGCTGCGATGAAGAGCGGCGTGCATTGGGAAGGTTTGAAGGCCGGCGGAGAGCGCAGATATATTCGTTGCTTGGGGTCGACTTGTTGAGAAAGAGCGAGGACGTATATATCTTCAGGCTTCATCAGTTCTTTCTGAACGCCAGATGGCGCGAGATATACAAGATCACTGTGAGAGGATGAGCATCCATACGGTTGGCTTCGCCGCGAGACACCTACTCGTTACGAATGCTTGCGCCTCCTCCAGTACCGGTAACCCATCCTAATGTCCAAAATTTGCGACATAGCTCGGGGATGAGGTTTGCGGGGTGTTGGCTGTCGGCGGATTTGATCAGGTGGTCGTTGTTACCCGTTGGGTCCGGTTGATCTTCTTGGTTAGACATTATGAAGGGGTGCGTCCTTGATAATCCCAATTAGGAAGTTTGGCAGGCAGGAATTCAACTGTATTAGGAAGTTGGTGGTTGGTAGAATTTAAGGATGCTGTTATAGTTATTTTATTTATCCCCACAATCTAGGGGTGGGGCACACCGGAAGTACTTCAGAGATGTAAACACGTACATTCAAACATGATGAAATAAAGAGGATTGAAGGGAATTAGGCTAAATGCTACCAACACCAACACATATATAGTTCCCGGAAACTTGGAGATTTTTGGAATGAGGTAGTCCAAGCTGTAGTTGCTCAAGTTGGGTTATGCTGAATCTAAGGCTTCTTGCATTGCAGTGAGGCTCGTCTCGTCATGGTTTAGCTTGGCTTGACCGCCCAGGCGACAGTTCAAACCGTTGTTGAAATAACGTCTATTTCAGAAGCTGAGAATAGAATGTTCATATAAGAAGATTATGATAGATGCAATTTATATAAATACTGCATCTTTACCAAAGGACACTTTTCATATCCAATAAAAAATAAATCCCAGCTTGTAGCCAGATATCATTATGTGCTGTGGTCGGACGCTTGTAGTACAATGCCGGCGGGAGAGCTCCGCAACACAGCTACTTTAATCCTTGCTCTCCAAGAGGACAGGTGGTAATTTCATAGTCGTCTCCGCACACCGATTCATAAACTCCTTCTTAGCCTCCGCCCTTCATCCTCTCTTGTCTTCTACATTCCACTCCATTCTCTGCTCTACTCTGCGCTCTGGAAGCAAACACCAATACGCAAAGTCTTCTTTCAATAGTTGACTGCTGCTCCCTCTACTCGCCTTGATCTAGAAATCGCTCTTCCTGACCAGCTTCGACATCATGCGTTTCCCCGCAGCCGCTATCTCAGCAGCAGCTCTGCTGGCAGGTTCTGTCAATGCAGATGCTCAGTCTGTCCTCAGCGAAGCCAGCTCCTCCGTCTCCAGCGTTGCCAGCGATGCTTCCTCTGTCGTTGAATCCGCTACCTCGGGCCCCGAGCTACCAACTTTCACTGTAAGCTCCCAATACACGCAGCGCCCGCGCATTGATTCTTGTCAATTAACATGCTAATTTTACTCTTTACAGCCTACAACCATCAAGGGTGATTTTGTTGAGCAATTCACAGACGATTGGGACGCGCGATGGAAGCCATCCCATGCCAAGAAGGACACCAAAGGCTCCGCTAAAGAAGATGAGGAATGGGCATATGTTGGAGAATGGGCTGTTGAAGAGCCACACGTATACAAGGGAATGGAAGGCGACAAGGGTCTTGTTGTCAAGAACGCTGCAGCTCACCATGCCATCTCAGCCAAGTTCCCCAAGAAAATAGATAACAAGGGCAAGACTCTGGTTGTCCAGTACGAGGTCAAGCTCCAAAGTGAGTATATTATCTCTGACTAAAGATTATTTGCATTGCTAACAATCGTTCAGATGGTCTCGAATGTGGTGGAGCTTACTTGAAGCTTCTCCGTGACAACAAAGCTCTTCACCAGGATGAGTTCTCCAACGTCTCCCCCTACGTTGTCATGTTCGGTCCCGACAAGTGCGGTACCACCAACAAGGTCCACTTCATCGTCAACCACAAGAACCCAAAGACTGGCGAGTACGAGGAGAAGCACCTATCAGCCCCCCCAGCCGCCCGTATCCTCAAGACCTCCGAGCTCTACACTTTGATCGTCCACCCTAACAACACTGTTCACATCAAGTTGAATGGTGAGCAAGTCAAGGAGGCCAACCTCTTGGAGGACTTCCTTCCTCCATTCAACCCCCCCGCCGAGATCGACGACCCTAAAGATTCCAAGCCTGATACTTGGATCGACGAGGCCAGAATTGCCGACCCTGAGGCGACGAAACCTGAGGACTGGTATGTATACTCGCATGGTGTCTTGTTGAGAGCTGAGCTCCTAACTTGCCCTTTAAAAGGCTAGCGCTAACTTGTCTAAAGGGATGAGGATGCGCCATTCGAGATCGTTGATGAGGAGGCTACTATTCCTGAGGATTGGTTGGAGACTGAGCCTCTTACTGTCCCTGATCCAGAAGCATCCAAGCCAGAAGATTGGGACGAGGAAGAAGATGGAGACTGGGTTGCCCCAACTGTCCCTAACCCCAAGTGTGATGATGTCTCTGGCTGTGGCAAGTGGGAGAAGCCAGTAAGTGCCCAAGCACTCCGCAAACCCTCTTCAATGCTAACCACATCGTTTAGACAATCAAGAACCCAGCATTCAAGGGCAAGTGGACTGCACCTTACATTGATAAGTACGTATTTTTTTTCTTTTGTCGTGCTGGGAGTTTGTTTCACCACACGGGATATCCTTCACACACCTAAACAGTCTAAATGAACCAAAAGCTGACTATCCGACTAGCCCTGCGTACAAAGGTGTCTGGGCCCCAAGAAAGATCAAGAACCCTGCATTCTTTGAGGACAAGACTGTAAGTTACTTCCCAGGCCGATATTTAAATCACGTGATGATTCGAAAATGTATACTGACTTTTTGATTAGCCCGCCAACCTTGAACCAATGGGAGCAATTGGTTTCGAAATCTGGACCATGCAGAACGACATCCTCTTCGACAACATCTACATTGGTCACTCTGTCGCAGATGCTGAGAAATTCGCCCAGGAAACTTTCTTCGAGAAGCACCCTATCGAGCAACTCATTGAACTTGCCGAGAAGCCCAAGGTTGAGGATAAGCCAAAGTCTCCTTCTGACCTCGTCTTTTTGGATGACCCCGTCCTATACGTCAAAGAGAAGCTCGACCTGTTCTTCACCATCGCCCAGAACGACCCCATCCAGGCCGTCAAGTTCGTCCCTGAAGCCGCCGGTGGTATTGCCGCAGTTCTCGTCACTCTTATTGCTATTATCGTCGGTGTTGTCTCACTGGGTGGATCTACCCCACCTCAAGTAAAGAAAGCAGCGGACAAGGCCAAGGCTACTGCCACTGATGCCAAGGACAAGGTTGCGGAAGCTGTGTCAACTGGAGCTGAGAAGGCTCAGGAAGCTACCAAGCGCGCTACTAGAAGCTCGTCGTAGATTGTCGGGAATGAATGAAGTATAATGATGAGAAGAGATAGCGTCGCAAAATAGCGGCGAGGTGGAGGTTTTGATGGGCATTGGTCGTCACATTCGCACTCGCATTTGCATTTCCCGTTCACTGATGTGATTTTGGTGTTCGATAATTCGGCGGATGTGTATTTTAGGCGCACAAAATATGAAGCAAATCTTTTGATTTATCGCCCGCGTGTCCATTTATGTATGAAGTTATGGGTGCGGTTTCGGTCAACTACCAAATAAACGAATTATATCAGCGGTCTTTCTATTCGCTCCCATGGAATTTATATGATGGCGCACGCAAAGCTGAGAAATCCAACGCTACCAAATAACTCCCTTCAATATGCTCAAATGGATCGATCTCAAATATTCATTCGGAAGAAAATTCATATGCATGCCGTTAGATTTCCGCGCCCGCTCGTCCCACCCCTATCTCCCAAATTCCAAACTCGGCACAATTACAGGTCCGTATTTCGTCGGTGGGCTGAAGCCGCCATCTCCCTGAACCACAAAATCCACTGCCAGGCTCAGCTTCGTCAATCCCTGCTGTCCGCTATGCACACTGTTTGCGTATTGTGTGCCTGCAATCGCTTCCGGGTCATATGCTACAAAGGCGACGTAGTTTCTCCTGCCCATTAGCTTCTTCATTTCTCGAGGACCGCCATTTGTATCCGTTTGGAAGATTTCCATCATGTCTTCCTTGGTGTCCGAGACTTGGTTGGTGGTCCTTTGGCCGTTTGCTGGGACGTAGAGAGGTTTGTTGTTGTGTAGCATCTTGAGAACGTAAGATGGAGGAGGTGCTGCAACCACGGCTGAGGATATGACTTGATACATTGTTTTGTGATCACTTGGGTGGCTTGGATCATGTACTAGACCGGCACCGCAGCAATTCACATCTGAATACGTATGTTAGTTTTTTACTCATTGGGACAGTTGTGGTTTCTTTACCTCCAGACAAGAAAGTCATGCGGATACCCTTCTGATGCGCAATTCCTTGCAAAGTTCGAATTAAGTATGTCCTCTCAAGATCTTTCGATTCGTGCGTCCACATGTCTCGCAGCTCATCAGCAATGTCAATGTCGCCAAAGGTGTTGAGAACTCCTCCCATAAGCCCAGACTTCCCAACTGCCTTTTTTACTTGGGAGAATCCAGATGCCACAGCGTCTTTGCCACCTACTACACCTGCTACGGAACTCGTAACTTTGCCAAGCAAATTGTATGTTCCAGTCACTGCTTTCTTGCCCGTTGCCATCGTGTGAGCTATACTTTCAACGGTGTCTAGGCGCGGATATATGACTGGTACTGAAACCATCCAGATACAATGTTGTACACTGGGAGGGAGAGTCGCAACCTTTGGGAATATTCCTTGATAAGTCGGACCTGCCAGAACTTGACGTTGATTACGTTCTGAACGGCAATCTGGACCAATAACCACAACTGCAGGCCCAAGGAACTTGACGAAATGCCAACCAGAACCGGTGATTGTAAAAAGATCTGTATCAGTGCTAACGTTCCGAAGAATCTCTAGAGTCGTATGATGTTGAAACAGAAGATACATTTCAATGCCAATACGTCCAATATTCTTGAACATATTAGACGTTTGCATATACTCTGGATACGATCCGAACCCGTCAAATCTAGATAGCTGTCAGTATTCAATAAACTAGAAGAGGCTTGATTTCTTACATGTCATGGTCATCGATCTGCAGGACGTGAGGAATTTGAGCGAAAGCTTCCCTTAGATACGGTTGATCGAAATGACTGCTGTAGTAGTGGAAATACGCATGGGAAACATCTTCCTCATGCCGAGCGGTCCAAGCTGCACTTCGCCGGTTGTCTTTGCCACTCATGGCTAGCCATTGCTTCAGCAACGGAATCTCTTTCCATAATCTGTCTCCATATATCTGATCGCCTAGGCCGAGCTGAACATGGAAGCCACCACATTCGACGTTCTTCTGTAAAATGTCTTTCCACATAAACCCAATTCCACCAAGCTTAGAACGCTCGGTCATGCTCGTATTCATAGCAAAATCATTGCCGGAATGTGCAATAAATCTCCAGTTGGTTTCGTACCGACCAGCAACTAGGAATTCGTACCGAGTACAGCCTAGGTGCGATGTTATGGCATACGTCCATTTGTCGCTGGGACCTTCTCCCATCTGTAATTCTACATCATATCGATAGAAAATCCATCTTTGGTGCGTAAATATTGGGTTAGGTTTGAGCTGCCGAGGATTTGGTGATAAATCAACACTTTGATGTATGTGGATAGTTGGGGGTTGAGGAGCGTCCGTGACCAGCATAATTGTACCCAGCCACAAACCTCTTTCCATATCCATATTAACATAACGAAGATACGGTCCAAAGTAAACACCGTTGGTAGGAGCAACTTTGTACATATCGACCCCGGCACTTGGCGGAGGTCCAGAAAATCCCGCTGCCGTGGGGGTTTGAGAAGCCATGCTCATGATACTTTCTGCATATCCAGGTGTATGAGGCGGAAAACCGGGTGAGCTAAGAGGAGTCTTGCCAAATGCACTAAGTCCTGGTGATGCCAAAGGATTTCCATAGGTGGAAGTTGTAGGTGAAAGAGGAGCAATATCATGGTTGAGTGGGGTGGGGCCTTTGGGAAATTCCCATTGAGTTGCTTGGGTTGGAAGGTGAATATAGTAATATTGGCCTGAATTTTGGTCTAGATGAGCAATCCAACCTTCTGGAAGCGGTGGGGGAGAGCTCGGACCTGCGCCCTGAAAGGGCGAAGAATTCGCTACTTGCTGAACTGGGGCTGGCTGGGCATTTTGTTGCTGGGTTTGTGGTTGTGGTTGAGGAGCCTGTACAGGGTCATTTGCGAAAGCTGGGTGGCCTGGATGCTGTAACTGAGGTGACTGCAAAGGAGATGTAATATTTAGCTTTGGAGCAGTGTTGATTGCAGCAGGGACTACAGCTGGAGTCGCAGCAGGACGTTTTTCATTAGGATAAGTTCGCGCAGCCCCATTAGATCCTGGAGTGACACTAGAGTAGGCTGGTGGAGGAGAAGGTGAGAGTTGCATGCGTTGGAAATCCTGTTGGAAGTCCTGCTCAAGTGCATTTTGCTGCGCTCCAGAGCCTTGTCTTCCATCCTGCTGTGGTGGTGGAGATGCGGAATTTGTCACTTCATTTGGTCCTTGGTAAACGCGAATGGGCCCATGTGGCTGGTTGTCAGGAGATTCCGTTGGCGTCCACGGTCTGGGGATACTTTGAGGAGCTGGAGACAGCCCTGGGGATTGCGGCAGTTGGGGAATAGGAGGAGTCGAGTACTGATTCTGCCGCTGGGCAGCTGCCGCATTCTGTGCTTGAAGGCTGCTTAAAGTAGCCGTTCCGGAAATACCAGCAGCCGCTAGTCAAAGAATTAGTATGATGAGAAGCTCATTTGAAGTAGGTAGCTACAGAGCCAGGGAGCTGTCTGAGGAGCCAGAACCCCACATACTGCGGAGCATTTTTCCTGGCTCCCGACACAGCTCTCAGCTCTGGAGCTCACATAAACATTGTAAGTTTAATGTTTGGGAGTTTGACTTACCATATCGAGCCTCAATTCCACCACCGGCTTGTTCTCCCGGGCCTATGATAGGGGTCTCTGGTGGAGGGGGTGAGCCGCGCGTTGCACGAGTTGTAGATGTAGATGCTGTAGAGGCAAACCGATTCATATCGTTCTTTGGAGTGGGCGCAACCAAGTTCGTATTTATTGCTGGCTGGCCATCGAGTTCTGATGGATCCGGAACTGGAGGCGGAGCATAATAATGTTGGTTATTTCCAGAGTACATGCTTGCGCTCGGTTGCGAGGGACGCCTTGCGCCAACTTTGGGGTTTATAGCAAACAACCCCTCCTTGTCAGGAAGATCAGGGCCGGGGCTCTCTGGCAGTTGTTTCCCTCTTCTTTCAGCCAAGCTAGGACCGGCCCTCTTCTCAATAGGACTCAGCCGAGGCGCCGTATCATTCGTGCCCCTCCTGCCACTGGATCCTGACGCTGCTGATCCGGATCTGCTTTCTGGATTTGGTCTTCGATCTTCGGGGTATGGGGCTCGATGAGCTCGAGAGGGGGCTTGGTAATTATCGTTGTCGTCGTCTGGGTAAGGAAGAGAATTCGCGGAACTCGATGCCCCAGGTGGTAGAGGAAATGATAGCTTAGAGGGTTGCTGAGGATGGTTCACTCGGCCTGAACTTGATGGTTGGGGGCTGTTCGGCTTGTAAATACGTAACGGCTCAACCGTGGGACTGTCACCACCACCCGATGAAGGTCTTTGAAGGAAAAGCTCCTCATCAGGCTTTCCGTGACGAGCGGCCATGGTTGAGGCCAGGTACGAAGTTGGGAGGATCCAATGAACAGTTCGCTAAGTGACGCACGAAGTGTTATTTATAGGAAGCTTCAACGGGTAAGCTACTGTATGTATGTATCTCTTGAGAGGCACAGAAGATCGATGCGGGCAGCAGCAGGGCGGGGGAGAATGTATCAGATCCAAGGTGAGATGAGATCGGCGACCGCGATGGAGGCCTCCTGCGTTCAGTACAGGAGATGTCTGGATGGGCAAACTGAGGGAAGGTATGAGGCTGCGCGCAAAAAGGTCAAGAGGACAGGAAAACGAATCAAGGGAATATTTTATCCAGCAGCAGGATAGTTCTCTTGGAGGCACGATAGATGAATATGCGACACGCCGGAGCTGGAGGGGGTAAGCCAGTTTTCTGGGTTGCGATGAGATTATTGGCGGGGCTGACCAGCGCTTGCTGCACGAACAGAAGTCCCGGCGGCTACAGCAGAGCACAGTGGAGATAGGTTCTAGAAGGAGATGCAAACAGAGGTACGTAACTACAAGCGCTGAGAATCGGTGTGTGATATCTTACCGCCGACAGTATGATGATATTATAGAATAGCTGCAACTAACTGACTTGTCACAGTATTGATATCGAGGGGAAGTCGGCCACCGGCAAGCGATGCGATTTGCTGACTGTACAGTGACGACTGAATGCCTGACTGACATCTCACTCATTGTGCTCTGCCAGACTAAGCAATAGCATGAAGATTGGAAGTTTGGAATAGGTGGAGAAATTGGGTACGATACTCGTAGATGATTCTATTAAAATACACTTTGTAGTGTTCATATTTTACTCTGACTCGTGATTGGCCTGTTACTTGTGACAGCAAAATTGTAAGGGCCTCCTTGTGGGACGGCCCGTGCTCCCTGGCCTGGCATCGCAGCAGCCACAGCCACTTCCTTTAAATCGCGTCGCGACCGAGACCGCGTCAAAATCTTCGACGCGTAAAGTGCAACTTCCCCAAAACTCAACATTTGCATTCGCATCCCAATCCCACCTTCCCTCTCAACCACCATCACCATCACTTCTTAGTTCTACAATACACAGAAAGAGCCTCCGACCATGGCATCTGTTGTACTCGGGAAAAGGACTCGAAGTTCTACAAACTCAGGTGCGCCTTCCTTCTAACTCTCCACTAGCACTCAACTCACTTTTTGCCAGCGCCAAACACACCAGCCAAAAGGCAAGCTCGCGTCGAAATCTTCAATGATGAGAACGAGAATCCCTTCATCGTCCAGTCTGCGCGCCACAACACCCAAGATGGCGAGTCAATGGGCTTGGACGAGCGCCCAGCATCAATATTCACGAATTCTTTACCAACCAAGAACGGCAAGCCCGCCATCTCGTCTATTTCCAAGACGAAAACACAATTTCACGTCACAAAACTTAATAATGGTCAGTTCGCATCCTTGGATATTCTGGGTTGAGCTGACATGAAGCAGATGAGAGAAAACCTGTGCAAACTCCTACCCCCCAGACCCCACGTCACCGGGACGCGTTCAAGGCGCCAGTCACCCCTCGACATCGTGTTGCAATCACTTTCAAACCCCTCACTCCACGAACCCCACGTACACCAGGAACACCGGGCGGCTCAATTACCACCGTATACAGTCAGGCGAGACAACTGTTTACGCGGAGTTCAGAGCCTGGTCGGCTTGTTGGGCGAGAGGCTGAGAGACAAGAATTGTCAAGTTTCGTTCAGGAGCGCGTTGCCAAAACGTTCGGTGGATGTATATATGTTTCGGGTCCACCAGGAACAGGAAAAAGCGCCATGGTCAACGAAGTCACTGGCGATCTCGAGCAGTCACCAGTTATGAAGAAGGCATACGTCAATTGTATGAGTCTGAAAACGTCTAAAGACCTATATGGTAGTTTGCTGGAGAGCTTGTGCGACGAGGAGGTTCTGGAAGGAGATGAGGTCAAGACCCTCCAAGAAATGTTTGCGCCGAGGAAGAAGGCCAAGAACATCTACGTTGTTACGTTGGATGAAATCGATCATGTCCTTTCCCTGGATCTGGAAATACTGTACAAGTTGTTCGAGTGGTCTCTACAGAAAACCTCACATCTCATCCTGGTCGGAATCGCCAATGCTTTGGATTTAACGGACCGCTTCCTACCACGATTAAAGGCCCGAAATCTCAAGCCACAACTCCTGCCATTCCTTCCTTACAGTGCAGCTCAGATCAAGACTGTAATCACTACTCGATTAAAGTCACTCGTGACTGCAGATAGTCTCACGCCAGATTACCTTCCATTCCTTCATCCAGCAGCCATTGATCTATGCTCTCGAAAAGTCTCAAGTCAAACTGGAGATCTTCGAAAAGCATTCGACATCTGCAGACGGGCAATTGAAGTGATTGAGTCAGAAGTGAAGCAGAAGCATGAACAGGCGTTGCAAGAAGCAATGCTACAGAATAGTCCTTCCAAGAAACCACTCGAGGAAAATGTGAACTTGTCATCACCAGTTGGTCTCCAAACAGGGGCTTTCACGAAGTCACTAGCACAGTCACTGGCCACCCTGACAGTCGAGACTGCTCCACGAGCGTCAATTGCACATGTCAACAAGATCACTTCATCAACCTTTGGAAACGGAGCAAACCAAAGACTCAAGACTCTCAATCTTCAGCAGAAGGCCGCTTTATGCGCTTTGGTGGCCCTGGAGAAGCGGAAAAGGATGGCGGCGGCCAACGTCATGGCAACGCCTTCGAAATCGAACAACGTTGCTCCCACCATCAAAGCATTATATGACGTCTATTGTACACTCTGTACTCGCGACTCTATTCTCCACCCCCTTACAAGCACCGAGTTCAGAGATGTGGTTGGGAGCTTGGAAACACTGTCTTTGATCAGCGCTGTTGACGGGAGAAATGGCTCATTCGTGGGCTCAAGCACTCCAAGCAGGAAAGCGAGGAAGTTTGGCTCTGGTATGGGTACTGGTGATGAAAAGAGAGTCGGTAGCTGCGTTGGAGAAAAAGAGGTTGCACAGGCTGTAGAGGGCCTGGGTGCTGGTATTTTGAAGAGTATTCTCAATGGCGAGGGACTTTGAATGTTTGAATAGTTGTAGTTTTGCATAGCGTCGCATTGGGCATTGTTTAGATAGCGACTTGCATGCCCATCATTGTATAAGACGTCTACAAATGGATATGGATAGGCATTATGATAATAGGAAGGAGTAATGAAAATTCTATAACTTCAAAGCTGGCTTTCCAAGCAATATTGAGTGAAAATGACGCATGGATCATGGAGGTGGACAAATTTTTGGGTCGCCTCCTGGCAAATAGAACTACCTACGCTCGTGATGCTTTTCGGAAAAGACGAGATTTAGTTTTCCTTTCTTCGCTGTTCTCTTCTAGCTTAGAAAGACATAAGATATATTGGGGACGTCCAAAAGGAAAGTAGAGCAGCAATAAGAATCATATGAGGGCCAACTTGTCAGGCCACTTTGAAATCGCTCGCACGACATGACATTACATATCGTGGAATTAGAAATGTCGGCGGTGAAGTAATACGCGGTAAAAGGATTCAGGAAGTTATTCTGAACTAATCATCGATGCCTCTTTTCAGATCCCATGTTCCATACCCACGTCAGCATCAAGATTTGCCATTGCCACCTTTGTCCTTGTCGTCACCACCACCACCTGTACTTGTAGTGGCGGTGGCAGTCGCCCCCCCATCTCCGTCTGCGTCTCGGGCCTGTTCGCTATGCTGGGACTCTACGCTTGCAAGTAGGGTGTCGATTTTCTTCTCTAGGTTCGTGAGATTTGACTCGAGTGCCTGCGCTGTCTTTTCGCCCCTGATTCAGATCAGCACGGGGTCTTGGTTAGTCTAGATTTCAGAACCAGGACCAGAGGAATTATCGGGAATAAGGTACATGTACGGGCAGGTAGAGGATTGCATGATTGGGAAGGATACGAGTTCCGCGAATATGGGCCGTGGAAGTGCTAACTAAGTCTGTCTGTCTTCTTTTGGATTGGACTTTTGCATGCTGCAGGTCCGGGGTGGACATGCGGATTTGGGATAGGATTTCGAGAATTGGATGTTAAGGATCCGGACGAATCAACTTACCTTGATAGTTCGGCCCAGACCTACATATACAAGAGCGGTTAGTCGGGGCAAGGAATATGTTGATGTAGGTATATTTGTTGTTATACATGACATGTCATCGGCACCGCATTGCTTCGGAGGCAACTCCTGTTCCAGTGGCTGGGTCTTTAACACGTACCTTTGCTAGATCTAGATCTGTATCGTCTGCATGACTATCTGTCGGGAGGAGGTTCGATGAGGATGAGGAGGAGGAAGAAGCCATTATTCCTAGGTGTAAGGTGCGGTCTAGATTTCTTCTCACACTCAGCTGAACGACTGTGCGTGGTGGTATTTGTATGATGATGCGGCTGGACTGGACTGGACTGTTGATAAGTGATGTGGTATCGGCTCGGATTAAGGATCCGGAGTGCAACGGTACGGTACGTAAATGACAATTCTCTCTCCTGCCGCCACTATAGGATCCAAGTTAAAGATTTGGACGTCGGAAAAGATGGAATTTGTGGTTCTTAATCTGGATGCTGGAAGAAATAGGAATTACGCTCCGTGGACATACATGGATAGATTACCTGACTTGTTTAAGACCAAAATGTTTGGGATCTAGAATCCCCGCTACGCTGCCCTTGGTGATTGAGGATCTTGACCCTCGAATGCGCATTGTCATTCAGTTCACTAATACGATGATTGTATTCCAAGTCGTGCCGCCTCTATGTGAAGAATTGATTAAACACTTGGATTCTTTTCATAGAGTTCTTGTCCAACAAATAATAAGTGGGTATATTTCGGCTATTCCTGCACGCACTGGCGTCGGCGTCTGACTCCGTACTATCCCCCCCCCCCCCTTAATAAAGAGCATTTGTGGGTCAAATCCCCACAATACGTAGAAATCTGTAGAACTGAATGGCTACAGCCCTTGTAAATGGCCCGTGAAGGGTATCCGTAAGGTCCTTGTAAGGTCCCACTAAGCCCTGGGTGTATTGACATCATTGGCTTAGGCCCCTTGTAGAAATACCCACAAATGCTCTTTATTAAGGGGGGGGGATAGTATATTGATATCATTGGCTTAGGCCCCTTGTATAGAAACCCACAAATGCTCTTTATCAAGGGGGGGGGATAGTAGGTACTGTCAGCATCGCATTTTGAAAATGGGAAAGGGGAAAGATCAGAAGACACCACGGAGGTAGATCTCCATTCTCAAAGTCGGATAACGACCGAGAACCTGGGAAGGAACAGTAGGGGAATGGAGGCTCGCATCTCCGTAGCACGAGTGTACATGAGTGATAGAGAGAGTAGTCTGACTCTGATTACCTCAATGATTACCTTACCTACCTAGGTAGGTACTCTTATACTTTCGCAGACTCAGTTTTTCCGCGACTAGATCTACGCTCTTAAGGACCTAGGTATGTATTGTATAGCCCGATCCTCTCTCGAGGTCTACTTGTACTGTACAGACTACAGTGCCCCCTTTGCACTCTTTACCCTGCCCCTCTACAGTACCCCTCTGCCCGTCCGTCCTGCGCCTGTTGGAAGGAAGCAGCTTAGGAAGGACACTCCAGGTTGCTGGTCTGTCATGGCCATCGAGAATGCCATGCAAGATCGTGCTCCGCCGCCTATCCCCTAACCCCCTTGGTCCTAGGGCGGATGCTTATTTGCTTCTACGGAGTACGGAGGTCCTCCGTACAAAGGCATGGGCATGAGAGTGAGGAAAAAGAGTAAGGTAACACCATACTATATTTATTTCAATACACACACATACAGTACACTACTCAAGGTACTCCACTTCCACTCCCACTCCCGCCCACTCCCACTCCACTCCTTACGGTACTCGACTCGACTCGGCTCACTCGAGTCAAACACCTCCACGCTCCATACACACTCACTCACTCTCCCTCCCTCTCTCTCTGCCTGCTACAGTAGAACTACATCATATCACTGCACCGCACCGCACCGCACCACATCGCACCTCCCTTCCACCTTCCCTCCCTCTATTTTATCTTCTTTTTATACGTACACATACCAGACGAAGCACACGGACGTCTTTCGATTCTTTCTACCCTTTTTACCCTTTCTCTGCGATAAAGCATCGCATCGCATCGCATCGCATCGCATTGTTTGTCTTTTGCTCCTTTGGTCTTCGGCACGATCCGGCGAATTGCTACTCTTTTCTACCAAATAACACCAACCAAGTCCCATCCGCCTCCCCTCGTTCCCATCCCTACGCGTACACTTGCCGGAAAGCTACTTTAGGCCTACTGCAATATACAATTCTCTAGCCCCGAGATCTACATCTACCTACATCTACATCAACTAGGTCCCCCGCTGTCACGCATTGCCATCAACCGTGATCCTGCCAGTTGCCCATCTCAATCTTCCACGACCATATCCCCATCTCCTAACCTACTGCAGCTCCTCTAAATGCCGTAGACTTCCTACTTCATATGCCACATTACAAGCTGGAACTTGCCACAATTGTCACATATCCGTCTCACGATCTATTCAATTTTGGAACGCAAACACATTCACCATCCATCCATCCCTCCCACCCAAGCCTTCGACTACGGGAACGAGTCTTCTTCTCCAGCTGCAGCTTGTAGATACGGTACTAGGCATCATTCCATATCCAACACAAATCCTCGATCATCGCCACATTCTTGAAGACCATCTTTTTCTGGTCCAATATACGTATAGCTATCCGCGAATTAGCAGAAATAGCAGGCATAATAAATGCTCTTCGACACCGGCATACCACATCCGCATTCGACAGCATTTCAGAACGAGAAACGAATTGCCTGCAGGCCGGGGATTTCCTCTTCACACTGATTGGCAACATTCACAAGAGAGCGCGTGGCTCTCTAAAAGCGACCTCGACACATTTGGACTCGACATTTTCAAGTCCTGGACGATCTCCAGACGCAACATACTGTATGACTGAATTGGTAGACATATTTGCCGAGCTGGGGATTTCGCATTACCTCGAGGACTTCATCGATCAAGGCTTTGATACCTGGGATACGATCCTCGACATCACAGAGTCTGATTTTGATGCTCTCGGTGTCAAGCTCGGACACCGCAGAAAGCTCCAAAGGAAGATTGCCAATTCAAGAGGATTGTCCTCGGACAGAGCACTCGCCTCTCCGCGACATACACCAAGTGAAGATCGACAACCGGAAGAACAAAAGGCGGGAGCAACTAAGGCTGATGCGAGGGAAGGTGTTGCAGCTCATGGGGCGAAGCGGAAGTACAGGAGGCACCCCAAGCCAGACGACAACGCACCTGAGAGGCCACCGTCTGCGTATGTCATATTTTCAAACAAAATGCGCGAGGATCTTAAAGGAAGAAATTTATCCTTCACAGAGATAGCGAAGCTTGTGGGCGAAAATTGGCAGAATATTTCACCCGACGAAAAAGAGCCATATGAGCAACAAGCGTCCTCGGCGAAAGAAAGATACAACAACGAACTGGCAGAATACAAAAAAACGAGCAGCTATAAGGACTATTCGCAGTACTTGGTGGAATTTAAGGCCAGACAGTTAAATCAGCAACAGGGTATGTTCCACCTGTTAACGTTTGCCAATAGAGACTTCTGCTAATGGTTTCAGTAACTGACTTGGAAATTGCAAAACGCCCAAAACTTGAGCCACATGTAAGCAATGGATCTAGTGGGACGGCAAGCAGTTGTGCAAGTCAGCATGGCGCAGATATTCCAATTGTTCGAGCCCGTGTTGGATCCGCTACTCCAAGTAATGGCCCATGGCTTGCTGAGGGCTACAGTCCTGCTGGTGTATCGAAGCTGAATGTTGCTGGTGGTCCCTCGAACAGCCAGAGCTCGCCAAATACTTCCTCACCAAGCTTCCTACCTGGCTATCGCGAATCCATATACGGAGGAACACAGCAGTCGCTGCCCTGGAGAGATGTGCAGCGTGAGGACAATCCTGCCCCTCAGAAACTCTCTCATCTCGCAAGTATCTCGGACCGGCGTTCCAGTCCCCCAAGCCTTCATAATTCCGACTCTCCCATTCTTACTGGCTCGGTCCAACACCATCCACACCGTACAGCTCCCACACAAAGTCATCCTCCGCCATTGTTATCCTCCGAGTCAACAAACAGATCAGCTTCTTCTGCCAGTACAAGTTCATACTTTACTCCCCATACACCGATGGAGCCGCCCCCCGAGAGAGCTTTACCTATCCCGTCACTATACCCCCAGAAGTCATATGAAACCCAGCTTCCACCCTTAAGGCCACCTTCTTTATCGCCGCAGTCAGCCAGCCTTAGTTCCCAGCAATCCCCCATTGGTGCGTATGCTGAGTTATAGCCTTGTATTCAAGGTTTCATTTCCTTGGAAAGATATGCTAACAAGAACGCAGCTATTTCATCATTTTTTGAGCACCCATCATCAATGGCGCCTATGCGAGGGTTCACTGCAACATCACCTCAAAACATTGGGCATGCAGAGCGGCCTGATACAAACTCGCGTGACTTCATATCGCAAAGTACAAATGACGACAATAATCTGGACCCCGTTAGTGCACTTTTAAAAGCAGGGGAAATCGTCAATCGGAACAGCAGGTATCAGCAGAACATAACTTGATATACGTTTCCGCTACATGTAGTCTTAGGGATGGGTGACTAGAAAAAGCGCAAGTCCAATGTCTAGACAGACTTACTTTCTCACTGCCACGTACACAGAGCAGAACTTCTAGATTACGGCGCCAATGGAAAGGATCTGGCTCCTGGAGTTCGCTTGGTTGGCGTTTGCTGGCTACATTATGATTAGATTCCCCCAGATATTATTTCCGCCTCGAATTGGCATGTATTGTACTGAGCACATGCGGCTAAGTTGTACATAGAGATTACTGATTTACTCCCATAATCTGTCACAATCGGTCACATCATTTCGTACCGAAACTTCCTCTGGGAATATCAAGATGATGAAGATGATCTGAGGGCTGTATCTGCGGCATCGGACTCTCCTCCGGCGTTGGATACTGTTTTTGGCATCGAAGCCCCGGATATATTGGCGGGGTAATCGGCATTAAACTCATACCAATGCATGTGTACATACTCAGTACTAGGTAGCTATTGCAGCTATTTTGAAATCATCGAATTGTTTAGAGTGACTTTGTATTGTAAATAGCCCTAAATCACGTAGACATTTTCTTAGGCGTGAGCCATTAAGACTTCAACTGGTATTTGATATTTTTTAGAGGATGGTTGATTGGGTGTCAGATACCTATTTCCTATGTAGGTACCTAGGTAGGTAGACGGACGCTTCTCCCACTGACACAACTCGTATTTCCCCCCACGTGTGCAACACTCATCTCGTACCCCCGCTCAAAAAGGAATAATCCCCTCCCCCTCCTTCACTATTTTCCCCTTTTCCTACCAAAGCATATCCAACACAACCTTTCCAGGAAAGAGGTTATAACTCAAAGGTCTACACTTGGAATTCAAACATCATAAACTCGAATCACGCCTCCGAAAGCAAATAGAATTTGTAGGAGAAAGAGGTTCGCAATGACATAGAAGAGGGAGAAGGCCGAAAAAGGAAGGTGGGGGGTTATTCTGCCAGCGCGGTGAGGGAAAGTTTGGCGAGCTGAGCTTTGATTTTCTCCCGTGGCGACAATATCACGATCAAGGTTTGCATTGCTTTTGAACAAGGGACTCCGTGCAACTTCAAGAAAAGCATCCCATTGTTGAAGATTTTGGATTTCATTTTACCCACCGAACCTTCAAAGACTTTAGATCTTGGACTCTGTTTCTACTGCATAAATACCCCGGCTAAAACATGGAGGGCCTGCAAGCCATCAAGTATGTGAGGGGCAAACTCGAAGTCCTGGATCAATTGAAGCTGCCGCACGAGTTTGTCTACGAGAATGTAACGACATGCGAGGAGGCTTTTGATTGTATCAAAGCAATGCGTGTGAGAGGTACATCTCAATGTCTGCCGTGAGGACAAGTGAAGCAGCTAAGATGATGGACCAGGTGCCCCCGCCATTGCCATCGTCGCTGCCCTTGCACTGGCTGTGGAGTTGGAGTTTAAAAAAGATGGTTAGTGAATTCATGGCTCGCAACTTACTATTGCCTGTGCTGATCTGTCTAGATGCCCACCGTAAAGAAGAAACTGCTACATATATCAGCAAGCGCCTCGATTATCTCATGGGAAGTCGACCAACGGCTGTAGATCTCTCGAATGCCATCAAACTCCTCAAATCGAAGACCGAAGAAGTTGTCTCGGTTTGCAGTACATCGGATCAGGCAGTTGCGTGTGCTGATGTACGTTTGTGCTACATCGAGACGGCCGAGAAGATATTGGCAGATGATTTTGATACAAACTTATCAATTGGGAGATATGGTGCTGAATATCTGCGCCGGCAAGAGATGCCTATTCTTAAACCTGTGGATGAGGCCGAGGAGTTTAGGTACTACACAACAAGCCCACCTGGTACTCAAGGGGCGCCAGACATGAAATATAGAAAGTTGAGCGTCTTGACACACTGCAACACTGGGTATGTACACACGGAAATTCATCTTTCTCGGACTATTTTCGAACATGGGAGTTTGAACTATGCGTGATTCTCTCATGAATTCCACTGCTAACCATAAATAGATCTCTCGCAACGTCAGGCCACGGCACAGCATTAGGTATCATCCGCAGCCTACACAAAATGAACTACCTCGAGCACGCCTATTGCACCGAGACCCGTCCCTACAACCAAGGATCGCGCCTCACAGCCTTCGAACTGGCCTTTGAGAAAATCCCCGCAACACTAATCACTGACTCCATGGCCGGCGCCCTCTTCTCACGCATGAAGAACGAGAAAAACATCTCAGCCGTCATCGTAGGCGCAGACAGAGTGGCCCGTAATGGAGACACAGCCAACAAGATCGGCACTTACACACTCGCCGTCCTAGCAAAATACCACGGCATTAAATTTGTCGTCGCGGCTCCCACGACCAGCATAGACTTGTCTACGGAATCCGGCGCCAAGATCAAGATCGAGGACCGGGCCAAGAGCGAACTTACCCAGATCACTGGTGCAATCGTGAATAAAGACGGCACGGTGGATACGAGCAAGAGTGCGCGAGTAGCGATTGCAGACCAAACGATCGATGTCTGGAATCCATCGTTCGACGTCACGCCTCATGAATTGATCGATGCTATAATCACCGAGAAGGGTGAGGTGCTGCGGAATTCGAAGGGCGAGTTTCACTTCAAGGATATTATTCCTGAGCGGTGGAGAAGAGATGTGCCGAATGGGAGTGATGCTGAGACAAATGGATCATCTGCTGTTCCTGGGACGCCTAGTGAGGAGGGTACTCAGTTTGCTATGGAAGTTTAGAGGTACGAAATGGACGACATGAAAAAAAAATGAAAAACCAGGATATCTTGATGAAAATGGGGGATGGAGTTCTTGTTTATATTAGGCTCGATGGTTGTTTGACTACAAAAGGGATATATTTGGATAAAAAAGAAGTCTTCATTCTTCACTAACAAGCATCTACTCGCGCGCGGCCAGATTACTAGATTTCAACCCTGTCCCGTATATCTCAGAAGATTTTTTTTCGAGCTCAAACAAGGACATGGAAAAAGTGTCTCCATAACCTGCAGTCGAGAGGACAAACACGTCAAATACAATACATCCATCGATATATATGCAGCTTCATACCTTAATTACATGCCCTCAATTCCTGAAATCCGTTTGACATCGAATATTCTTAGTACCTAAGGTAATTAACAAGAAACTTATCCTTACTCACTCACATACTTACCCCTTTAGCTCGCTCGCTCGCTCATTCATTCATTCATTCATTCATTCACCGCCCAGTCCCCTTAGCCTCGAAAGGATGAACAAAGCTAGCACCGCAGCACACGAAAGGACATGATTCAGATACTGTAAACCAGGTGCTTGTATAGAAAAAGACACCGGGGTGACAAAATGGTTTGAACCTGCAGGTGGGCTTGTGAGGCTAGGCTAGACTTGAAGCGCACTGCGACACTTCCGTGGGGGGGAGCAATTAGTAGCCGTTGGACTTGTGCAAATGTGCAAAGGAAATCATGAGCTTGTTCTTTCTGCAGATATCTGCTACGTGTAGGTAGGTACTTATATAGATTTTATTCGGAAGTGGCATGAATGACTGTAATTGCACTCGTCTTATTTCGCCTTCTTGAAATTCTAGTTGATTTCCTATTCCGGGAGCTTCGGATACCTTTAGTGAGACTGGGAGGGGAGAAGACGAATCTGAAGGATTATCATGTATATGAGTTAGACGCGGAGAGGTTATGGTTGTCGTTATAGTTATTTATGATTTAGTAAGTGAGGATTGAGTCATTAATAATCAAATGGGTGTGGTTTATCATTTATCGTTGTTTATTGTGCTCGAAGCGCGCTAATAATATAAATGAACAATTCTATCTCAAAACATGCTTCCCCTTAAGAGGTAATCACAGGTCGAAGAGTTTCTTCACCTGTTCATATGTGTCCTCGGGATTCTTGACTGAATGACCAATAGTCCTTGGGTCCGAGTAGATCTCATAGTCGTTACCCCCCTTATATGTCTTGTCGCCAAAGAAGTGAACAGTCGTATATTCTATTCCATCCGGTTTCTTGGCCTCAGCCTCGAGATGTGTCAGGCAGTACCTTTTATCCCAGCCATCCGGGAAGACATCAAATGATATTTGGCCTCCAATGGAATATCTGTTTCCATTCCCGATTAGCAACTATATGCCAACACCAGGGTTAGGGAGGGACGGTAACTTACGTCAACCCCAAATCCGCAAACTTCTCCCTCAAAATCCCCACAAACGTCTCGCGGACCTTATGCACATCATCATACGCATTAAACTCGTTCCTCTCTGACACACTCGCATTCCTGCCAATGGGACTAACATTAATCATGCCATTCCGGAACTCCACAAATGTGCCCCTCTTGATGGGGATATCCAGATCCGCGACGTAATGCAAGATGAACTTAACCAGCTTCTTGTAGTTTTCCTCGCCCACCATCTTGATGAACGAGTGTGATGCGAGCGGCAGGCCCAGCTTGTAGGCCGTGAGCCCGTTCTCCGAGAAGCAGAAGTCGAACATGGTAGTGACGGGGATCGCGGCGCTGCCCAGCTGTTCCTGCTGCTTGGCTAGGTCGGAGCCGCCGACGAATCCGATGGCGACTTTGTGGCGGAGCGCCGAGAGCAGCGCGAGCATCTCCGGCGTGGCTGTCTGGTCTTTCTGTTAGGGTTCTGTGCTTGGATATGCTCTGTTTCTTCTTTTGCTTACACGCCGGGGGATTGTTAGGGTGTCGTCTACATCGAAGAGCACGATTGTGTTTTTGATGGGACGCTGGTCGAGCGGTGGGTATACGGATGCTGCTTCGGTCATGTTGGCGGTTGTGGAGGATATACCGTGTGCGGTGGGCGTTGATGAGAGGGAGGAATTGAAAGTTGAGAAAGATCTGTGGTGGGGGTGGGTGAGGGGTCGTACCTGCGCTTGTAGGGTTCTAAAGGCGTGGTGGTGCTTACTTAAAGTGCTTAGCGCGATAGCTCAACCACCTCCTGTCAACCTACAAGGTTAAACATAAGTAACTATAGTCACTCGTAACTACGTATCTATCTTTTGTCTTCTTGGCACTTTTTCTTCTGGCTAAATTTAGAATCTTAAAAATATTAAAAGCATTAGACCATTCCACGTTTACTCACGTCCAAATCAACGACTATTTAGTACCTATATTTGGATCTCAATTCCAGACATCCTTGCGACATAAACGGCCCATAAAACATTCCCGAGACTTGAAACATGGATCTGATGCTCATCTACCGTTATGCCTGCATCTCCAAATAGGTCATAGGCAACTTTTAATGTGGTTGCAGAGTCTTTTGATTGGGATATCGAAATGCACGCCAGATACGGGGCAATCAGATCTATTCTTCGATACTCGCTCGAGTATTTCCTAGATTTTGATTCGCGACTTATAAGATTTTTGTCGCAGCTAAACTTCCAGTCGCTGTAAAGAAGAGCCAGCCTTCCGGGGAACATGTTCTGATAACAACTTCCAAATTTCCGCTCCCAAAGCAAGTAGAGCTATTGATGTAAGCAGTTGCTGTACCAGCAATTATACAACCCCGAGTAAACCCCTCATCTCAACTTGCACATCTTCAGGATATCATGTCGATGGAAGAAGCTCCGGCTACGTTTCCCGAGCAAATCTATAACATCATGTTAGGATTTGTAAGCATTTAAGACTTTCAGCGAAACTTACACATGGGGATGCTAAGCAAACAGATGAGGACCTGAACGCTGGCGACCCACATGAATACCTTGAATGTGCCCGCTTTAACAAGCCAGTCGTAGCCTGACGAGGTGATTCCGAAGGCGAAAAAGTTCTATCTTTGGGTTAGTAGAATGGGGTAAGGGAATAGGGAGTAGGGAGTAGGGAGTAGGGAGACGAACTTTAAACATGATAGTGCATGTGAAGGCTTCAATTGTGATGTCGCCTGGACAGAATTAGCTTTTGACCTTGGGATGAGGTTGATTTACTCACGGTGGGCATCGACAATGTATAATGAGGCACCCACAGTACCCATGATCATTCCAGCCTGTACAAATAAATGTTAGCACTGCTTCTTCAAACCTGATCTCATATTGCATAACTCACAACCTGCAACCCGAATGCAAAGATCGGTAAAATCCAGGGATAGTCCATGAGATTTGCCGCAGTGACTGCAAAGAGGTACAATCCAGTGCATCCAAAGATAAGCTGTGGGATTACCAATATGATTCTAAATTCGGGTTCGTAAACACCGTTATTCTTCCGAGTTAGGTACTTGGCACTCCAGTCCGCAAACACTCCAGCGAAGAGGAAGCCCAGGATGGCACCAATGAACGCTCCCGCGTAGGCATATCCTGTTTTGACCTCGTCCCAGAGGAGAGGTGGCCCGAGGAAAATAGCAGCGATTATTATGCCAATGAAGACCGTCCAGCCTATCATGGTACTTTGAGTCAGGCAGGCCCAGAATACGGCTGGGTGGGCGAACAGAGGGAAGGGTTTGAAGACAAGTTTCCAGAAGCTCTCGTCTGAAACTCTGCCATTGAAAGGCATTAGCTTTTCTCTGAAACTTTTGACTTTTGTATCGGCACCAGTGAAATGAAGTTCTGGACCATTGATCTCGCAACGAACGCTGTTCTTCTCTACAGAAGTTTCCTCACTTGAATGCAAGCGGGTAGGATCCGCAGACGCTAAATCTGTATTGAGGTACTCGGCACGACGGAAGGCGGTTTCGGGAACGTAGAAGAAGATGAGAGGTAGGCAGAAACCAGTGAAGATAGAAACGAAATAGAATGACCTGTGAGGGATGGAAATTAGCTATGATTCTTGGCAAGGTGTGGATAATCCGCGAGTCGTGAGGCATCCCAAGGAATTATGTATTGAAAGTTGCATAAAAACCTCTCACGCCTCTCGAAGCATGACAGGATAGGAAATCAATTGACTTACCATTCCCATCCTAAGGTGTGGGTGATCTTCCCAACAACGATAGGGGTGAAGAATGCACCTCCAAAGACAGCGAGGTTGGCCAGTGCCATACGCTTGCCACGCTCCTAAACAAAATGTCAGTACGTAGCAGAAGCAAGAAGTGCAAGTGAATCTTGACTTACATGAACGAAGTATAGATCTCCAACCGCAGCGTTGACGAGTATCTCAAACGGAGCACATCCTATTCCCTGGAAAAACCTGGCCCCAACCAGCGATCCATAATTATGCCCTTGTGCTGTAGCACCTGCCCATGCAGTAGAAAAGACTATAATCACAGTTCCTAACAAGAACAGATGGCGCTTTCCCCATATTCTAGCAGAAGGGACACAAAATGCAACTACAACGCCCGTTCCGAGAAGTAAGTACCCCGTAAGAGCCGCAATCTTTGTAAAAGGGAGCCCGAAGTCTAACGATAGGGTTATAGTATTAGTGGAGAGAATCGAGCTACAGCTGGTCGCGAATATCGAGACGAGAGCAAGGATGAAGAGGATGGTATCGCGCTTCCACAAGGGCCAATTCTGTAGCACAAGCTAGTCAATAGGTATCTATACCAACTAAGAGTCGGCCCTACAAGTGGATCATTGGGATCATCCGAAGGCTGAGGAACCAAGATGATACTAACTGGGCCGGAAGTGTCACACTTCAAGCCCGCGGCAGCTGAGCCATCCGCAATTTGGGGTCTGTCAGGGTTGTCGAAGTACTTCGAAGTTCCTAGACGTTGTCAATGAAAACGTCTCCAGCTTCCATCTTATTCGACTTACCAGGGACATGCTCTAGCGTCTTGGTCTCTAAGATCCATAGACCCATCTTGTCAGTTTGTTAAAGGCAGGAACCGTTCCACCGATCTATAGGAATATTAGGAAAGGACGTAAAAGAGGTATTTTTGAGTAGAAGCACTCTGAATAAGAAGCTTAGAACAACATGAGCGAGAACGAGATCGTATGGAAGCGACCAAAGGTTGTTTCGAGGTTGAAAGACGAAGTTGCTCTGATATGGCTTTCTTTGGGACGGTTTTGACAAGTGAGTTCGAAAATATCCCACTTAACCCCTCCAAATCTGCATTTACCACAAGAAAATATGGTATCAATGGTGTATGAAGCTAGTACGTTTACCATACGACAGTTCTTCCATTCATTCCGCAAACATGCACCCGTAACCGTGAGGTTTATACCTTTGTATTAACGGTAACGGGCTGGAATTGCAAGGGGATAACACACTAGTGTTAGTCTAGGGTTTATATGAAACGCTATCCAAAGTCTTCACTTGAACAATTTCTCAATCGCCACGTAAGGGATACAGAGTTACAGAAAGTCAGACATCAACCTGCAAGGATCCACATAACTTTAACATTGAATGGGGTAACTCAAATAAAGTGATATTTGAAAACCCGAAGGATACTTGCCTTCCGAAGGTTTGGATTGGAAGCTGAGCTATGAGCCTTTTGCGCAGAAAGCAACTGCACATCGCCAGCGGGTTGATGGGTATTAGCTTTGCGCCTTCCTTCGTCCTACCATAGTTGCACAACCTTTGTACTACTTTCCGCATTGGTGGACCAAGGCATACACGGAAGGTTTCCCGCCTAGGTACAAGATACTCTTGATCACTTCCGTGACCTGCTGCACAGCGAAACATTGTTTGATTCTGTGTTATACTTGGGACGGGATGATGCTTACTTCACCATTGCATGTGCTTTTGACATTATCACAGGGAATAGTTTCCCAGTCGCCTTTCTTCTAAAGTTTCAGGTATCTAAAAGGGCGGAGTTGTTTTCCCCAGTTGCATCATACAACTTGTTTTGATACTAGGCTAAACTAGTAAATGCATACTTGCATAAGAAGGCACATTGCCTTCGCAAATTCTACAAAATGGCCAATAAAGGTAGTTTAGCTGTAGGCATGGAAAGAACGTCAAGCTCTTCGCGTGCTAGCATTTCCGAGACTCGTGGTTGCAGAGTATATTATGCGGAGTGATACGAAGCCGTATACTATAGAGTTCAGAGACTTCTGGTTTGATACGCATGTGTATCCATAGTACGGAACACTGGATCGTCTGATCCAATGTTAGCTGAATGTCTCAGAGATCGAGAATTGGTACAGATGTGGCTTGAAATACCGTAAATCGAATGAATCACCCACCCTCTTTCAAAATTAGGTTTCCTCGTTCTCTCGTCCTATTTCGCCAGTAGACAGTTAACTGAATTGCTTTTCCCACCACTTCAACACATCACCACTTCAACACACCAACACTTCAACACATCAACACACCAACACAATGAGATTCACAACCCTCGCAATTGGCCCCAGTCTAGTAAGCCTTGCTTATAGCCAAGCTTCACTTCAAGGTCTCCCTGATTGTGCTGTAAGTCGTTACTGCATTGCCACCTACGCATTCTATCTGCGCCATCGCCTGCTGATACTGATTGGGCAATGCTTCAGAAATCTTGCACCACACAGTTCACAACAGGAACCACTATTGGCGGATGCGCTGCTCTCGATATAGCCTGTATCTGCGCAAGCTCTGGCTTTCTGAATAGCGTGAGTCTTACACTTCTTCACCTGCCCATATTCTTGTAAGATGGCAAGATGCTGACCCTTTTGTTTTATCAGATCGCATGCTGCCTTACCGCCTCATGCAATTCTCAGGATCAAGCAACTGCTGTAGCCTTTGCCCAAAACCTCTGCAAGACATCCGGAGCTGTCGATGTACCGTCTGCCGTTGTTTGTTCAACTTCCAAGCCTACGAGCGCCGGTAGTCTCACCACCTCCTCAGCTAGTCCGGCAGTTGCATCGACAACAGGTGCCACGGCAACTGCGAAGGAAAATACCGGCGCTCATAACCTGGCTGGCATTGGTGCTGGAATGGTAGGAGCTTTAGCAGCGGTGGTTTTGGTTTGAATCCTGGGGAGGTGGACATCCTAGCATGTACCTGAATTTTTGTTCGGTCAGAAAGCAGAAGAGATGATGCAGAATACCATCAACCTACCTCGCTCTAACGTGTCGAGTTTCCCAAGCTTCGTTTTCGTGATTTCAGGTTCAGGGGATCCCTACCTGGCCTAGGATGTCTTTCTGACGTTCCAGGGAACTGGGATAACCTGGTGGAGAAACCCAGGTACCCAGAATCTTAAATACTGAACCCTTGATTAGGCTTGCAGTAGTGGTACGTACGGATCGTTCGGGTTTCGCTCATTTCATGATTTCGGACGATCGTCTAGAGGTTAGCTACGGCAGTCAAAGAGAGTTTAGGCTGCGGTCATACTCAGTAGCTGAGGGCGCAGTTTCTGTACTAGCTTTCGCAACTCTGAGAGAGTTTCAAGGCAATACTCCGTAAATACCCATAATATCCTTCCTACAGGACTCGGGATGGATGGGATTCAAAGGACCAGAAATACCTTAAGACATCATCTGCCGGCAATCTCGTCTGCAGGATTACCCTTGCAGGGTTGCCACAAAGCACAGGACAATCGGTGGCCAAGTTGCGCTTTCTCTACTTAAAGAATAGAATCCCTGTGTACAGTACAGCTCTAGCTAAAGATTTGTTTTTAAACTTCGACTACTGAATCCACACTTCCATTAGACGACAACGACGAGAACATGCGACGATGCGAGCTTAACCCAACCCACTACTACTACTATTACTCGTACTCGCAGCGCCTTAATTGAACAACCCCAACCGCACTTGCGCTTGCTCCCGTGGCGTCTGAAACTTGCCGCTTTGGCCTTTGTGGAGGTAGTGGAGTGGATTAATTCCCCCCCTCTTGCATCTTGACATAGCACGTTTTATGAAGTAAAGTTCCACGCAGACTGAGGCAGTTCGTGAGCCGCACGTTCCGTCAGGTATGTCAAAGCTAGACAGCCTCAGTTGAAGTGGCGGCTCTGGCAAATCGAAAGGGCTCAAAGAGATTTGCATTGCGTCCACCTCGAAACGACGTCCTACCTTTAATCTATTGAAGAATGATTGCTTTTGTTTGGCGTATTGGGCAACTTGTGTATTGATACTGATCTTGAGAATGTACCGAGTATTCAGTTCAACATGGAGTGTCTATACAGTTTGCAATAGGCCCTTTTTCAGAGGTTTATAAACTCTCTCGAAATTATCGAACTCTGTTATTCGAAAGTTGAACAGGCTTAATTGTATCCCTAACAGAAATAGCACAGACCATACTTATTCGCTGTCACGTTTCTTGAGCGGGCGGGGTACGTGGTACTCCCCGCTTTTCCTTGAGAATCGGGAGAACCGGTACGGAAAGAGTGGGCAGTGAGGTGAGAGAATCAGGAGATATCACATATCACATATCACATATCGTATTTCGATCTTCCGATCACCAATTACTGCATGCAGACTGCAGACTGCAGACTGCAGCCCGATCCTCCACGCGGTTTCTGCTAGGTAAAGCGCTTGCTTCTGCTGGCCAACGTGGTTATGGTTCTTGCACAGACAGTTACCTTAGTCAGAGAGTAGTTACCGTACTTGTAGCATGTAGCAGGTAGCAGGTTAGAGTTGTTACCAAGATGCTATAGGCAGGTCGTAAATCTTTTCTTATAATCATGCTCTCTGCCGCCATGGGTACTACCGGCACATAAGTCGTGTTGAACAGTGCGAAAAAAGGTTACTATACAATGCAACTTGATAGAGAGGACAGAAGGTTGGCCAAGAGAGGACGTACACGGTACTCAAGGATACACCCAGCGCCGACCATATATTGGCCAAGCAGTCGGGCTCTTCCATCACTTGGAAGCAGCCAGCACGTGTACAACCATACTTTACCGGGTACACGGGATATCATCCATGAGGAACCACCAGAACTTCTTATGGGCTTCTAGCTTGTAAATCTGACAACAACGAATTCGCTGTTGTGTGCATTTCGCCGTCGCTCGGACCTCCAACTGGTTTGGTGGAGTTGGACGTCACCCTTCACTTTCGCCTTCACTTTGATTTTCATTTTCCCTTTTATTCATGCTTTCACCAATCCTCATCGCTCTACCAGTAGTGTCACCGCATACACCGCCGAGGCTACAGCTATGCCACCGGTTTTCTTCTTCCTCCTATACGGGCCAATATCTAGCACCGGTGTTCTATCCTATCCTATTATCCACGTCCACATCACACGCCTTATCGGTAGGTTACTTGTACACGCAAGGATCTGCTCAAGATGTCTGGGAACTTGCAAAGTGTCCAGGGCCCAGGACATGGGGCATGGGTTCCCCGAAAGGCTATGGGGGTCTGAAGGTTTCTAAATCTCTCAGATTTCGGACGCCCCATCGATCGTGCCATCGCGCCGCGGGGATCCGCAAACGTCCAATTGCATCCCTGGCACCCGACAGTGCACCCATCCAGCTCTTCTGTTACAGACTGCTGGGCGCCCATAGCTCAGAAATTACGTCTTGCTCTCTCACATAAGTATTTTGGGATTTCCCATTATGTTCTTTCAAGGTATTGATTGTGCTACATATTAAGCAGAGTTTCTTTTCCGGTACTATCTAGCTTCACATAGGAACTTGGCCATCTTGTTTGTACAACTCCCACCTCGTATCTCTCAGAACTTATATAAAGCATTCTCTCGGGCTCAACTTTCAGACAAAACTTCTCAACAACTCTGTGATCGATCCAAGCTTCGCACAATACCAAAGTTTGTTCATCCCACCTTTCTGTCTATAAGTGGCATGCTAAAATGGAACCGGACAGACCCGAGAGCTCCTATCACTTACATCGACAACATGTGCGAGTATACGAAGAACTATTATATCTATACTTCCTGCCAAGATCCTGGGGCTCACTTCTTTTCTACTTCGCTTGACGGCAAACGAGATCATCGATGTTCAAGGGGACCGCATGAACGGTACATCGTAGTACCTGAGCTTTGTCCCCTCTGCAGTTCATGACCCCTCATTCAAATCGACACATATTTGTTTCTATTCTCGGATATCTCCACACAATTTATATATTTTAGCCATTGATGGCGCAGGCAAGCTCAAGTTTTGGGAAGGGCATTGCTTAGTTCATTAAGCCATTCTCCGCGGGCGTCAATGGACAGGAAGGGGGGCATGGACTGGGCATGGACTGGGCATGGATATAGGCATGGACATGGGCATACTTGATTTTGTTTCTCGTTTTCACATGTATAATTACTGTCCACCCTCATTTGACGAACTATCGCTGGGACTAGAGGCGGAATATCGGATGGTTGGTGTGGATTATCTTAATTCGTCTCAACGGGGGTATACATACTTTTTGATATCGAACATCTACCGACCATGAACCCACAGACTTAAGCATGAAACATTGAGCACATTATTAGATACCACCTATAAGAATAAAAAGCCAAAGAGCAATGCAGCTCAACTATATTTACGTCTTGTCCCTCCCTCCCAACTTTCGAAACTTTCCCCGCGGATCAAACGCCGGTAATAAAAAAAAAAAAGGCCTCAGCACTCAAAGTCTAGCCGATCACACGTTTCGTTTGCCACAACGAGAGAGGCAACCTAAAAATTCCATAACAGTCAGTCTTCTCTTCTTAGTATTCCAATAGTGTATTGGAGTGTACCACAGTGTGGCCCACATGTATACGTATTAGGTGAGAACAGCCAGCCAGCCGCAAAAACGCCAAAGGACCTGCGGGTATGCATGCATGCATACATGCATGTCATACCTAACGTACTGTATCTGCAGCATCTTGCTACTGTGCTGCGAGATCACATCACCGGTACTGCAACCCCAACTGCGTAGGTGCCGATGCATATATCTCGTCGCTCGGGCTCGCGTTCAAAGTCCTAACAAATAAATGGCTGAACTTAATCCATATCCTCCATCCCCCCTCCGCTCGCATGAACCTCGGCCTCTTCAACTAATTAATGGATCAGTGTATATTACTAGCTCTAGCCTATGTATCACTGTAGGTGAAGAAAGAAAGGCAGAAAGAGTGGAACAAGAAGTGGAAGTGGAAGTGGAGTAGCATTCGGCAATCGGTGGACTACTGTGTGTTTGACAGCGGGTAGATCTCCTGGGAAAGTTGTGATTTGTGATTTGCGATGGCCATGCGATTCAGCATTCATCCGGAGTAGGGTCGCACAGGTGATAGGCCCGGGTCATGGCTCCGCAAGGGGAGAGGCCGAGTTATAGACATGGGGTCTGGCTTTATGCATTCACTGTACTGGAGGTTATGTTTCATGATAGGGACCTTGTACTATACTATACGTTTTACAGTATAAGTTAAGGAAGTTGTGGCTTGTTCATACGCACCTTTTTACTATATATTCTCGAGGTAGAGGTGGCGGTGCGTGATATCATAAAGTGGTTTGAATTATAGGTTCATATAGTAGACTATCATTGTGTGGACTACGTATGGGGTTACTACTGTAATTGGTTTTACAATTTCTACTCCGTGTTCCGTGGTTGAATTGAGTATTGGAGGAGAATGACTTAACTTAGTTGGGTAAACCGAATAAACGATCCGAGCACAACCAACGAAACATGCGCAACTTCGCAAGGCTTATCTTCAGCCCCTGAAAAGATATCAGACATAGGATCACGTCATGCTTAGCTGATGCAGGAAAAACAGATTCAAACATTAGAAGTGCTTACTCGTTCTCCATATTGGACTGTGGATGGGAGCTAGAAGGTGGGGTCAGGGGGCAAAGATTTCTTGCGAGTCCAAGAAAGGATTCGATAATGTAAGCAGAGAGGCTTACGGTTGTTTGCTAGTGACCAACAGGCTGTTGTATTCGATGACTAGTTTTTTCCCCAAAAACTGTTACTGATGTTTATCAAAGGCTTGATTGTGGCACCCCATCAGCGTTTCCACTTTCTCTTCTTTTCTTCTCCCTCGCCTCCTCATTGCCTCTCTTCCACATGGCGATTCTCTTCAAGTGAGCGTTGTCAAAATTGTCTCTCCACCATTTCTCAAACTTTGGTAAAGGCCGCCCCTTACCATCGCGTGGTTCCCCAGCCATTTTCCTAACTACCTCGAAATACTCCTCGAAATCAGGGTATAATGCAGTAAACGGCACGCCGTCGCCCTTGTATGCAATTCTATCCTCTTCCCACTTAATCTGCTCACTCACAGGAGGGAGAGTAATTCGACCTGCCAGAAACCTTGCTGCTAGGACAGCTTGCCATTCAAAGACCTTGAAAGTGAAACCGGCAGCTACAGCTCCAACGAACACGATGCTTGGATCTTCTCGCCAGAAGACATGCTGGTAGAGGTTTGGAAGACGGTTATTCCGGATGGTGGCATCAAGTTTGGGTAGGAATGGGAGCGTCCATGTATAGCCAGTTCCAAATATTATATAATCAACATCTTCAAGCTTGGTGCCGTCTTCAAAAAAGATGGTCCTTTCATTCGTCCCGGGGTTGGATTCAACGCGGGATATTGATGGCCGACGCACTATATCTGGGTGTTGAAAAGCGCTGTCGAAGAACTGTGAGTTAGCTTTACTTTGGAGGTCTTTTGAGGAATGATGGGTAACGAATTAGGAACTACAAAGCATGTCGTAAGAGTGGAGGCAAGTAGCATGTTCCCGAAACATTGGAAAATAAGAAGTGACCCACAAATCAAAGAAGTAAGGATGATATCTGCCTCGAACTACTGAATACAGAGGCGACTCCGTATAGTCAGCGAGGGTCCAGGAGATATCAGCTCCACTAATGCTTGCGCCGACCACAACTACTCTTTTCCCACGGTATGTTTCGGGGTTTCGCCATGCTTTGGTATGCAGTACACTGCCCGGAAAATCCGTAGCAAATTTGGCTAGCCCTGGAGTGTGGGGTATCATCGGGACGTGATAATGTCCATTTGCAACGAGTACAGCATCGAAAGATTCCTGCCACCATCTATCTTCTTTCCTATTTTCAAGTGGCTGTCTGAGAGTAAGGGTCCATTGGCCAGTTTCAGAATTCTTGGAAACAAGTTCCACCGTAGTGTTATAGGTCACTAGGTCTTGGTATCCACGGCGATTTACTAGACTTTGGAGGTAACCTTCCACAGCTTTCCAGTGTCGAAAAGGCGAATCTGGCCCGTGTCTTTTTATATTGAGAGCACTTCGTTCTTCTGGAAAAGGCTCTTGAGAAAATGACATTGCATGGGCCTCGATATTCGTTTCTAGAGTAGGATATATTGATGTCTCGGAGAAGCGAACCTGAGTATTCTTGGGAGTCGTTACAGCCTTCCCGTTAAGAACCTCTTGCGGGATGGGCAAGGCATCATCCGGCCGCCTCTCGGCAATTTTCTTCAGATCTGGTAGCTGTTGAACATGATCCTCGGGGTCTTCGATCCTAGTATATATTAGAGGTTGTTTAAAGAGGATTTTCTCGCACATGATACTAACCAACAGCCTCCAGCCGCTTCTCTCCTCTCGAAAACACGAATGTGATCGAATGCCTGTTCTTGAGCCAATGCATCAATTGAGATTATGCCTGCGGGACCGGCTCCAATGATGGCGACCGACTTGATGGGGGCCATTGTTGCGACAATTGATAAGATTATTAAATCAGGGAGGAGCACTTGTCTTGTGGGGGAGTCATTTTATTTATATCCTGCCGGGTTTTGAAGTCCTCTGCTACTCGGGGTAGTAATCATTCCATTTGCACAATAGACTACCTACTTAGGTACTCTAGATGATATGGCGCCATCGGTGCTCATCTGCATCTATGTGAACCAAGCCTAGTCGCTAGATTCGGCAGAGCGGGTGGGGGTAGTGGGCTATCATTTTCGAGGAGTGGATGTATAAGATCCACTCCTACTTCATTGTAGAATAGAAGCCGATATGAGGGAATCTCAAATATTCAGAATAACTTAAGTCTCACTTTGCTATTGAAATGAAGATTCTGAAGATACATATCCCATTTAGGCAGCTAAGAGACACAATTAAGATCAAGATCTGAATGGTACGAGTAAACAAAATCCGGATGTCATATAAGACTTGACTACATTACATACGAATGCCTAGAATCTTTTCTAGATGTGGAAATAGTATCCTTATCCTTCCTACCTACCTAGTCTAAGACATCAAATCTGTCAAAGCTTGTCCAGTCTTGTGTACCTACTATAGCAGTTAATTGTAGTCACCAAGGGGTCCAAGGAGTCCCTAGCGTTGCAAGCTCTTACTTTCTAAGCTTTGTTGGGTAATCACAACTCGATATATCTTCTAAAATATGAAAATTCAAGCATTCAAAGAAATGTTATTTAAATTGCAAAAGTTCCCGTCTCAAACATTGCGTTGCTGCTTTGATTTACGCGTTCTGTACGTGTTGATGTTTATCCACTTCCGGCATGGTTCGCCTCGCTTGTGCTGCAACTCGGAATCACGTCTCCTCATGCAGACGCGACTTACAGCACATCTCGCAGAATTCCAATTCTTTACATCACCACTCAAGTTTCACCTACAATAGTTGTTATTTGCGTAGGATATTCCAAGCTATTCTTCTGTACAGAACTACACCATTAAACGTATTGGTATATTATGAATATCCGCCACTATGACTGACGCGACTTTACCCCCACCCCGCTCTTCCTCTGTGCGCTCTACTTCTGAAGGAAGAGAACGTTCGGATTCCAGTCAAAGCCGCGAGGAGTTCGACATGTCTATGGAACAGAGTTCCGATCCTGCAAGTGGAGAAGGAACATCGGGCGAGTCAGAGAGTAGGGCAGAGAACAAACAGAGGCGGAAGAGGACGAGGTATGTTTTACATATTGCTTCTTCGGTGCAGGTCTTGTGCTGCCATATATCGCCAGATTATTTCCGTCTAAGCTGGATAATTATATAAACTAGAGATGGCTAACGCTCTATCATAGCCCCTCAGATCAAGCAATCCTCGAAGCGGAGTACAAGTTAAACCCGAAACCCAGCAAGGCAGCGCGCGCGGAAATCGTGGAGAAGGTTACTTTAAATGAGAAAGAAGTTCAGGTGAGATATTCATTATTGGGGCGGTCTCGGTTGCGACGCGTCTCTGCCATCGGTACCGCGACTGATTTCTTGTACAGATATGGTTCCAGAATAGGCGGCAAATAAACAGACGGAAATCACGCCCACTTCTGCCACACGAGATCGCAGCCTTTGGACTCAGAGGTATGGCTGCACTGTCGTCTGATCCTGCGCCAATTGAGGAATTCCCCAGTAGCCAGACGATGGTTGGGGCAGGAACAAGCTCGCAGCAAGAAGCTGTATTCAGCAGCCAAGAAGATATTGGGAGTTCCCAGGAGGTCGAAGCGAAGGAGACGCACAAGGAGAAACGCGACGATCTAGTGAATGTTTTGGAAGAAGTCGTGGAGGCGCAATTATTACCCACCTTGGACACGGCATCAGAGGTCAATGCCACAATAGTCGATCCCAGTCCAGAATTCAGCTCGTGCTCGGCCTCGGAGAGTGTCACCAAGTCATTCTCTTCAACTCCTGGATACTTGGCCAATCGTTGGAATAACATGAACAGCTCTTTTTCAACCCCTACCTCGTCACAAACCCCCATATTTCTAACTCCTCCGATGTAAGCAAATCTATAATCGGTAATTGGTATATTCCAATGACTAACGAGTGCCGGCAGTGTTGATACAATGCAGCCAGCATCATGTCCTGAACGAATTTGTGCTTCTCGGAGTTCAGCACGATCCCCTCAGATGAGGATTTCAATGTCACTTGACGGCAAGGCAGAATTAATCTCAGATGATCTATCACCACCTCGGGCAATCCCGCCACGACCAACTTCTTCCGCAGGCGCCTATTTACCACAGAAGCGAATGAGAACTCTCCAACGAAGCCAAAGTGCTCTTCCATTTGGTCCCCTACCTAGGCAATCTATCCCGGGTGCTCCTTTCCCTCGTCTACCTACTGGCCGCTCACGAGATGCACGGTCCTGGGAATTCTGCTGCGATACTGAAAGTCGTGACGAATTGACGACTTTCGCTGAGAACGAGTCCAATGGATCAGCCGTGGCCGCGATCAGTCTTCTGCGCTCCACCAGCAATGCAGCACTCAAGCCGAATAATAACAAGCGCAACGCACCTACTACGAAGCTTGAGTCTAACTATCAGCATGGCAAGAAGCCAAAATTAGGATTAGGAAGAGCACAGTCAAGCTTGGCAAGGCTGCAGAATCCTCTGCCGTCTTCGAAAGACGTCGAGAAGGATCATGGCAGTACTGGCAAAGATGGTTTGACGCTTTCACCATCTGGAGACTCGGATAAGGAGAACTGGATGCCCAATGACGCCCACGGAAATCCTCGTCGTCGACCACTGCCCTCCGCTCCTCGCACAGACAAGCAGCTTGGCTCAAGAGCGATTCTTGGAGATAATCATAATGTTGTCAGTCATGCCGTGGACTTCGGCGGTCGCAACCGCAGGCGAAAGGCTAAAGATGTTGGATCCAGCATCTTCGAAGATAAGGAGAATGGTGGCAAGGGCGATGAGGCTGTTGAGAAGTTCATGCGGGGTGATATTAGTCCGAGCAAAAAGGGTGATCTGGATTGTGTTCAGGGACTGCTGTCATTGAGTCAGGGCAATTGGCGATGATTGATTGATTAAGTTGGTATACGAATTGAAGCGGCATGGGCATGGTGTTTGGTGTTTGGTTCACTTTCTGGGGTTGTTTACTGGCGCACTTCCCTGTCGATATTTTGCATACTTAGGTAGCTAGGATAGCACCAGTATGATGAATACGATGTATGAATCAAAAACCTGAATGGTTGTGCCTTGTCTACAGGACCGATTACCTGGGACTGTAAAAGTAATGCTCCCTAAGTGGGGAAGGAGTGAGGCCAAAGCAGAGAGGGCTCAGGGGCACCAGCATTCTTTGAGTATATGCAATTGTTGACTTGAACAGGAGCCTAGCAATCAGACTCTTGGTATTGTCAGTTCTCTAGATTACTGTGCTGAAGTGCAGCATCTTGCCGTAGAAGGCTTGGTGAGGGTAATAGAATTCCGTATTATAATTGACTTAGAATGAACATTCTGACTTCAACTTGGGTCGGATGCTGAAAGTGTTTGCATCGCTCCTGCCCCCCCTCGTGAGTCAACAAAACAGACCAGCGCTAGAGACTCGCCCCAACCTAGTGACCTCGAGGTAGAAAAATCAATTGTAAGTTTTGAAACCAAACTTATATATTTCTCCAACTATCTATCGCATCCTTAAAATGCCGCCAACTCGTAGAGAGAAGCAGAAGGACACACCTAAGAAGCTTTACTGGAGGAAGATGAATGGCTTTGATGCCTTCAATGTAAGTTCTCTACACCGTAGACTGGCGATGAACACTTCAGGGTGCCAGGTCAAATGCGTGACTTTAAATGTATCTCGCTTTCGAAGGTTACAAATCTGATTCTTGTGAATAGGACAAGCCGATCCGTCGGAATGACCCGGAGAAGAATGGCAATTACATATCTGTCATTTGCAATGCGATTGCCCCAGAGACAGGTATTCACGTAAGCGTCGCCTTCTCTTTGTGCTTACTATTTGGATTCTGTGGGAAGCCACATAACTTCGCTTTCATTGTGCTAACTACTCTGGATAGTCTTTGGAATGGGCTCAAGCAATCGCCCCTCAAACCAGCAGCCTCTTCAACAGACTGCCATACGAGATTCGAGTTAAAATATGGGAGGTTGTAATCAAAGACTTCAACGATCCTTCCTTCCTTGAACATTCGGCCCCAAAAGTCTGAAAATAAATTCAAGGGATTCCTTGCTCGAGGTGCGTATTGCGTTTAATGTTTGATTTCCAGCTATCGTGGAACTGATTCTGCCATAGACACGGGAAGCCTGTATCGCATTTGCCGACAGGCATATATAGATACTTGTGGATCTGGGCTATTGTACAAGTTGGCGTTGTTTCATTTCCCAAGCCCAAGTGCCATGATGAACGTGAGTCAAACCTATCTCATACTCATATTCATTTTATCGTCCTTGGACCCAATATTAAGAGAATCTTGACATGATTGTTTGACCTCGTTAGTTTTTAAAAACACCATGCATAGGTCTAACTCGAAGCAGTATGTCTCAGTTATTAATCCGATTCACAAAGACGCCATCCATACTATCAGCTTGGAGTTCGAATTGAACCACCACCGGACCAGGCTTGCGCCCATGATTGCCTTCGAAACCCTATCCTCAATGAAGGGCCTTAGAAGTCTCGCCATAAAGATCCAAATAGCCGGGTCATTACTCGGTCCGGATCAGGATCAGTACAGAAGAGACTTTGGGCGATCCACACAGCGTACCTTTGACTATATCAGGAAGGACCAAGGATGGGCTATGATTAAGGACCTACAGGAGTTTACCTTAACCATGGACGAATTTATTAAAACAAGAGGGCACCCTGATGCTGCTAGGTGCGATGCTCTTGAGAAGGAAATTCGAGATGCTGTGTTGAGAAACAAATCGAAATCCATTACAAGTAAAAGCATGTAAAAAGGGGGGGGTGGGGGGGCTGGACATCTTTCGGTCGAGAAAACCACGCACCCATACACGCAACACCTAGTTGCAGATGAATAGAATCAGCGAATAGCATACCATATGAAAAGACTCCCCGATCTCTTCTTAATTTGTGAAGACTGCCGACGAGGAGTGAGGAGTGGAAGCTTTCCTACCCCTCAAAACTCGCCTATACATAACCAAACCCCACGCACCCAGGCCTCCAAGGTCCAGAAGCATATTTATTTGACACTACAAGATATCAGCCACAAGCCTGGGAATCTGAAAGCCCTTATAGTCTCGAAAAGTTCCAAAACGATACACATAAACGTACGGCGGGCGCATGACCCATCCTTCGCGAAACTCCGATATCTCTCTACCTCCGGATGTAACACTACACACAACGCAAATAGCAAGCAACAATGCCCCTTCTCCTTGATCATAGGGAGAAGGGCTACGCGCAGGCAGTTCGCAGCAAAGCATTGACATACACAGTCGTCAAGCAAGGAAGGTAAAGGCCCCAGCTTGAGGCACGAGGTTATATCGTGTGGGCGCGAAGTATGAGTACAGGAAACGACGTCAAGAAAATAAAACACGCAAGTTAACATGTAGATGAATGAAAGTAAACTTGAGCCAGCAAAGATGCCAGGAAATTATATCTACATTCATAATCATCATCTTCTAAACCAGTCTTACGCTATAGTCTAGAAAATATTCCATCTCTTCACATACGCCGAACCCGGAAATCAAAAGTGTGTATATGACCAGCATTAGAAGATAAGAAAACTGCTCCCTACATCCCGAGCATGCTCATCTGCCTCCGCAAAGGAGACGCACTACTACTACTCTCCTCACTCCCATAGCAAGCAGAATCAGTGTCGATATCCCACTCAACCTCTTCTTCCTTATTCTCCTCCGCTCCATCCCAGCCCTTCTGCATCGCGCCCCGAGTATTCCATCGCAGCTGCCGGGACACGCTGTCGAACCACTCGGTGCCGGAGCGCACGACGGTCGGGAACGGATACTGGGATGCTGCGATGGTGACGTGGTCGCCTTGCTTGAGCTCGACGCGGCCTTTGCCGTCAAAGGAGCAGTAGGCCGTCGCGCGGGAGTTGCGCGGGATGGAGACGCGCAGCAGCATGGTGTCAGAGAGGACCATGGGGCGGAAGGAGAGCGTGTGTGGGCAGATGGGGGTGAGCAGAATGGCGGGGATGTCGGGGTGGACGAGTGAGCCCCTGCCGAGAGGGAATATGCTGTTGAGCCGGTAGGAGTGGAGAATATGCATCCGTCTGCTTGAACGATGGTGAGGAGCTCGTTGTCACCATATAGCTCCAGGTTTGAGACGTAGGGAGATGGTCCGCGGTCGATGACGAGTTCGTTGAGAACCTCGAATTGTTCGCCTTCTTCCATGTCTTGTCCTGCTCCGTCTCTATAGACGGTGCACGTGAAACGCATGCGCAAGTTAACACGCATACCTTCCTCTCCCATGATCTTGTTCAGGTGCTCTTTGAATCGGTCATATTCAAAATTGGTCAAGAACCCCAAACTGCCTAGGCTGAATGATAAAATCGGGGGAACAATACGTTGGAACAGCCATGATGTAAAGAGTACGGTTCCATCCCCGCCAAGTGTCAGAACCAAATCAAACTTTTCCGGCTGACTCCAGCAAAGATCTGGAGACCAATATTTTAAAAGGTGTTGGAAACGTGGTTGTTTCTCTAGTAATTTGGAAGCACCAAAGCGTTTCGAGTTGCGAAGTTTGGCATCAACATAAACATTTACACCAAGATCAGAACCATATCTCGGGGTACTCATCAGCCAAGTAGCAAGATCTCTGGTGAGGTTGACCAGTTGATTGTCTCTAGCTTTTGTGACAATCATGACATTGCGAACAGCTCGTTTGATTGGACGGCGTTGGAGCTGCTTGGAGACTTCCCGAACACCAGTTGCCGTCTGCATGAGACGCGAATGGGACATCCATTCATCTTCTTTTATTTCCTCCAGTACTTTATCGATGTTGACAGCATCGTCGAATCGTTGATGGTAGAAACAAGGTGATTGTAACGCAGTGAAGCGAGGGGTTGAAGGGGTCCCGTTCCTTCCCGCGAGATCCGACAATGCTGCTGAGAGCTTTTGGGATGTCGCTGTTCCAGGACGGTTGTCCTGGCCCTGTGAAGAAACCATGCCGGACAAGGAAGAAGCTAAGGACAGGTTGTTTTGATTGTGGTTTCTGCCTGCCGAAGCCAACGCTTTCATAATAGTCTGCCGTGGAATCGATTCGACAGATAATGCGTTTTTGCGGTGGCTGTGGAACTTTTGTGCCGCCCGAGTTGCGAACGCCGGAGATGAAGGTAAGGAAGCGGAATCGTTGGGAGAGTTCTGGCCTACTGTTGTAGCAGCAGAGAAGCAAGACTCGGCAGGACCATTGTCGATTTCGCTGTAGGTATCTGTGTTTAAGGGACCAAGTTGCTGGGCGTATTCGCGGAGAAGGGCATCTCCAATGTTCGGGGAGCGATTCAGGCCATGTTCTTGTTTAGCTGAAGATTGAGGCTTGAAGCCAGAATCTTGACAGGGGAAAGACTCGTCGATCTTGGTCAAGGCAGAGGGCGGCGACTTATTAATAGACAGGGCAGGGTGGATTGAAGTTGCAGTCGGAATTTGTAAGTCTGACATTTCGGCGGTGGAGTTTAGGGCGCGGGGACGGTGATAAGAGTTGTCCGTCCAGAGGAACCAGTTTGATCAGGTGATCAGGCCGAGGCAGTTATTCAAGAACTGACTGCTGGAAATGGAATTGAAGTTGGAACCCGGAAAACTGAGGTGAATGATTGAAGCTGGATGCGTGATTTATGATGATGGGTTGTAGTTTCCGTGAGTAGGCTAGTCGTTCGGAGTTCCTCTTGTACTTGTTGCCGTAGGATGGAACCTACTTTTGGGGAGGGGGGGAAGGAATCCGGATTTGATCAACCGTGGAAATAGGTAGGTAAGGAACAGCTAAAATCTAACAGCCAGAAAAATGTCAGCTTTAAACTATTGATTTCCTTAATTTAAAGTAGAGTTCTCGTTTATATATTACATACTCTTGCCCGAAATTGGGTACGCCCATACCTCGTGAGCCGTGATGTCAAGAGAGCACAAGATGCACCGAAGCCATAAAAGAAGACAGACAACTTACTTGATAGGTAGAATGATCCCCGGTAAGCGAATGAGGCTGCAGTGTGATGCAGGTAATCCTTTACTTTACTTGTCGACGGGAGCGTGAATTGGGGGGATGAATCGGCGCGTATAATTGGTATTAATGTTCGTGGGAGTGATGCGTTGTGCAGTAAAGTCGACAAGGAGGCTATTATATGTGACGGTGATGAAGCGGTCCGCGAATGGGGTATCTTGAGATGCTGTATATGGTGGAAAGAGAGACGCCCGGTCTAAGTCTATGAAAAGGAAACGACGCCTTGTAATGAAAATGTCTAGATGCCGAAGAGCATATCTCAGTGAAAGTGGGGGGAAACAAAAGATACGACGAAAATGTAGAAAATTGCACAAGCTTCCAGAGCTCTGTGTCGGAACTTGAAGGCGGGTGCTTTGGGCCTGGGAAGAAAGACTGGAGGAAAAGGAAAATCTACAAAATGTCGAGGACTAGTCTTGTCTTATACCGAGAGTAGCTTGGTAGGAGAGACAGGAGTAGTCTCGGCTGTATCGATGTTCTTGAATCATCAAATCCGCAGGCGAGTGATGGTTTCGAGGTGCGGTGTCAAGTCTCAAAGTCACGGGCCCGGCAAGCTAGCGTTTTCAGTGCGTATATTGACAGGCCTACGGGGGCATAATGTTTGGAGTCAACATGGCCAACGAGTGGAAAGAAAAGATATGGCCCTGATGCGGGCGGTATCATGCCCGGTGGCTCACACACTAGGTAGGGAAGCCAAGCCCTTTTCCATCTGATCAAGATGCGGCTGGGAAAGCTTCAGCAACTTCTACCAGGTCCTCCACGTGCCAAAGATAGCGGACCTCACTTCCCGAATCGTCTCAACCTGTGTCAAAGTATCGATAAACAAGGAGGTTGAGGCTAATCCTGAGTGTTCATTGGGGACCGAGAGCTTATGAAACTTCGCTTCTGTAAGGGGTTCTGCAACTCAAAACCGTCTACGGAGGTATCGGTACGGTACAGTACGAAGTGACTTGTAACATGCATATCAATCGCTACCTGGTATACGCGGATTCTCCCCAGTTTCTATTCGTATGCCAATCCTTGGATACTGCTCAGTACTTTACTGTACGAAGTACTAGATCACGGTCCGACCCTAGCTCCCAATCAGTCACTCCGCTCTTCTGCAGCGGCTGTTGATATTCTCCCTAGCTCTTGGCATCAATGCCTTTCAATTTTGCCCTCAATCCTTCTACCTTGAAAGCGTAAGCTCTCGTAATAGGCGCAGGAGGTCGTCGTGAAACGTCTGATCGATATGGAGATTGTACTCTGAACACTTATTCGCCGGTCAATCCTTCCAATGAAGATCTTTCGCCACCTTTTCTTCCAGTGTTGATTTGACAAAGCCCATTAGACTCCCTTTGTTCTCTTCCTCATCTTGCATAATAGCCTCTCCAGCAGATTCGTCACAGCAGAGCGCTTTTGCGGTCTCATAGACTTCATCCCAGTCCTCCAGTGTGAAAATCCCTTCGCTCTCGGCGACTAACAGCTCTCCTTGGGAAGTAAAAGCCAGTACGTGGACCGAATCGGCGGCTTGAAACTGAACGATAGTTGGGGCTTTCAAAGTAGTTCGAGATTTTCCATTGGAGTTGAGAGCCAGCAGAACCGAGGTCATCGTCACGGCAAGCGGTATCGAGGCGGACAGTAGTGTAAGGATTGCAGTTTGAAGAAGTGCGGGGAGTATAGCGAGATTCTAGAGTTCAACAATCAGTCTATGTTTCATTATACCTGGCTACATAGGCCATACCGAGCTAGCCTGCACAAGTTTTGACCCCGCAGTATCATTCTCCGGTGTGCTTGTGATCTGGAGTGTAACTTGGATCAAGGTTCGAGGGAAATTGGTGATGAGAATTATTTGGCGGAGAGTCGATTGGAGGATGGATTCAAGATGGCGCTCCCGTGTACCTAAAACAGAGAGGATCAGATCAAGCACAAGCATTCAGATCAAGACTTCGAGATACTGACCTCCAACTCCAGCTGCTGGCCGTATATTGACATCGATTGCTGCTTCTTCTGGGAGCTCGTCGCGTCGCTGAACCTCAATAGGGCCATTGACTGCGCCGATTACCGTGTACCCGTTTTGCGAGAAAGTCGCAGAGCCATCTGTACGGTGCAGGTGTGATAGAAGAGCTGTAGGCTCTGCCGAGTTCGCCATTCTGCTTGTTGAAAATGAAGTGCTATTGTACTTGTGTGCTGAATGTAAATAAACTTTCACGCTTTCTTGAGGACTGGGGACTTTTTCAGATACTGCCGTATGACACCGCTAAGGCGCCCCTCTATTACAGCTCTAGGCCCCGCATGATTCCACCTTCTTTAACAACAACTCTACATAAAACTCCGATATGCCTTCCACCATAGAAACCCCTGAAATACCGAAGGAAAACAACTCTGCAGGTATTCCAGACCTACGGAATCGTCTGCCAAAACTCCAGCCTCGTCGCCGACAAGCTCCTCCTTCAAACCCGCTCCCAGTGCCCGAGACTCCAAATCTACCTTCCCCCCCACAACTCTCGTCATTGAGCTTCCAGAAGCCCACGAGACGCATTTTATCGCGGGCCGATCATGATCTCTTCCTTGCATCTCCAACATACAAGCTACTCTTGGCATTTGTCTTCGGCCTCGCAGACTCCGTCGTTGACACACCTGTTTCCGCCCTCAAAGATAATGACCTAAGCCCGGCAGTTAAAACAATCCTCAAAATCCTTGACAACGTCCAAGATGTAATCAACAGAAGTCCACCAGAAGAACAGGGAGACTCCCGCTTTGGCAATAAAGGTTTCCGGGACTTTGTTGACCTGGCGGCCGAAGAGCACTTCGGATGGCACAAAGAACTTGGTATCGAGTCGGAGGAGGCAATATCGGAGGTTTCAACATACTTTTTGCAAGCATTTGGAAACCGCACCAGAATAGACTATGGTTCTGGCCATGAATTAAATTTCATACTCTGGCTGCTATGCCTATACCAACTTGGCATAATCACACCCGCCGATTTTCGACCCCTCGTCCTCAAAGTCTTTACTCGATACCTTACGCTTATGAGAGTCATACAGTCAACATATTACTTGGAGCCAGCTGGCTCGCATGGTGTTTGGGGGCTAGATGACTACCAGTTCCTCCCCTTCTTGTTCGGCGCATCGCAACTATTGCACCACCCTTACATTCGCCCTCTCTCAATCCACCAAAATCTCATACTCGAACAATATGGAAAGGACTACCTGTACCTAGGACAGGTCAATTTTGTGAACAGCGTCAAGAATGTCGAGGGTCTGCGATGGCACAGCCCGATGCTAGACGACATATCATCCGCGAAGTCCTGGGAGAAAGTCGAGGCAGGAATGAGACGGATGTTCGTTGCTGAAGTGCTCAAGAAGTTGCCAGTTATGCAGCATTTCTTATTTGGCTCCCTTGTTCCTGCTGTAGATAGCATGAATAAGGAAGAGGAGCTTGGCGTCCCAAGTGAAGATCTGGATCCTGAGGGAGGCGAGGTGGTTATTATGCAGGATGGGATGAGGCACGTTCACCAGATGAATAGCTGGGGTGACTGCTGTGGTATCAAAGTACCGAGCAGCGTTGCTGCTGCGCAGGAGATGAAAAAGAGGATGGGTGGTGGAGGTAATGGTTTGAGGAGAATACCATTCGATTAGCTTGAAAAAAACCTAGGCGCGATCAAATAATCATGAAGTTATGTTTTACCAATTCCTTCTTAATTGAAGATAATGCGTGCAATATGTTTAAGTCGAACATATGTAGAGGAATTTGATCTCGCTATTCTCATATCACGTTCGTCAACTTCATGTATATAATCTTCTGCAAGTTATCCGTACCCCGAGCAATTATTTCCTGCTCGCAGTTTCCATCCCAACTAGGCGCAGGAAAACTTCGACCGATATAACAAGGTGTCACCGGTCTGATACAAAACTGATGTCGTCAGGAAAATGTCGTATTGCCTCGGACAATCCTTCAACTTGAAATGCGCATTGCATGTTTCGAAACGTGATCGCCCCCTCGTATCTGTAGTTTCAAAGACCTCGCAGCTTTCAAGACTTTCTGCAACATCACTCAGGATTTTTTTAAACATACTGAAAGTCGGTTTTGTTGTTTTCATGCCAATTACATAGAATATTGCCTCATAATACTAATTCGCAAGTATGAGGACGAGAGAGACGAGGACCTTGGAAAAGGGGCATATTTAAGCGAGATTTCCCTCCTTACCCCCTTCCGCTAGCGTCAAGTGATCATACTTTCGCTGTTATTGCTTTACTGAGCTGATCTGCTCTGATGCTTACACGAACTGGGCTTCAAGACATGCTGGGGTGCAGGTCTGTGCCGCTAGCGACAGAGATGGGCGTTACGGTGAGGATATTAGAGAATGAAGGTATCCATGTAGGGGAGGACGTTGGAGAGACTTTTTGGGAGGATGTAGAAGTCAGTGAGGGGAGCGAGGTAGAATCGTCTTCCCAGTTTGAGGAACCGTGTGAGAACAAGGATATAGATGATGCTGTAGGCTTAAGAGGGTCTGTGGGGTAATCGTGGTTATGAGTGCGGGAGGTAGTCTATTTATCAAGGACCATGCATGCTTGCTGGTGAACTCTGTGGAGGTGATTGCTGAGAAAGTTGAAGATTTAATGACGGGAGGTTTTGAGTGGTGATGATGCTGGGATCGAGTGTGGGAGGGAGTGGAAGCCAGTACATTTGATGAGCAGTTGCTGCCGGTCTCAATAGACGAGGATGATGTAGCGAAGGAAGAATGTATGGGACTCATTTCGTTGGTTGAGAAGACACTAGAAGTTCCACCTGAGATAGTGGAAAATGTGCTGGACAACGCACTAGTACTCGAAGAGGTTATACTGGAAGCTGAGGTACTAAATACCATCGAACTTGATGAATTTTACCACCTTACTAATCTTGATGAGCGAGTTGGAATGTAGGTGATGCTGGTGAGGCATGTAGTCTAGGTGACGGTGCTGGTAACAATGTTGGTTGGGCAGCCTTCATCGACGTTTGTACTAATTGGTCGTAATGAATTAACCTCTACAGTTGTAGAGTTGTAGAGGGAGAAGAGCCACCTGAAGCAGCGCTTATGCGGACGATGATTCCAATTCCACCAAATAGGATCCTTTCATGATAATTAGCAGGACACTGGTATAGTTGTAGACATATATGTACGTATAGCTCTTTCTTCTCTAAATCGGTTGGCATTACAACACCATTACTGGAAAGAAGCGCAGGAGCGCCAATGACTGTTACAATATATATCTTGAAGGATAATCGACCGAACAAAACTGAAAGGGGCTTAGACACCTGGGCAATGAAACTAATATGAGTGTGGAGAGTATGAAGATGCAGTTGCTACTAGGACTATCATTAAGAGGTGCTTGGCCTATTTTATAATGAACATCGCGATTATGAAGAGACGGTCTCAGGAGTTTTCGATCTTGTGGATCTAATTCATAGATGAGAAGATATTGCTGGAAAGGGTGACTTGCAAAGGATTGACAAACACCAAGAGCCGAAGCAAGGCAAGTCACACCACACAACATTAAAAATTGTCTGTCAACCTTTACTTGGATTGTAATCAATCTATGTGGAGGACTACTTGCCCCCTTATCATGTACAGTGTGAAAATCAGAGACCCCCATCGCAATGCAACACAATCCGCCTCCATTTACTCCTGTCCTGTAACAAATGCCAACTGAAAACCGAAAACGCTGGTGGGTATCTTACACTTGACTGCAAGGTATTGAAAAGTTCCGCAGTCCCTTCCGACTCATTTACTTGGCTGGAACCTGACTGCCTAGGTAGGTACTGAAGCCTCAGAACTCTACCACAGTATTGTCGGTAAACTTCTCGAATAATCCTTCTCGGAAGACCACTCTCTTCAAGTCATTCATCTTCCATAAGACTCTCCTATGAGCCAGACTAGCGATTAGTCCTCCCAGATGGTGTCCAAATTCAAATCTCCGCGTCTCTCTGCTCCACATACACTCCATCGTTTACGCTTATCTCGTGCACCAAATCCTACTCCTAATGTCCTTCCTCGCCCACCTACGCTCTCGAGTTGCCCATCCGTCTTTCCTGCTTCACTAGCGTCTGCTGCATCAGCCGCGGCTTTAAGCTGTGCAATCCGCTCTGCTTCCAAAGCTGCCTCTTCTGCATCAGGGGAATCTGGTATGGTCTCCAGACTGGATATGCTGGGGCTTCGAGATCTAAGAGATGTTGGCGTAGAGGGTACAGAGGACGAGGAAAAGGAAGCAGGGTAGCTGAAAGATCCAGAATAGGTGCTTGTGCCAAGGAAATTATCATTGGATCTCGAGGACGGGTATGAAGGAGAGGAGGTAATGGATAAAGGGGTTGTGGGAGTCGTAACATTCGTTGTAGTATTCTGCTGAGTAAGGTATCGAAGGGGAGACGAAGGGCGACGAGTTCTGGGGAAGCTGGCTGCCGGTGGTAACCCTAGAATCGGGGAACTGCTTCGATCTGTGGCTCTTGGGGTGTTTTCTGCTGATGAGTCCCCTCCCATCTCGCTGATGTCCCTTAGACTACGGTTTGGTAAACCTGGAAATACATCCTCGACTGGTTTTCTCGGTGTACGCACACGGCTTGGAGATCCGAGAGGGCTCGAAGGACGCTGTGGCGAAATGAGTAAATGGCCTGCTCCATTAAACGCCGGCATAGACTGAGCTCGAGACATTGGCGGAGCAAGAGCACTCGTCGTAGACTTTGACCTGAAATGCCCTCGAGAATATGGAGACGTATTTCGAGGTCGGTATGGGATCAATGGGGATGAAAATACTGGAGATCCGGGGGAAGGAGGTGTCGGATCCGTAGTTCTGCGAATGATAGGTGGTTTGAAGGGGGGCTCTCGGTCGCTGATTCCATTTTCGTAGATAGAAGATTCTTGTAATCTTAGAGAAGGAACGGGAGAGGCTCTGAATGCCTCCATCCTCTCGGTTTCTGGGACAGGTTCCATGGTGGCGACTGGACAACTGGTTGAGGATATGGAAAGACTGCAATCATCGAGGTTCTCCCTGGAACAATGAGAATATGAGGCGAAGTGAATCTTTGAATATGCCGCCAGATCAACAGGTGATCAGAGCAAGCTGCGTTAATCACCTCTGCTGGAGTAGAATATTATGAAAGCCGTTAACGCGTAGACTCGGCATTCAGCGAGGCCAGCGCGAATGCAGGAAGGGGGGGAATGCTGAATGTTATGAGTAGCAGCACCGGGAGCTTGCTGCAATGCAAGAAGCCATCTGCTGGAGCGGACGCCTTCTGCTGGCTGGAGAGGGCGAGGGCAGAAAGGAGCTAGGTATTTGTGATGAATACCAGACCAGATGGCAACACAGCACAAAAGAGTTGTGAGTAAGGACCTTGCCTTGGTAGGTACCTGGGTAGATAAAGTAGAGTTCTATAGGTACGGAGGTTCGCCCGCTTGTTGTTAACGTACGGTACGCTACGGCACATCTCAGCCTGATAGGTTCGGGGCTTTAAGGCTGGCTTGGGGGGTCAGTGTGATCTAGAAGCCCCGCCAATGACAGCGTTCTAAAGGCATTGACTTGGGCGCTTTGGGTAAAGAGTCACCGCAATACAGCGTTTGTTCAGGGATCCTCCGCAATTTACGGCGGTCGTCCGTCCAGTGATCCTTTGTTTCGGTGTTTGCTTGGGAATGGGGAACCAACAGCTCGTGCACCCTCACATCAAGATCTTGTATCCCACCTTACTATTGTACCACAATAAGTGTTGAAGATTACATTACATTACAGCAAGAACTATTGCTTGGCTTCAGCCCACTGGCTAAGTTTGTGACCATCTACCTACGAAGGGGTGTCACTTCTCCGTTTCATGCACGTTCAAGCGTTTGTACTGTACAGGTCAGGTGTCAGTCGAAAAATCTAATGCGCCAATCTCATCTCATCAGACCAATGTTTCAACGATGATACTATGTGAGTGGCGTCTTGCTTATTCCTCGGACACTCCGTTTGACAACGGCTTCTCAAGTGTAATACATAAGCCATGTCAATGCAGCGGATTTTGTGTAGATAGATGCATATGAATATCAAGGATTCAAGGAGAACCACTCACTTGTTGGACGTCCCGCATATACGGAACGATTATCTACTTATCTACACTGTACCAAATATTGTGTCATGCCCTGACAAGTTGCAGATTGATAGCATACACTACCTACCTACCTGGGTAAGGACTGAACAAAACCTGTAGCCCATCACTCATATAGTTTTACAAAAATGGGATTGTGATGGATCTGATCTGCATTGAGACCTGAGATGAACTGAGCTAGCTCAAGACATACTGTAACAAACTTCCTTGCTCTAGCTCTTAAATACCGACCGTGAAATAGGACCAGCGGAGAGCTATTCCTAGCTGAAGATGCATCATATAAAGTCACGACTCTGCTTTGGACGTTTAATGGATATCAGAGTTCAATAGCTGTAACCCTGGAAGTGCTAATCCGTCATCTAACCTCATTTTAATGGCAGAAAATCTCAAAAATACAGGAATATTATCAAAGAGTGTTGCATTTGATTTGTGGACATCTTGCTCTTAGATCTATCTCACAATTTAACAAACTCATGATGAAAATGGGATTCGTATTCATGGTGAGAAAGGAGTCAGCATGCATGTGTCAACTCGTTCGTTAAATTTGGCGTCGACAGTGGACCCGACCCGACTCGACCCCCTTTCAAATCCGCTAGACCTATCTCAGAAAGCCATTTGACAACTTCCACGCGATTAATTCAACCCGCTCCAACAAATTATTGTTCACCACTGGACTGACCTCTGCTATCCACGTCGCAGAATTCGCATTTTTCTGTGGACGACTACGATTCTCTGCTCCCCCACGAAAAAGCATCCCTGCGCGACAATCGAATGCGAATGCAGCCCTAAAGTTGCGAAACTTCATCGATTGAGGACGCCAACTGAATACCGGCGCCATGGGGCCAGCTCGATCATTACGGCGCACGAATCCGATCACAATTATCGTGGGAATAGCGTTATGTATAGTCATACTTGTATTCCTGCTATCCCCTTCGGGTGCGGATGCAGCAGCTTCAGAGTTACGGAAAGCCAACGCGGCATCGAATCCTTTATCCCCCCCTACTTCGCCATTCCGAAAGGAGAACGAGAAGTCCAGTAATGGCAAACGGATACCTCCTCCAGTGGTACACTACTACATGAACAATGTCACTACCACGAACAGTCCAGAGGCAAATCGAGAGACCGTCCTAATCTTGACGCCCCTCGCACGATTCTACCAAGAATACTGGGACAATTTACTTTCGCTGACATATCCTCACGAATTGATCACACTTGCATTCATAATACCCAAGAATCGAGATGGAAATGCTGCGACAGCAGCGCTTCAGGAGCAAATCTCCAAGACGCAGAAGACGGGACCAGAGAAGAAGCGATTCGCAAGCATCATCATCGAGAGACAGGACTTTGAGCCCCCGTTGGCTTCTCAGAGCGAAGCAGAAAGGCACAAGATGGAGAACCAAAAAGCACGAAGGGCTGCTATGTCGAAAGCCAGGAACTCTCTTCTCTTCACAACTCTCGGGCCTTCTACATCGTGGGTTCTTTGGCTAGATTCTGACATCATTGAAACACCACATTCGCTAATTCAAGACTTGGCTTCACACGACAAACCGATCATTGTCCCCAATTGCTTCCAGAGATACCAAGACCCGAAAACAAAGCAAGATAAGGAAAGGCCGTACGATTTCAACAGTTGGCAAGATAGCGAAACCGCTCGTAAGCTTGGGGAAGGCATGGGCAATGATGATATTCTGCTTGAAGGATATGCAGACATGGCTACATACAGGACATTGATGGCATATTTGGTCGAAGACAATGGAGATACGACACAGGAAATCCCGCTTGATGGTGTTGGAGGGACGGCGCTATTGGTAAAGGCAGAGGTTCATCGGGATGGTGCTATGTTCCCTCCATTTCCTTTCTACCACCTAATTGAGACGGAGGGCTTTGCAAAGATGGCCAAGAGACTGGGATGGAGTGCAACTGGATTACCAAATTATAAGGTATGCTCTTCTAAAATACCATTTCCAGCAGAATATCTCGACTAACCTTTCTCTTCTAGGTGTATCATTACAACGAGTGATGTGTCGGGCACAATCACTCATACCTTCAAATTCGATCTTGACAGGACGTCAAGTTTTTGTTCCGGCTTGGGGAAATCTGAAGACAGCGGCAGGAGTTGTACAGATGGATGGCAGGATGGATGGATGGACGAAGAAGCAACTCTTCTGTTTTTGCGTAGGGCGTTTTGTGGCATAGGCATCTAAGAACAAATTTGAGCTTCATGAGCTCGTGTATAACGTATATCATAGAGGCAACTGTCCTAAAGTCCTATTTTATTTTCAGTACCTGAGTCTACAGTAAATAGTAGCTACCTATGAACCTAGACCTCTTGCTGGAGCATAACTAAAGCCCCCTGTATTTTTTACTTGGCGTACTGTACTGTACTGTACTCGTACGGTGTTTCGGAGCCGGCATGCCAGCCTCGGCAGAAGTCCGAAGAAGAGCTTCAACAACAAGCTCCCAAGCCTCCAACTCAACACAAGTTACACAACACCCACCCACGAATTCCGAGCAATTCGGCGACGCGACACCACTCTTTTTCTAATCCGTTTCACCCTCCGCCAAACCCACTATATAACATCACCCACACACCCTACCCTACACCAAGCAGACAAACAAGCAGACAGCCACCCTAAAATGTCATCCAGCCTATCCAAGAAATCCAAAACCTCCTCCTCCTCCTCTTCCTCATCCCGCACACCCACAAAACGCATCCTCACCGAGCTCTCCGCCTTCTCCGCCTCCCCACACCCAACAATCACCTCCCTCGCCCCATCCCCCACCTCCCTCCTGCACCTGCACGCAATCCTCACCTCCCCCATCCCCGCCTACAGCACCGGGCGCTGGCTGCTCTCCATCACGCTCCCCCCAAACTACCCGCTCTCCCCTCCCGTCATAAAATTCATAACACGCATCTGCCACCCCAATATCAAGTTCGAGACCGGGGAGATCTGTCTCGACCTGCTGGG